>NC_092759.1:23670080-23989752 GCF_047496795.1 Chiloscyllium punctatum | reverse complement strand
CCTCTGTTTCAGCCCCTCTGTTTCTCACCCTCTGTTTCAACCCCTCTGTTTCTCACCCTCTGTTTCAGCGCCTCTGTTTCAGCCCCTCTGTTTCTCGCCCTCTGTTTCAGCCCCTCTGTTTCTCGCCCGCTGTTTCAGCCCCTCTGTTTCAGCCCCTCTGTTTCAGCCCCTCTGTTTCAGCCCCTCTGTTTTTCGCCCTCTGTTTCAGCCCATCTGTTTCTCGCTCTCTGTTTCAGCCCCTCTGTTTCAGCCCCTCTGTTTCAGCCCCTCTGTTTCTCACCCTCTGTTTCAACCCCTCTGTTTCTCACCCTCTGTTTCAGCGCCTCTGTTTCAGCCCCTCTGTTTCTCGCCCTCTGTTTCTGCCCCTCTGTTTCTCGCCCTCTGTTTCAGCCCCTCTGTTTCAGCCCCTCTGTATAAGCCCCTCTGTTTCTCGCCCTCTGTTTCAGCCCCTCTGTTTCAGCCCCTCTGTTTCTCGCCCTCTGTTTCTGCCCCTCTGTTTCTCGCCCTCTGTTTCAGCCCCTCTGTTTCTCGCCCTCTGTTTCAGCCCCGCTGATTCAGCCCCTCTGTTTCAGCCCCTCTGTTTCAGCCCCTCTGTTTCAGCCCCTCTGTTTCAGCCCCTCTGTTTCTCACGCTCTGTTTCAACCCCTCTGTTTCTCACCCTCTGTTTCAGCGCCTCTGTTTCTCGCCCTCTGTTTCAGCCCCTCTGTTTCAGCCCGTCTGTTTCAGCCCCTCTGTATAAGCCCCTCTGTTTCTCGCCCTCTGTTTCAGCCCCTCTGTTTCAGCCCCTCTGTTTCTCGCCCTCTGTTTCTGCCCCTCTGTTTCTCGCCCTCTGTTTCAGCCCCTCTGTTTCTCGCCCTCTGTTTCAGCCCCGCTGATTCAGCCCCTCTGTTTCAGCCCCTCTGAATCAGCCCCACTGATTCAGCCCCTCTGTTTCAGCCACTCTGATTCAGCCCCACTGTTTCAGCCCCTCTGTTTCTCGCCCTCTGTTTCAGCCCCTCTCTTTCTCGCCCTCTGTTTCAGCCCCTCTGTTTCTCGCCCTCTGTTTCAGCCCCTCTGATTCAGCCCCTCTGTTTCAGCCCCTCTGATTCAGCCCCTCTGATTCAGCCCCTCTGATTCAGCCCCTCTGTTTCTCGCCCTCTGTTTCAACCCCTCTGTTACAGCCCCTCTGTTTCAGCCCCTCTGTTTCTCACCCTCTGTTTCAGCCCCTCTGATTCAGCCCCTCTGATTCAGCCCCTCTGATTCAGCCCCTCTGTTTCCCGCCCCTCTGTTTCCCGCCCCTCTGTTTCCCTCACCTCTTTTTCAGCACCTCTGTTTCACGCCCCCTGTTTCAGCCCCTCTGTTTCTCACCCTCTGTTTCAGCCCCTCTGTTTCTCGCCCTCTGATTCAGCCCCTCTGTTTCAGCACTTCTGTTTCAGCCCCTCTGTATCTCGCCCACTGTTTCAGCCCCTCTGTTTCAGCCCTTCTGTTTCTCGCCCTCTGTTTCAGCTCCTCTGATTCAGCCCCTCTGTTTCAGCCCCTCTGTTTCTCGCCCTCTGTTTCAGCCCCTCTGTTTCTCGCCCTCTGATTCAGCCCCTCTGTTTCAGCACTTCTGTTTCAGCCCCTCTGTATCTCGCCCACTGTTTCAGCCCCTCTGTTTCAGCCCCTCTGTTTCTCGCCCTCTGTTTCAGCCCCTCTGTTTCTCGCCCTCTGTTTCAGCCCCTCTGTTTCCCTCACCTCTTTTTCAGCACCTCTGTTTCACGCCCCCTGTTTCAGCCCCTCTGTTTCTCACCCTCTGTTTCAGCCCCTCTGTTTCTCGCCCTCTGATTCAGCCCCTCTGTTTCAGCACTTCTGTTTCAGCCCCTCTGTATCTCGCCCACTGTTTCAGCCCCCCTGATTCTGCCCCTCTGTTTCAGCCCCTCTGTTTCAGCCCCTCTGTTTCTCACCCTTTGTTTATCGCCCTCTGTTTCAGCCCCTCTATTTCTCGCCATCTGTTTCAGCCCCTCTATTTCAGCCCCTCTGTTTCAGCCCCTCTGTTTCAGCCCCTCTGTTTTTCGCCCTCTGTTTCAGCCATTCTGTTTCTCGCCCTCTGTTTCAGCCCCTCTGTTTCAGCCCCTCTGTTTCAGCCCCTCTGTGTCAGCCCCTCTGTTTCTCGCCCTCTGTTTCAGCCCCTCTGTTTCAGCCCCTCTGATTCAGCCCCTCTGATTCAGCCCCTCTGATTCAGCCCCTCTGTTTCCCGCCCCTCTGTTTCCCGCCCCTCTGTTTCCCTCACCTCTTTTTCAGCACCTCTGTTTCACGCCCCCTGTTTCAGCCCCTCTGTTTCTCACCCTCTGTTTCAGCCCCTCTGTTTCTCGCCCTCTGATTCAGCCCCTCTGTTTCAGCACTTCTTTTTCAGCCCCTCTGTATCTCGCCCACTGGTTCAGCCCCTCTGTTTCAGCCCCTCTGTTTCTCGCCCTCTGTTTCAGCCCCTCTGTTTCTCGCCCTCTGTTTCAGCCCCTCTGTTTCTCGCCCTCTATTTCAGCCCCTCTGTTTCTCGCCCTCTGTTTCAGCCCCTCTGTTTCTCGCCCTCTGTTTCAGCCCCTCTGTGTCTCGCCCTCTGTTTCAGCCCCTCTGTTTCAGCCACTCTGTTTCTCGCCCTCTGTTTCAGCCCCTCTGTTACTCACCCTATGTTTCAGCCCCTCAGTTTCAGCCCCTCTGTTTCTCGCCCTCTGTTTCAGCCCCTCTGTTTCTCACCCTCTGTTTCAGCGCCTCTGTTTCAGCCCCTCTGTTTCTCGCCCTCTGTTTCAGCCCCTCTGTTTCTCGCCCTCTGTTTCAGCCACTCTGTTTCTCGCCCTCTGATTCAGCCCCTCTGTTTCAGCCCCTCTGTTTCTCGCCCTCTGTTTCAGACCCTCTGTTTCTCGCCCTCTGTTTCAGCCCCTCTGATTCAACCCCTCTGTTTCAGCCGCTCTGATTCAGCCCCTCTGTTTCAGCCCCTCTGTTTCAGCGCCTCTGTTTCAGCCCCTCTGTTTCAGTCCCTCTGTTTCTCCCCCTCTGTTTCTCGCCCTCTGTTTCAGCCCCTCTGTTTCAGCCCCTCTGTTTCTCGCCCGGTGTTTCAGCCCTTCTGTTTCCCGCCCTCTGTTTCAGCCCCTCTGTTTCTCGCCATCTGTTTCAGCCCCTCTGTTTCAGCCCCTCTGTTTCTCGCCCTCTGTTTCAGCCCCTCTGATACTCGCCCACTGTTTCAGACCCTCTGTTTCTCGCCCTCGGTTTCAGCACCGCTGATTCAGCCCCTCTGTTTCAGCACCTCGGAATCAGCCCCCCTGATTCAGCCCCTCTGTTTCAGCCCCTCTGTTTCAGCCCCTCTGTTTCTCACCCTTTGTTTATCGCCCTCTGTTTCAGCCCCTCTATTTCTCGCCATCTGTTTCAGCCCCTCTATTTCAGCCCCTCTGTTTCAGCCCCTCTGTTTCAGCCCCTCTGTTTTTCGCCCTCTGTTTCAGCCATTCTGTTTCTCGCCCTCTGTTTCAGCCCCTCTGTTTCAGCCCCTCTGTTTCAGCCCCTCTGTGTCAGCCCCTCTGTTTCTCGCCCTCTGTTTCAGCCCCTCTGTTTCAGCCCCTCTGATTCAGCCCCTCTGATTCAGCCCCTCTGATTCAGCCCCTCTGTTTCCCGCCCCTCTGTTTCCCGCCCCTCTGTTTCCCTCACCTCTTTTTCAGCACCTCTGTTTCACGCCCCCTGTTTCAGCCCCTCTGTTTCTCACCCTCTGTTTCAGCCCCTCTGTTTCTCGCCCTCTGATTCAGCCCCTCTGTTTCAGCACTTCTGTTTCAGCCCCTCTGTATCTCGCCCACTGTTTCAGCCCCTCTGTTTCAGCCCCTCTGTTTCTCGCCCTCTGTTTCAGCCCCTCTGATTCAGCCCCTCTGTTTCAGCCCCTCTGATTCAGCCCCTCTGATTCAGCCCCTCTGATTCAGCCCCTCTGTTTCTCGCACTCTGTTTCAACCCCTCTGTTACAGCCCCTCTGTTTCAGCCCCTCTGTTTCTCACCCTCTGTTTCAGCCCCTCTGATTCAGCCCCTCTGATTCAGCCCCTCTGATTCAGCCCCTCTGTTTCCCGCCCCTCTGTTTCCCGCCCCTCTGTTTCCCTCACCTCTTTTTCAGCACCTCTGTTTCACGCCCCCTGTTTCAGCCCCTCTGTTTCTCACCCTCTGTTTCAGCCCCTCTGTTTCTCGCCCTCTGATTCAGCCCCTCTGTTTCAGCACTTCTGTTTCAGCCCCTCTGTATCTCGCCCACTGTTTCAGCCCCTCTGTTTCAGCCCCTCTGTTTCTCGCCCTCTGTTTCAGACCCTCTCTTTCTCGCCCTCTGTTTCAGCCCCTCTGTTTCTCGCCCTCTATTTCAGCCCCTCTGTTTCTCGCCCTCTGTTTCAGCCACTCTGTTTCTCGCCCTCAGTTTCAGCCCCTCTGTGTCTCTCCCTCTGTTTCAGCCCCTCTGTTTCAGCCACTCTGTTTCTCGCCCTCTGTTTCAGCCCCTCTGTTACTCACCCTATGTTTCAGCCCCTCAGTTTCAGCCCCTCTGTTTCTCGCCCTCTGTTTCAGCCCCTCTGTTTCTCACCCTCTGTTTCAGCGCCTCTGTTTCAGCCCCTCTGTTTCTCGCCCTCTGTTTCAGCCCCTCTGTTACTCGCCCTCTGTTTCAGCCACTCTGTTTCTCGCCCGCTGTTTCAGCCCCTCTGTTTCAGCCCCTCTGTTTCTCGCCCTCTGTTTCAGACCCTCTGTTTCTCGCCCTCTGTTTCAGCCCCTCTGATTCAACCCCTCTGTTTCAGCCGCTCTGATTCAGACCCTCTGTTTCAGCCCCTCTGTTTCAGCGCCTCTGTTTCAGCCCCTCTGTTTCAGTCCCTCTGTTTCTCCCCCTCTGTTTCTCGCCCTCTGTTTCAGCCCCTCTGTTTCAGCCCCTCTGTTTCTCGCCCTGTGTTTCAGCCCTTCTGTTTCCCGCCCTCTGTTTCAGCCCCTCTGTTTCTCGCCATCTGTTTCAGCCCCTCTGTTTCAGCCCCTCTGTTTCTCGCCCTCTGTTTCAGCCCCTTTGATACTCGCCCACTGTTTCAACCCCTCTGTTTCTCGCCCTCGGTTTCAGCACCGCTGATTCAGCCCCTCTGTTTCAGCACCTCGGAATCAGCCCCCCTGATTCAGCCCCTCTGTTTCAGCCCCTCTATTTCAGCCCCTCTGTTTCAGCCCCTCTGTTTCAGCCCCTCTGTTTTTCACCCTCTGTTTCAGCCATTCTGTTTCTCGCCCTCTGTTTCAGCCCCTCTGTTTCAGCCCCTCTGTTTCAGCCCCTCTGTTTTTCACCCTCTGTTTCAGCCATTCTGTTTCTCGCCCTCTGTTTCAGCCCCTCTGTTTCAGCCCCTCTGTGTCAGCCCCTCTGTTTCTCGCCCTCTGTTTCAGCCCCTGTGTTTCAGCCCCTCTGATTCAGCCCCTCTGATTCAGCCCCTCTGATTCAGCCCCTCTGTTTCCCGCCCCTCTGTTTCCCTCACCTCTTTTTCAGCACCTGTTTCACGCCCCCTGTTTCAGCCCCTCTGTTTCTCACCCTCTGTTTCAGCCCCACTGTTTCTCGCCCTCTGATTCAGCCAATCTGTTTCAGCACTTCAGTTTCAGCCCCTCTGTATCTCGCCCACTGTTTCAGCCCCTCTGTTTCAGCCCCTCTGTTTCTCGCCCTCTGTTTCAGCCCCTCTGATTCAGCCCCTCTGTTTCAGCCCCTCTGATTCAGCCCCTCTGATTCAGCCCCTCTGATTCAGCCCCTCTGTTTCTCGCCCTCTGTTTCAACCCCTCTGTTACAGCCCCTCTGTTTCAGCCCCTCTGTTTCTCACCCTCTGTTTCAGCCCCTCTGATTCAGCCCCTCTGATTCAGCCCCTCTGATTCAGCCCCTCTGTTTCCCGCCCCTCTGTTTCCCGCCCCTCTGTTTCCCGCCCCTCTGTTTCCCTCACCTCTTTTTCAGCACCTCTGTTTCACGCCCCCTGTTTCAGCCCCTCTGTTTCTCACCCTCTGTTTCTCGCCCTCTGATTCAGCCCCTCTGTTTCAGCACTTCTGTTTCAGCCCCTCTGTATCTCGCCCACTGTTTCAGCCCCTCTGTTTCAGCCCCTCTGTTTCTCGCCCTCTGTTTCAGCCCCTCTGTTTCTCGCCCTCTGTTTCAGCCCCTCTGTTTCTCGCCCTCTATTTCAGCCCCTCTGTTTCTCGCCCTCTGTTTCAGCCCCTCTGTTTCTCGCCCTCTGTTTCAGCCCCTCTGTGTCTCGCCCTCTGTTTCAGCCCCTCTGTTTCAGCCACTCTGTTTCTCGCCCTCTGTTTCAGCCCCTCTGTTACTCACCCTATGTTTCAGCCCCTCAGTTTCAGCCCCTCTGTTTCTCGCCCTCTGTTTCAGCCCCTCTGTTTCTCACCCTCTGTTTCAGCCCCTCTGTTTCTCGCCCTCTGTTTCAGCCACTCTGTTTCTCGCCCTCTGTTTCAGCCCCTCTGTTTCAGCCCCTCTGTTTCTCGCCCTCTGTTTCAGACCCTCTGTTTCTCGCCCTCTGTTTCAGCCCCTCTGATTCAACCCCTCTGTTTCAGCCGCTCTGATTCAGCCCCTCTGTTTCAGCCCCTCTGTTTCAGCGCCTCTGTTTCAGCCCCTCTGTTTCAGTCCCTCTGTTTCTCCCCCTCTGTTTCTCGCCCTCTGTTTCAGCCCCTCTGTTTCAGCCTCTCTGTTTCTCGCCCTGTGTTTCAGCCCTTCTGTTTCCCGCCCTCTGTTTCAGCCCCTCTGTTTCTCGCCATCTGTTTCAGCCCCTCTGTTTCAGCCCCTCTGTTTCTCGCCCTCTGTTTCAGCCCCTCTGATACTCGCCCACTGTTTCAGCCCCTCTGTTTCTCGCCCTCCGTTTCAGCACCGCTGATTCAGCCCCTCTGTTTCAGCACCTCGGAATCAGCCCCCCTGATAGAGCCCCTCTGTTTCAGCCCCTCTGTTTCAGCCCCTCTGTTTCTCACCCTTTGTTTATCGCCCTCTGTTTCAGCCCCTCTATTTCTCGCCATCTGTTTCAGCCCCTCTATTTCAGCCCCTCTGTTTCAGCCCCTCTGTTTCAGCCCCTCTGTTTTTCGCCCTCTGTTTCAGCCATTCTGTTTCTCGCCCTCTGTTTCAGCCCCTCTGTTTCAGCCCCTCTGTTTCAGCCCCTCTGTGTCAGCCCCTCTGTTTCTCGCCCTCTGTTTCAGCCCCTCTGTTTCAGCCCCTCTGTTTCTCGCCCTCTGTTTCAGCCACTCTGTTTCTCGCCCTCTGTTTCAGCCCCTCTGTTACAGCCACTCTGTTTCTGCGCATCTGTTTCTCGCCCTCTGTTTCAGCCCCTCTTTTTCTCGCCCTCAGTTTCAGCTCCGCTGATTCAGCCCCTCTTTTTCACCCCTCTGAATCAGCCCCTCTGATTCAGCCCCTCTGTTTCTCGCCCTCTGTTTCAGCCCCTCTGTTTCAGCCCCTCTGTTTCTCGCCCTCTGTTTCTCGCCCTCTGTTTCCCGCCCTCTGTTTCAGCCCCTCTGTTTCTCGCCCTCTGTTTCAGCCCCTCTGATTCAGCCCCTCTGATTCAGCTACTCTGATTCAGCCCCTCTGTTTCTCGCCCTCTGTTTCAGCCCCTCTGTTTCAGCCCCTCTGTTTCCCGCCCCTCTGTTTCAGCCCCTCTGTTTCACGCCCCGTGTTTCCGCCCCTCTGTTTCTCACCATCAGTTTCAGCCCGTCTGTTTCAGCCCCTCTGTTTCAGCCCCTCTGTTTCAGTCCCTCTGTTTCTCGCCCTCTGTTTCTCACCCTCTGTTTCAGCCCCTCTGTTTCTGGCCCTCTGTTTCAGCCTCTCTGTTTCAGCCCCTCTGTTTCAGCCGCTCTGATTCAGCCCCTCTGTTTCAGCCCCTCTGTTTCAGCCCCTCTGTTTCAGTCCCTCTGTTTCTCGCCCTGTGTTTCAGCCTTTCTGTTTCCCGCCCTCTGTTTCAGCCACTCTGTTTCTCGCCCTCTGTTTCAGACCCTCTGATTCATCCCCTCTGTTTCAGCCCCTCTGATTCAGCCCCTCTGATTCAGCCCCTCTGATTCAGCCCCCCTGTTTCTCGCACTCTGTTTCAGCCCTTCTGTTTCAGCCCCTCTGATTCAGCCCCTCTGATTCAGCCCCTCTGTTTTTCGCCCTCTGTTTCAGCCCCTCTGATTCAGCCCCTCTGTTTCTCGCCCTCTGTTTCAGCCTCTCTGTTTCTCGAAATCTGTTTCAGCCCCTCTGTTTCAGCCCCTCTGTTTCAGCCCCTCTGTTTCTCGCCCTCTGTTTCAGACCCTCTGTTTCTCGCCCTCTGTTTCAGCACCTCTGTTTCAGCCCCACTGATTCAGCCCCTCTGTTTCTGCCCCTCTGTTTCTCGCCCACTGTTTCAGCCTCTCTGTTTCAGCCCCTCTGTTTCAGCCCCTCTGTTTCAGCACCTCTGTTTCTCGCCCTCTGTTTCAGCCCCTTGTTTCTCGCACTCTGTTTCAGCCCCTCTGTTTCAGCCCCTCTATTTCTCGCCCAGTGTTTCAGCCCCTCTGTTTCTCGCCCTCTGTTTCAGCCCCTCTGTTTCTCGCCCTCTGTTTCAGCCCCGCTGATTCAGCCCCTCTGATTCAGCACCTCTGAATCAGCCCCTCTGATTCAGCCCCTCTGTTTCAGCCCCACTGTTTCAGCCCCCCTGTTTCTCGCCCTCTGTTTCAGCCCCTCTGTTTCTCGCCCTCTGTTTCAGCCCCGCTGTTTCTCACCCTCTGTTTCAGCCCCTCTATTTCAGCCCCTCTATTTCAGCCCCTCTGTTTCAGCCCCTCTGTTTCTTCCCCTCTGTTTCAGCCTCCCTGTTTCTCGCCCTCTGTTTCAGCCCCTCTGTTTCTCGCCCTCTGTTTCAACCCCTCTGTTTCAGCCCCTCTGTTTCAGCACCTCTGTGTCAGCCCCTCTGTTTCTCGCCCTCTGTTTCAGCCCCTCTGTTTCAGCCCCTCTGTTTCTCGCCCTCTGTTTCTCGCCCGCTGTTTCAGCCCCTCTGATTCAGCCCCTCTGAATCAGCCCCTCTGATTCAGCCCCTCTGTTTCAGCCCCTCTGTTTCAGCCCCTCTGTTTCAGCCCTTCTGTTTCCCGCCCTCTGTTTCAGCCACGCTGTTTCTCGCCCTCTGTTTCAGCCCCTCTGATTCAGCCCCTCTGTTTCAGCCCCTCTGATTCAGCCCCTCTGATTCAGCCCCTCTGATTCAGCCCCTCTGTTTCTCGCCCTCTGTTTCAGCCCCTCTGTTTCAGCCCCTCTGTTTCAGCCCCTCTGTTACTCACCCTCTGTTTCAGCCCCTCTGATTCAGCTCCTCTGATTCAGCCACTCTCATTCAGCCCCTCTCATTCAGCCCCTCTGTTTCCCGCCCCTCTGTTTCCCGCCCCTCTGTTTCCCGCCCCTCTGTTTCAGCCCCTCTGTTTCACGCCCCGTGTTTCAGCCCCTCTGTTTCTGACCCTCTGTTTCAGCCCCTCTGTTTCTCGCCCTCTGTTTCAGCCCCTCTGTTTTAGCCCCTCTGTTTCAGTCCCTCTGTTTCTCGCCCTCTGTTTCAGCCCCCCTGTTTCTCGACCTCTGTTTCAGCCCCTCTCTTTCTCGCTCTCTGTTTCAGCCCCTCTGTTTCTCGCCCTCTCTTTCAGCCCCTCTGTTTCTCGCCATCTGTTTCAGCCCCTCTGTGTCTCGCCCTCTGTTTCAGCCCCTCTGTTTCAGCCCCTCTGTTTCAGCCCCTCTGTTTCTCACCCTCTGTTTCAGCCCCTCTGTTTCTCGCCCTCTGTTTCAGCCCCTCTGATTCAGCCCCTCTGTTTCAGCCCCTCTGTTTCAACCACTCTGTTTCAGCCCCTCTGATTCAGCCCCTCAGTTTCAGCCCCTCTGTTTCAGCCCCTCTGTTTCAGCCCCTCTGTTTCTTGCCCTCTGTTTCTCACCCTCTGTTTCAGGCTCTCTGTTTCAGCCCATCTGTTCCAGCCCCTCTGTTTCAGCCCCTCTGTTTCTCGCCCTCTGTTTCAGGCTCTCTGTTTCAGCCCGTCTGTTTCAGCCCCTCTGTTTCAGCCCCTCTGTTTCTCGCCCACTGTTTCAGCCCCGCTGATTCAGCCCCTCTGATTCTGCACCTCTGAATCAGCCCCACTGTTTCAGCCCCCCTGTTTCTCGCCCTCTGTTTCAGCCCCTCTGATTCAGCCCCTCTGTTTCAGCCCCTCTGTTTCAGCCCCTCTGTTTTTCGCCCTCTGTTTCAGACCCTTTGTTTCTCGCCCTCTGTTTCAGAACCGCTGTTTCAGCCCCTCTGATTCAGCCCCTCTGTTTCTGCCCCTCTGTTTCTCGTCCTCTGTTTCAGCCTCTGTGTTTCAGCCCCTCTGTTTCAGCCCCTCTGTTTCAGCCCCTCTGTTTCTCGCCCTCTGTTTCAGCCCCTTGTTTCTCGCCCTCTGTTTCAGCCCCTCTGTTTCAGCCCCTCTATTTCTCGCCCAGTGTTTCAGCCCCTCTGTTTCTCGCCCTCTGTTTCAGCCCCTCTGTTTCTCGCCCTCTGTTTCAGCCCCGCTGATTCAGCCCCTCTGATTCAGCACCTCTGAATCAGCCCCTCTGATTCAGCCCCTCTGTTTCAGCCCCACTGTTTCTGCCCCCCTGTTTCTCGCCCTCTGTTTCAGCCCCTCTGTTTCTCGCCCTCTGTTTCAGCCCCGCTGTTTCTCGCCCTCTGTTTAAGCCCCTCTATTTCAGCCCCTCTATTTCAGCCCCTCTGTTTCAGCCCCTCTGTTTCTTCCCCTCTGTTTCAGCCTCCCTGTATCTCGCCCTCTGTTTCAGCCCCTCTGTTTCTCGCCCTCTGTTTCAACCCCTCTGTTTCAGCCCCTCTGTTTCAGCCCCTCTGTGTCAGCCCCTCTGTTTCACGCCCTCTGTTTCAGTCCCTCTGTTTCAGCCCCTCTGTTTCTCGCCCTCTGTTTCAGCCCCGCTGATTCAGCCCCTCTGATTCAGCCCCTCTGAATCAGCCCCTCTGATTCAACCCCTCTGTTTCAGCCCCTCTGTTTCAGCCCCTCTGTTTCAGCCCTTCTGTTTCCCGACCTCTGTTTCAGCCACGCTGTTTCTCGCCCTCTGTTTCAGCCCCTCTGATTCAGCCCCTCTGTTTCAGCCCCTCTGTTTCAGCCCCTCTGTTTTTCGCCCTCTGTTTCAGCCCCTCTGTTTCTCGCCCTCTGTTTCAGGCTCTCTGTTTCAGCCCGTCTGTTTCAGCCCCTCTGTTCCAGCCCCACTGTTTCAGCCCCTCTGTTAGGGCCCCTCTGATTCAGCTCCTCTGTTTCTCGCCCTCTAGTTCAGCCCCTCTGTTTCTCGCCCTCTGTTTCAGCCCCTCTGTTTCAGCCCCTCTGTTTCAGCCCCTCTGTTTCAGCCCCTCTGTTTCTCGCCCTCTGTTTCGCACCCTCTGTTTCAGCCCCTCTGTTTCTCGCCCTCTGTTTCAGCCCCTCTGATTCAGCCCCTCTGTTTCAGCCCCTCTGATTCAGCCCCTCTGAATCAGCCCCTCTGATTCAGCCCCTCTGTTTCTCGCCCTCTGTTTCAGCCCCTCTGTTTCAGCCCCTCTGTTACTCACCCTCTGTTTCAGCCCCTCTGATTCAGCTCCTCTGATTCAGCCACTCTCATTCAGCCCCTCTAATTCAGCCCCTCTGTTTCCCGCCCCTCTGTTTCCCGCCCCTCTGTTTCTCGCCCTCTGTTTCAGCCCCTCTGTTTCTCGCCCTCTGTTTCAGCCCCTCTGTTTCTCGCCCTCTGTTTCTGGCCCTCTGTTTCTCGCCCTCTGTTTCAGCCCCTCTGTTTCAGCCACTCTGTTTCTCGCCCTCTGTTTCAGCCCCTCTGTTTCAACCCCTCTGTTTCTCGCCCTCTGTTTCAGCCCCTCTGTTTCAGCCCCTATGTTTCAGCCCCTCTGTTTCTCGCCCTCTGTTTCAGCCCCTCTGTTTCTCGCCTTCTGTGTCAGCCCCTCTGTTTCTCGCCCTCTGTTTCAGCCCCTCTGTTTCTCGCCATCTGTTTCAGCCCCTCTGTTTCTCGCCCTCTGTTTCAGCCCCTCTGCTTCTCGCCCTCTGTTTCAGCCCCTCTGTTTCAGACCCTCTGTTTCAGCCCCTATGTTTCAGCCCCTCTGTTTCGCGCCCTCTGTTTCAGCCCCTCTGTTTCTCGCCCTCTGTTTCAGCCCCACTGATTCAGCCCCTCTGTTTCAGCCCCTCTGATTCAGCCCCTCTGTTTCAGCCCCTCTGTTTCTCGCCCTCTGTTTCAGCCCCACTGATTCAGCCCCTCTGTTTCAGCCCCTCTGTTTCAGCCCCTCTGTTTCAGCCCAGCTGTTTCTCGCCCTGTGTTTCAGCCCTTCTGTTTCCCGCCCTCTGTTTCAGCCCCTCAGCTTCTCGCCCTCTGTTTCAGCCCCTCTGTTTCGCGCCCTCTGTTTCAGCCCCTCTGTTTCTCGCCCTCTGTTTCAGCCCCACTGATTCAGCCCCTCTGTTTCAGCCCCTCTGATTCAGCCCCTCTGTTTCAGTCCCTCTGTTTCTCGCCCTCTGTTTCAGCCCCACTGATTCAGCCCCTCTGTTTCAGCCCCTCTGTTTCAGCCCCTCTGTTTCAGCCCCTCTGTTTCTCGCCCTGTGTTTCAGCCCTTCTGTTTCCCGCCCTCTGTTTCAGCCCCTCTGTTTCTCGCCATCTGTTTCAGCCCCTCTGTTTCAGCCCCTCTGTTTCTCGCCCTCTGTTTCAGCCCCTCTGATACTCGCCCACTGTTTCAGACCCTCTGTTTCTCGCCCTCGGTTTCAGCACCGCTGCTTCAGCCCCTCTGTTTCAGCACCTCGGAATCAGCCCCCCTGATTGCGCCCCTCTGTTTCAGCCCCTCTGTTTCAGCCCCTCTGTTTCTCACCCTTTGTTTCTCGCCCTCTGTTTCAGCCCTCTATTTCTCGCCATCTGTTTCAGCCCCTCTATTTCAGCCCCTCTGTTTCAGCCCCTCTGTTTCAGCCCCTCTGTTTTTCGCCCTCTGTTTCAGCCCCTCTGTTTCTCGCCCTCTGTTTCAGCCCCTCTGTTTCAGCCCCTCTGTTTCAGCCCCTCTGTGTCAGCCCCTCTGTTTCTCGCCCTCTGTTTCAGCCCCTCTGCTTCAGCACCTCTGTTTCTTGCCCTCTGTTTCTGTGCCTCTGTTTCTCGCCCTCTGTTTCAGCCCCTCTGTTTCTCGCCCTCTGTTTCAGCTCCGCTGATTCAGCCCCTCTGTTTCACCCCTCTGAATCAGCCCCTCTGATTCAGCCCCTCTGTTTCTCGCCCTCTGTTTCAGCCCCTCTGTTTCAGCCCCTCTGTTTCTCGCCCTCTGTTTCAGCCCCTCTGTTTCCCGCCCTCTGTTTCAGCCCCTCTGATTCAGCCCCTCTGATTCAGCCACTCTGATTCAGCCCTTCTGTTTCTCGCCCTCTGTTTCAGCCCCTCTGTTTCAGCCCCTCTGTTTCCCGCCCCTCTGTTTCAGCCCCTCTGTTTCACGCCCCGTGTTTCCGCCCCTCTGTTTCTCACCATCTGTTTCAGCCCGTCTGTTTCAGCCCCTCTGTTTCAGCCCCTCTGTTTCAGTCCCTCTGTTTCTCGCCCTCTGTTTCTCACCCTCTGTTTCAGCCCCTCTGTTTCTGGCCCTCTGTTTCAGCCTCTCTGTTTCAGCCCCTCTGTTTCTCGCCCTCTGTTTCAGCCCCTCTGTTTCTCGCCCTCTGTTTCAGCCCCTCTGTTTCTCGCCCTCTGTTTCAGCCCCTCTGTTTCAGACCCTCTGTTTCAGCCCCTCTGTTTCAGCCCCTCTGTTTCTCGCCCTCTGTTTCAGCCCCTCTGTTTCTCGCCCTCTGTTTCAGCCCCTCTGATTCAGCCCCTCTGTTTCAGCCGCTCTGATTCAGCCCCTCTGTTTCAGCCCCTCTGTTTCAGCCCCTCTGTTTCAGCCCCTCTGTTTCAGTCCCTCTGTTTCTCGCCATGTGTTTCAGCCTTTCTGTTTCCCGACCTCTGTTTCAGCCACTCTGTTTCTCGCCCTCTGTTTCAGACCCTCTGATTCATCCCCTCTGTTTCAGCCCCTCTGATTCAGCCCCTCTGATTCAGCCCCTCTGATTCAGCCCCCCTGTTTCTCGCACTCTGTTTCAGCCCTTCTGTTTCAGCCCCTCTGTTTCTCGCCCTCTGTTTCAGCCCCTCTGTTTCTCGAAATCTGTTTCAGCCCCTCTGTTTCAGCCCCTCTGTTTCAGCCCCTATGTTTCAGCCCCTCTGTTTCTCGCCCTCTGTTTCAGCCCCTCTGTTTCTCGCCCTCTGTTTCAGCCACTCTGTTTCTCGCCCTCTGTTTCAGCCCCTCTGTTTCAGCCACTCTGTTTCAGCCCCTCTGTTTCTCGCCCTCTGTTTCAGCCCCTCTGTTTCTCGCCCTCTGTTTCAGCCCCTCTGATTCAGCCCCTCTGTTTCAGCCGCTCTGATTCAGCCCCTCTGTTTCAGCCTCTCTGTTTCAGCCCCTCTGTTTCAGCCCCTCTGTTTCAGTCCCTCTGTTTCTCCCCCTCATTTTCTCGCCCTCTGTTTCAGCCCCTCTGTTTTTCGCCCTCTGTTTCAGCCCCTCTGTTTCTCGCCCTCTGTTTCAGGCTCTCTGTTTCAGCCCGTCTGTTTCAGCCCCTCTGTTTCAGCCCCACTGTTTCAGCCCCTCTGTTTCAGCCCCTCTGATTCAGCCCCTCTGTTTCTCACCCTCTGGTTCAGCCCCTCTGTTTCTTGCCCTCTGTTTCAGCCCCTCTGTTTCACGCCCCCTGTTTCAGCCCCTCTGTTTCTCACCCTCTGTTTCAGCCCCTCTGTATCTCACCCACTGTTTCAGCCCCTCTGTTTCAGCCCCTCTGTTTCTCGCACTCTGTTTCAGCCCCTCTGTTTCTCGCCCTCTGTTTCAGCCCCTCTGTTTCTCGCCCTCTGTTTCAGCCCCTCTGTTTCTCGCCCTCTGTTTCTGGCCCTCTGTTTCTCGCCCTCTGTTTCAGCCCCTCTGTTTCAGCCACTCTGTTTCTCGCCCTCTGTTTCAGCCCCTCTGTTTCAACCCCTCTGTTTCTCGCCCTCTGTTTCAGCCCCTCTGTTTCAGCCCCTATGTTTCAGCCCCTCTGTTTCTCGCCCTCTGTTTCAGCCCCTCTGTTTCTCGCCCTCTGTGTCAGCCCCTCTGTTTCTCGCCCTCTGTTTCAGCCCCTCTGTTTCTCGCCCTCTGTTTCAGCCCCTCTGTTTCTCGCCCTCTGTTTCAGCCCCGCTGTTTCTCGCCCTCTGTTTCAGCCCCTCTGCTTCTCGCCCTCTGTTTCAGCCCCTCTGTTTCAGACCCTCTGTTTCAGCCCCTATGTTTCAGTCCCTCTGTTTCGCGCCCTCTGTTTCAGCCCCTCTGTTTCTCGCCCTCTGTTACAGCCCCTCTGATTCAGCCCCTCTGTTTCAGCCCCTCTGATTCAGCCCCACTGTTTCAGCCCCTCTGTTTCAGCCCCTCTGTTTCAGCCCCTCTGTTTCAGCCCCTCTGTTTCAGCCCCTCTGTTTCTCGCCCTGTGTTTCAGCCCTTCTGTTTCCCGCCCTCTGTTTCAGCCCCTCTGTTTCTCGCCATCTGTTTCAGCCCCTCTGTTTCAGTCCCTCTGTTTCTCGCCCTCTGTTTCAGCCCCTCTGATACTCGCCCACTGTTTCAGACCCTCTGCTTCTCGCCCTCTGTTTCAGCCACTCTGTTTCAGACCCTCTGTTTCAGCCCCTATGTTTCAGTCCCTCTGTTTCGCGCCCTCTGTTTCAGCCCCTCTGTTTTTCGCCCTCTGTTTCAGCCCCTCTGTTTCTCGCCCTCTGTTTCAGCCCCTCTGTTTCAGCCCCTCTGTTTCAGCCCCTCTGTGTCAGCCCCTCTGTTTCTCGCCCTCTGTTTCAGCCCCTCTGTTTCAGCACCTCTGTTTCTTGCCCTCTGTTTCTGTGCCTCTGTTTCTCGCCCTCTGTTTCAGCCCCTCTGTTTCTCGCCCTCTGTTTCAGCTCCGCTGATTCAGCCCCTCTGTTTCACCCCTCTGAATCAGCCCCTCTGATTCAGCCCCTCTGTTTCTCGCCCTCTGTTTCAGCCCCTCTGTTTCAGCCCCTCTGTTTCTCGCCCTCTGTTTCAGCCCCTCTGTTTCCCGCCCTCTGTTTCAGCCCCTCTGATTCAGCCCCTCTGATTCAGCCACTCTGATTCAGCCCCTCTGTTTCTCGCCCTCTGTTTCAGCCCCTCTGTTTCAGCCCCTCTGTTTCCCGCCCCTCTGTTTCAGCCCCTCTGTTTCACGCCCCGTGTTTCCGCCCCTCTGTTTCTCACCATCTGTTTCAGCCCGTCTGTTTCAGCCCCTCTGTTTCAGCCCCTCTGTTTCAGTCCCTCTGTTTCTCGCCCTATGTTTCAGCCCGTCTGTTTCAGCCCCTCTGTTTCAGCCCCTCTGTTTCAGTCCCTCTGTTTCTCGCCGTCTGTTTCTCACCCTCTGTTTCAGCCCCTCTGTTTCTGGCCCTCTGTTTCAAGCTCTCTGTTTCAGCCCCTCTGTTTCTCGCCCTCTGTTTCAGCCCCTCTGTTTCTCGCCCTCTGTTTCAGCCCCTCTGTTTCTCGCCCTCTGTCTCAGCCCCTCTGTTTCAGACCCTCTGTTTCAGCCCCTCTGTTTCAGCACCTCTGTTTCTCGCCCTCTGTTTCAGCCCCTCTGTTTCTCGCCCTCTGTTTCAGCCCCTCTGATTCAGCCCCTCTGATTCAGCCCCACTGTTTCTCCCCCTCTGTTTCAGCCCCTCTGTTTCTCGCCCTCTGTTTCAGCCCCTCTGTTTCTCGCCCTCTGTTTCAGCCGCTCTGATTCAGCCCCTCTGTTTCAGCCCCTCTGTTTCAGCCCCTCTGTTTCAGTCCCTCTGTTTCTCCCCCTCTTTTTCTCGCCCTCTGTTTCAGCCCCTCTGTTTTTCGCCCTCTGTTTCAGCCCCTCTGTTTCTCGCCCTCTGTTTCAGGCTCTCTGTTTCAGCCCGTCTGTTTCAGCCCCTCTGTTTCAGCCCCACTGTTTCAGCCCCTCTGTTTCAGCCCCTCTGATTCAGTCCCTCTGTTTCTCACCCTCTGGTTCAGCCCCTCTGTTTCTCGCCCTCTGTTTCAGCCCCTCTGTTTCACGCCCCCTGTTTCAGCCCCTCTGTTTCTCACCCTCTGTTTCAGCCCCTCTGTATCTCACCCACTGTTTCAGCCCCTCTGTTTCAGCCCCTCTGTTTCTCGCACTCTGTTTCAGCCCCTCCGTTTCTCGCCCTCTGTTTCAGCCCCTCTGTTTCTCGCCCTCTGTTTCTGGCCCTCTGTTTCTCGCCCTCTGTTTCAGCCCCTCTGTTTCAGCCACTCTGTTTCTCGCCCTCTGTTTCAGCCCCTCTGTTTCAACCCCTCTGTTTCTCGCCCTCTGTTTCAGCCCCTCTGTTTAAGCCCCTATGTTTCAGCCCCTCTGTTTCTCGCCCTCTGTTTCAGCCCCTCTGTTTCTCGCCCTCTGTGTCAGCCCCTCTGTTTCTCGCCCTCTGTTTCAGCCCCTCTGTTTCTCGCCCTCTGTTTCAGCCCCTCTGTTTCTCGCCCTCTGTTTCAGCCCCTCTGTTTCTCGCCCTCTGTTTCAGCCCCTCTGCTTTTCGCTCTCTGTTTCAGCCCCTCTGTTTCAGACCCTCTGTTTCAGCCCCTATGTTTCAGCCCCTCTGTTTCGCGCCCTCTGTTTCAGCCCCTCTGTTTCTCGCCCTCTGTTTCAGCCCCTCTGATTCAGCCCCTCTGTTTCAGCCCCTCTGATTCAGCCCCACTGTTTCAGCCCCTCTGTTTCAGCCCCTCTGTTTCAGCCCCTCTGTTTCAGCCCCTCTGTTTCAGCCCCTCTGTTTCTCGCCCTGTGTTTCAGCCCTTCTGTTTCCTGCCCTCTGTTTCAGCCCCTCTGTTTCTCGCCATCTGTTTCAGCCCCTCTGTTTCAGCCCCTCTGTTTCTCGCCCTCTGTTTCAGCCCCTCTGATACTCGCCCACTGTTTCAGACCCTCTGTTTCTCGCCCTCGGTTTCAGCACCACTGCTTCAGCCCCTCTGTTTCAGCACCTCGGAATCAGCCCCCCTGATTGCGCCCCTCTGTTTCAGCCCCTCTGTTTCAGCCCCTCTGTTTCTCACCCTTTGTTTCTCGCCCTCTGTTTCAGCCCCTCTATTTCTCGCCATCTGTTTCAGCCCCTCTATTTCAGCCCCTCTGTTTCAGCCCCTCTGTTTCAGCCCCTCTGTTTTTCGCCCTCTGTTTCAGCCCCTCTGTTTCTCGCCCTCTGTTTCAGCCCCTCTGTTTCAGCCCCTCTGTGTCAGCCCCTCTGTTTCTCGCCCTCTGTTTCAGCCCCTCTGTTTCAGCACCTCTGTTTCTTGCCCTCTGTTTCTGCGCCTCTGTTTCTCGCCCTCTGCTTCAGCCCCTCTGTTTCTCGCCCTCTGTTTCAGCTCCGCTGATTCAGCCCCTCTGTTTCACCCCTCTGAATCAGCCCCTCTGATTCAGCCCCTCTGTTTCTCGCCCTCTGTTTCAGCCCCTCTGTTTCAGCCCCTCTGTTTCTCGCCCTCTGTTTCAGCCCCTCTGTTTCCCGCCCTCTGTTTCAGCCCCTCTGATTCAGCCCCTCTGATTCAGCCACTCTGATTCAGCCCCTCTGTTTCTCGCCCTCTGTTTCAGCCCCTCTGTTTCACGCCCCGTGTTTCCGCCCCTCTGTTTCTCACCATCTGTTTCAGCCCGTCTGTTTCAGCCCCTCTGTTTCAGCCCCTCTGTTTCAGTCCCTCTGTTTCTCGCCCTCTGTTTCTCACCCTCTGTTTCAGCCCCTCTGTTTCTGGCCCTCTGTTTCAGCCTCTCTGTTTCAGCCCCTCTGTTTCTCGCCCTATGTTTCAGCCCCTCTGTTTCTCGACCTCTGTTTCAGCCCCTCTGTTTCTCGCCCTCTGTTTCAGCCCCTCTGTTTCAGACCCTCTGTTTCAGCCCCTCTGTTTCAGCCCCTCTGTTTCTCGCCCTCTGTTTCAGCCCCTCTGTTTCTCGCCCTCTGTTTCAGCCCCTCTGATTCAGCCCTTCTGTTTCAGCCGCTCTGATTCAGCCCCTCTGTTTCAGCCCCTCTGTTTCAGCCCCTCTGTTTCAGCCCCTCTGTTTCAGTCCCTCTGTTTCTCGCCCTGTGTTTCAGCCTTTCTGTTTCCCGCCCTCTGTTTCAGCCACTCTGTTTCTCGCCCTCTGTTTCAGACCCTTTGATTCATCCCCTCTGTTTCAGCCCCTCTGATTCAGCCCCTCTGATTCAGCCCCTCTGATTCAGCCCCCTGTTTCTCGCACTCTGTTTCAGCCCTTCTGTTTCAGCCCCTCTGATTCAGCCACTCTGATTCAGCCCCTCTGTTTTTCGCCCTCTGTTTCAGCCCCTCTGTTTCAGCCCCTCTGTTTCAGCCCCTCTGATTCAGCCCCTCTGTTTCTCGCCCTCTGTTTCAGCCTCTCTGTTTCTCGAAATCTGTTTCAGCCCCCCTGTTTCAGCCCCTCTGTTTCAGACCCTATGTTTCAGCCCCTCTGTTTCTCGCCCTCTGTTTGAGCCCCTCTGTTTCTCGCCCTCTGTTTCAGCCACTCTGTTTCTCGCCCTCTGTTTCAGCCCCTCTGTTTCAGCCACTCTGTTTCAGCCCCTCTGTTTCTCGCCCCCTGTTTCAGCCCCTCTGTTTCTCGCCCTCTGTTTCAGCCCCTCTGATTCAGCCCCTCTGTTTCAGCCGCTCTGATTCAGCCCCTCTGTTTCAGCCCCTCTGCTTCAGCCCCTCTGTTTCAGCCCCTCTGTTTCAGTCCCTCTGTTTCTCCCCCTCTTTTTCTCGCCCTCTGTTTCAGCCCCTCTGTTTTTCGCCCTCTGTTTCAGCCCCTCTGTTTCTCGCCCTCTGTTTCAGGCTCTCTGTTTCAGCCCGTCTGTTTCAGCCCCTCTGTTTCAGCCCCACTGTTTCAGCCCCTCTGTTTCAGCCCCTCTGATTCAGCCCCTCTGTTTCTCACCCTCTGGTTCAACCCCTCTGTTTCTCGCCCGCTGTTTCAGCCCCTCTGTTTCACGCCCCCTGTTTCAGCCCCTCTGTTTCTCACCCTCTGTTTCAGCCCCTCTGTATCTCACCCACTGTTTCAGCCCCTCTGTTTCAGCCCCTCTGTTTCTCGCACTCTGTTTCAGCCCCTCTGTTTCTTGCCCTCTGTTTCAGCCCCTCTGTTTCTCGCCCTCTGTTTCTGGCCCTCTGTTTCTCGCCCTCTGTTTCTGCCCCTCTGTTTCAGCCACTCTGTTTCTCGCCCTCTGTTTCAGCCCCTCTGTTTCAACCCCTCTGTTTCTCGCCCTCTGTTTCAGCCCCTCTGTTTCAGCCCCTATGTTTCAGCCCCTCTGTTTCTCGCCCTCTGTTTCAGCCCCTCTGTTTCTCGCCCTCTGTTTCAGCCCCTCTGTTTCTCGCCCTCTGTTTCAGCCCCTCTGTTTCTCGCCCTCTGTTTCAGCCCCTCTGCTTCTCGCCCTCTGTTTCAGCCCCTCTGTTTCAGACCCTCTGTTTCAGCCCCTATGTTTCAGACCCTCTGTTTCGCGCCCTCTGTTTCAGCCACTCTGTTTCTCGCCCTCTGTTTCAGCCCCTCTGATTCAGCCCCTCTGTTTCAGCCCCTCTGATTCAGCCACTGTTTAAGCCCCTCTGTTTCAGCCCCTCTGTTTCAGCCCCTCTGTTTCAGCCCCTCTGTTTCAGCCCCTGTGTTTCTCGCCCTGTGTTTCAGCCCTTCTGTTTCCCGCCCTCTGTTTCAGCCCCTCTGTTTCTCGCCATCTGTTTCAGCCCCTCTGTTTCAGCCCCTCTGTTTCTCGCCCTCTGTTTCAGCCCCTCTGATACTCGCCCACTGTTTCAGACCCTCTGTTTCTCGCCCTCGGTTTCAGCACCGCTGCTTCAGCCCCTCTGTTTCAGCACCTCGGAATCAGCCCCCCTGATTGCGCCCCTCTGTTTCAGCCCCTCTGTTTCAGCCCCTCTGTTTCTCACCCTTTGTTTCTCGCCCTCTGTTTCAGACCCTCTATTTCTCGCCATCTGTTTCAGCCCCTCTATTTCAGCCCCTCTGGTTCAGCCCCTCTGTTTCAGCCCCTCTGTTTTTCGCCCTCTGTTTCAGCCCCTCTGTTTCTCGCCCTCTGTTTCAGCCCCTCTGTTTCAGCCCCTCTGTTTCAGCCCCTCTGTGTCAGCCCCTCTGTTTCTCGCCCTCTGTTTCAGCCCCTCTGTTTCAGCACCTCTGTTTCTTGCCCTCTGTTTCTGTGCCTCTGTTTCTCGCCCTCTGTTTCAGCCCCTCTGTTTCTCGCCCTCTGTTTCAGCTCCGCTGATTCAGCCCCTCTGTTTCACCCCTCTGAATCAGCCCCTCTGATTCAGCCCCTCTGTTTCTCGCCCTCTGTTTCAGCCCCTCTGTTTCAGCCCCTCTGTTTCTCGCCCTCTGTTTCATCCCCTCTGTTTCCCGCCCTCTGTTTCAGCCCCTCTGATTCAGCCCCTCTGATTCAGCCACTCTGATTCAGCCCCTCTGTTTCTCGCCCTCTGTTTCAGCCCCTCTGTTTCAGCCCCTCTGTTTCCCGCCCCTCTGTTTCAGCCCCTCTGTTTCACGCCCCGTGTTTCCGCCCCTCTGTTTCTCACCATCTGTTTCAGCCCGTCTGTTTCAGCCCCTCTGTTTCAGCCCCTCTGTTTCAGTCCCTCTGTTTCTCGCCCTCTGTTTCTCACCCTCTGTTTCAGCCCCTCTGTTTCTGGCCCTCTGTTTCAGCCTCTCTGTTTCAGCCCCTCTGTTTCTCGCCCTCTGTTTCAGCCCCTCTGTTTCAGTCCCTCTGTTTCTCGCCCTCTGTTTCTCGCCCTCTGTTTCAGCCCCTCTGTTTCAGACCCTCTGTTTCAGCCCCTCTGTTTCAGCCCCTCTGTTTCTCGCCCTCTGTTTCAGCCCCTCTGTTTCTCGCCCTCTGTTTCAGCCCCTCTGATTCAGCCCCTCTGTTTCAGCCGCTCTGATTCAGCCCCTCTGTTTCAGCCCCTCTGTTTCAGCCCCTCTGTTTCAGCCCCTCTGTTTCAGTCCCTCTGTTTCTCGCCCTGTGTTTCAGCCTTTCTGTTTCCCGCCCTCTGTTTCAGCCACTCTGTTTCTCGCCCTCTGTTTCAGACCCTCTGATTCATCCCCTCTGTTTCAGCCCCTCTGATTCAGCCCCTCCGATTCGCCCCTCTGATTCAGCCCCCCTGTTTCTCGCACTCTGTTTCAGCCCTTCTGTTTCAGCCCCTCTGATTCAGCCCCTCTGATTCAGCCCCTCTGTTTTTCGCCCTCTGTTTCAGCCCCTCTGTTTCAGCCCCTCTGTTTCAGCCCCTCTGATTCAGCCCCTCTGTTTCTCGCCCTCTGTTTCAGCCTCTCTGTTTCTCGAAATCTGTTTCAGCCCCTCTGTTTCAGCCCCTCTGTTTCAGCCCCTATGTTTCAGCCCCTCTGTTTCTCGCCCTCTGTTTCAGGCCCTCTGTTTCTCGCCCTCTGTTTCAGCAACTCTGTTTCAGCCCCACTGATTCAGCCCCTCTGTTTCTGCCCCTCTGTTTCTCGCCCTCTGTTTCAGCCTCTCTGTTTCAGCCCCTCTGTTTCAGCCCCTCTGTTTCAGCCCCTCTGTTTCAGCCCCTCTGTTTCAGCCCCTGTGTTTCTCGCCCTGTGTTTCAGCCCTTCTGTTTCCCGCCCTCTGTTTCAGCCCCTCTGTTTCTCGCCATCTGTTTCAGCCCCTCTGTTTCAGCCCCTCTGTTTCTCGCCCTCTGATTCAGCCCCCCTGTTTCTCGCACTCTGTTTCAGCCCTTCTGTTTCAGCCCCTCTGATTCAGCCCCTCTGTTTCAGTCCCTCTGTTTCTCGCCCTGTGTTTCAGCCTTTCTGTTTCCCGCCCTCTGTTTCAGCCACTCTGTTTCTCGCCCTCTGTTTCAGACCCTCTGATTCATCCCCTCTGTTTCAGCCCCTCTGATTCAGCCCCTCTGATTCGCCCCTCTGATTCAGCCCCCCTGTTTCTCGCACTCTGTTTCAGCCCTTCTGTTTCAGCCCCTCTGATTCAGCCCCTCTGATTCAGCCCCTCTGTTTTTCGCCCTCTGTTTCAGCCCCTCTGTTTCAGCCCCTCTGTTTCAGCCCCTCTGATTCAGCCCCTCTGTTTCTCGCCCTCTGTTTCAGCCTCTCTGTTTCTCGAAATCTGTTTCAGCCCCTCTGTTTCAGCCCCTCTGTTTCAGCCCCTATGTTTCAGCCCCTCTGTTTCTCGCCCTCTGTTTCAGACCCTCTGTTTCTGCCCCTCTGTTTCTCGCCCTCTGTTTCAGCCTCTCTGTTTCAGCCCCTCTGTTTCAGCCCCTCTGTTTCAGCCCCTCTGTTTCAGCCCCTCTGTTTCAGCCCCTGTGTTTCTCGCCCTGTGTTTCAGCCCTTCTGTTTCCCGCCCTCTGTTTCAGCCCCTCTGTTTCTCGCCATCTGTTTCAGCCCCTCTGTTTCAGCCCCTCTGTTTCTCGCCCTCTGTTTCAGCCCCTCTGATACTCACCCACTGTTTCAGACCCTCTGTTTCTCGCCCTCGGTTTCAGCACCGCTGCTTCAGCCCCTCTGTTTCAGCACCTCGGAATCAGTCCCCCTGATTGCGCCCCTCTGTTTCAGCCCCTCTGTTTCAGCCCCTCTGTTTCTCACCCTTTGTTTCTCGCCCTCTGTTTCAGCCCCTCTATTTCTCGCCATCTGTTTCAGCCCCTCTATTTCAGCCCCTCTGGTTCAGCCCCTCTGTTTCAGCCCCTCTGTTTTTCGCCCTCTGTTTCAGCCCCTCTGTTTCTCGCCCTCTGTTTCAGCCCCTCTGTTTCTCGCCCTCTGTTTCAGCCCCTCTGATTCAGCCCCTCTGTTTCAGCCGCTCTGATTCAGCCCCTCTGTTTCAGCCCCTCTGTTTCAGCCCCTCTGTTTCAGCCCCTCTGTTTCAGTCCCTCTGTTTCTCGCCCTGTGTTTCAGCCTTTCTGTTTCCCGCCCTCTGTTTCAGCCACTCTGTTTCTCGCCCTCTGTTTCAGACCCTCTGATTCATCCTCTCTGTTTCAGCCCCTCTGATTCAGCCCCTCTGATTCAGCCCCTCTGATTCAGCCCCCCTGTTTCTCGCACTCTGTTTCAGCCCTTCTGTTTCAGCACCTCTGATTCAGCCCCTCTGATTCAGCCCCTCTGTTTTTCGCCCTCTGTTTCAGCCCCTCTGTTTCAGCCCCTCTGTTTCAGCCCCTCTGATTCAGCCCCTCTGTTTCTCGCCCTCTGTTTCAGCCTCTCTGTTTCTCGAAATCTGTTTCAGCCCCTCTGTTTCAGCCCCTCTGTTTCAGCCCCTATGTTTCAGCCCCTCTGTTTCTCGCCCTCTGTTTCAGGCCCTCTGTTTCTCGCCCTCTGTTTCAGCAACTCTGTTTCAGCCCCACTGATTCAGCCCCTCTGTTTCTGCCCCTCTGTTTCTCGCCCTCTGTTTCAGCCTCTCTGTTTCAGCCCCTCTGTTTCAGCCCCTCTGTTTCAGCCCCTCTGTTTCAGCCCCTCTGTTTCAGCCCCTGTGTTTCTCGCCCTGTGTTTCAGCCCTTCTGTTTCCCGCCCTCTGTTTCAGCCCCTCTGTTTCTCGCCATCTGTTTCAGCCCCTCTGTTTCAGCCCCTCTGTTTCTCGCCCTCTGTTTCAGCCCCTCTGATACTCGCCCACTGTTTCAGACCCTCTGTTTCTTGCCCTCGGTTTCAGCACCGCTGCTTCAGCCCCTCTGTTTCAGCACCTCGGAATCAGCCCCCCTGATTGCGCCCCTCTGTTTCAGCCCCTCTGTTTCAGCCCCTCTGTTTCTCACCCTTTGTTTCTCGCCCTCTGTTTCAGCCCCTCTATTTCTCGCCATCTGTTTCAGCCCCTCTATTTCAGCCCCTCTGGTTCAGCCCCTCTGTTTCAGCCCCTCTGTTTTTCGCCCTCTGTTTCAGCCCCTCTGTTTCTCGCCCTCTGTTTCAGCCCCTCTGTTTCTCGCCCTCTGTTTCAGCCCCTCTGTTTCTCGCCCTCTGTTTCAGCCCCTCTGATTCAGCCCCTCTGTTTCAGCCGCTCTGATTCAGCCCCTCTGTTTCAGCCCCTCTGTTTCAGCCCCTCTGTTTCAGCCCCTCTGTTTCAGTCCCTCTGTTTCTCGCCCTGTGTTTCAGCCTTTCTGTTTCCCGCCCTCTGTTTCAGCCACTCTGTTTCTCGCCCTCTGTTTCAGACCCTCTGATTCATCCCCTCTGTTTCAGCCCCTCTGATTCAGCCCCTCTGATTCGCCCCTCTGATTCAGCCCCCCTGTTTCTCGCACTCTGTTTCAGCCCTTCTGTTTCAGCCCCTCTGATTCAGCCCCTCTGTTTCAGTCCCTCTGTTTCTCGCCCTGTGTTTCAGCCTTTCTGTTTCCCGCCCTCTGTTTCAGCCACTCTGTTTCTCGCCCTCTGTTTCAGACCCTCTGATTCATCCCCTCTGTTTCAGCCCCTCTGATTCAGCCCCTCTGATTCGCCCCTCTGATTCAGCCCCCCTGTTTCTCGCACTCTGTTTCAGCCCTTCTGTTTCAGCCCCTCTGATTCAGCCCCTCTGATTCAGCCCCTCTGTTTTTCGCCCTCTGTTTCAGCCCCTCTGTTTCAGCCCCCCTGTGTCAGCCCCTCTGTTTCTCGCCCTCTGCTTCAGCCCCTCTGTTTCAGCACCTCTGTTTCTTGCCCTCTGTTTCTGTGCCTCTGTTTCTCGCCCTCTGTTTCAGCCCCTCTGTTTCTCGCCCTCTGTTTCAGCCCCTCTGTTTCAGCCCCTCTGATTCAGCCCCTCTGATTCAGCCACTCTGATTCAGCCCCTCTGTTTCTCGCCCTCTGTTTCAGCCCCTCTGTTTCAGCCCCTCTGTTTCCCGCCCCTCTGTTTCAGCCCCTCTGTTTCACGCCCCGTGTTTCCGCCCCTCTGTTTCTCACCATCTGTTTCAGCCCGTCTGTTTCAGCCCCTCTGTTTCAGTCCCTCTGTTTCAGTCCCTCTGTTTCTCGCCCTCTGTTTCTCACCCTCTGTTTCAGCCCCTCTGTTTCTGGCCCTCTGTTTCAGCCTCTCTGTTTCAGCCCCTCTGTTTCTCGCCCTCTGTTTCAGCCCCTCTGTTTCTCGCCCTCTGTTTCAGCCCCTCTGTTTCTCGCCCTCTGTTTCAGCCCCTCAGTTTCAGACCCTCTGTTTCAGCCCCTCTGTTTCAGCCCCTCTGTTTCTCGCCCTCTGTTTTAGCCCCTCTGTTTCTCGCCCTCTGTTTCAGCCCCTCTGATTCAGCCCCTCTGTTTCAGCCGCTCTGATTCAGCCCCTCTGTTTCAGCCCCTCTGTTTCAGCCCCTCTGTTTCAGCCCCTCTGTTTCAGTCCCTCTGTTTCTCGCCCTGTGTTTCAGCCTTTCTGTTTCCCGCCCTCTGTTTCAGCCACTCTGTTTCTCGCCCTCTGTTTCAGACCCTCTGATTCATCCCCTCTGTTTCAGCCCCTCTGATTCAGCCCCTCTGATTCAGCACCTCTGATTCAGCCCCCCTGTTTCTCGCACTCTGTTTCAGCCCTTCTGTTTCAGCCCCTCTGATTCAGCCCCTCTGATTCAGCCCCTCTGTTTTTCGCCCTCTGTTTCAGCCCCTCTGTTTCAGCCCCTCTGTTTCAGCCCCTCTGATTCAGCCCCTCTGTTTCTCGCCCTCTGTTTCAGCAACTCTGTTTCAGCCCCACTGATTCAGCCCCTCTGTTTCTGCCCCTCTGTTTCTCGCCCTCTGTTTCAGCCTCTCTGTTTCAGCCCCTCTGTTTCAGCCCCTCTGTTTCAGCCCCTCTGTTTCTCGCCCTCTGTTTCAGCCCCTTGTTTCTCGCCCTCTGTTTCAGCCCCTCTGTTTCAGCCTCACTATTTCTCGCCCAGTGTTTCAGCCCCTCTGTTTCTCGCCCTCTGTTTCAGCCACTCTGTTTCTCGCCCTCTGTTTCAGCCCCGCTGATTCAGCCCCTCTGATTCAGCACCTCTGAATCAGCCCCTCTGATTCAGCCCCTCTGTTTCAGCCCCACTGTTTCAGCCCCCCTGTTTCTCGCCCTCTGTTTCACCCCCTCTGTTTCTCGCCCTCTGTTTCAGCCCCGCTGTCTCTCGCCCTCTGTTTCAGCCCCTCTATTTCAGCCTCTCTATTTCAGTCCCTCTGTTTCAGCCCCTCTGTTTCTTCCCCTCTGTTTCAGCCTCCCTGTTTCTCGCCCTCTGTTTCAGCCCCTCTGTTTCTCGCCCTCTGTTTCAACCCCTCTGTTTCAGCCCCTCTGTTTCAGCCCCTCTGTGACAGCCCCTCGGTTTCTCGCCCTCTGTTTCAGCCCCTCTGTTTCAGCCCCTCTGTTTCTCGCCCTCTGTTTCAGCCCCGCTGATTCAGCCCCTCTGATTCAGCCCCTCTGAATCAGCCCCTCTGATTCAGCCCCTCTGATTCAGCCCCTCTGTTTCTCGCCCTCTGTTTCAGCCCCTCTGTTTCAGCCCCTCTGTTTCAGCCCCTCTGTTACTCACCCTCTGTTTCAGCCCCTCTGATTCAGCTCCTCTGATTCAGCCACTCTCATTCAGCCCCTCTCATTCAGCCCCTCTGTTTCAGCCCCTCTGTTTCAGCCCCTCTGTGACAGCCCCTCGGTTTCTCGCCCTCTGTTTCAGCCCCTCTGTTTCAGCCCCTCTGTTTCTCGCCCTCTGTTTCAGCCCCGCTGATTCAGCCCCTCTGTTTCAGCCCCTCTGATTCAGCCCCTCTGATTCAGCCCCTCTGATTCAGCCCCTCTGTTTCTCGCCCTCTGTTTCAGCCCCTCTGTTTCAGCCCCTCTGTTTCAGCCCCTCTGTTACTCACCCTCTGTTTCAGCCCCTCTGATTCAGCTCCTCTGATTCAGCCACTCTCATTCAGCCCCTCTCATTCAGCCCCTCTGTTTCCCGCCCCTCTGTTTCCCGCCCCTCTGTTTCCCGCCCCTCTGTTTCAGCCCCTCTGTTTCACGCCCCGTGTTTCAGCCCCTCTGTTTCTGACCCTCTGTTTCAGCCCCTCTGTTTCTCACCCTCTGTTTCAGCCCCTCTGTTTTAGCCCCTCTGTTTCAGTCCCTCTGTTTCTCGCCCTCTGTTTCAGCCCCTCTGTTTCTCGCCCTCTGTTTCAGCCCCTCTGTTTCTCGCTCTCTGTTTCAGCCCCTCTGTTTCTCGCCCTCTGTTTCAGCCCCTCTGTTTCTCGCCATCTGTTTCAGCCCCTCTGTGTCTCGCCCTCTGTTTCAGCCCCTCTGTTTCAGCCCCTCTGTTTCAGCCACGCTGTTTCTCGCCCTCTGTTTCAGCCCCTCTGATTCAGCCCCTCTGTTTCAGCCCCTCTGATTCAGCCCCTCTGATTCAGCCCCTCTGATTCAGCCCCTCTGTTTCTCGCCCTCTGTTTCAGCCCCTCTGTTTCAGCCCCTCTGTTTCAGCCCCTCTGTTACTCACCCTCTGTTTCAGCCGCTCTGATTCAGCTCCTCTGATTCAGCCACTCTCATTCAGCCCCTCTCATTCAGCCCCTCTGTTTCCCGCCCCTCTGTTTCCCGCCCCTCTGTTTCCCGCCCCTCTGTTTCAGCCCCTCTGTTTCACGCCCCGTGTTTCAGCCCCTCTGTTTCTGACCCTCTGTTTCAGCCCCTCTGTTTCTCACCCTCTGTTTCAGCCCCTCTGTTTTAGCCCCTCTGTTTCAGTCCCTCTGTTTCTCGCCCTCTGTTTCAGCCCCTCTGTTTCTCGCCCTCTGTTTCAGCCCCTCTGTTTCTCGCTCTCTGTTTCAGCCCCTCTGTTTCTCGCCCTCTGTTTCAGCCCCTCTGTTTCTCGCCATCTGTTTCAGCCCCTCTGTGTCTCGCCCTCTGTTTCAGCCCCTCTGTTTCAGCCCCTCTGTTTCAGCCCCTCTTTTTCACGCCCCGTGTTTCAGCCCCTCTGTTTCTGACCCTCTGTTTCAGCCCCTCTGTTTCTCACCCTCTGTTTCAGCCCCTCTGTTTTAGCCCCTCTGTTTCAGTCCCTCTGTTTCTCGCCCTCTGTTTCAGCCCCTCTGTTTCTCGCCCTCTGTTTCAGCCCCTCTGTTTCTCGCTCTCTGTTTCAGCCCCTCTGTTTCTCGCCCTCTGTTTCAGCCCCTCTGTTTCTCGCCATCTGTTTCAGCCCCTCTGTGTCTCGCCCTCTGTTTCAGCCCCTCTGTTTCAGCCCCTCTGTTTCAGCCACGCTGTTTCTCGCCCTCTGTTTCAGCCCCTCTGATTCAGCCCCTCTGTTTCAGCCCCTCTGATTCAGCCCCTCTGATTCAGCCCCTCTGATTCAGCCCCTCTGTTTCTCGCCCTCTGTTTCAGCCCCTCTGTTTCAGCCCCTCTGTTTCAGCCCCTCTGTTACTCACCCTCTGTTTCAGCCGCTCTGATTCAGCTCCTCTGATTCAGCCACTCTCATTCAGCCCCTCTCATTCAGCCCCTCTGTTTCCCGCCCCTCTGTTTCCCGCCCCTCTGTTTCCCGCCCCTCTGTTTCAGCCCCTCTGTTTCACGCCCCGTGTTTCAGCCCCTCTGTTTCTGACCCTCTGTTTCAGCCCCTCTGTTTCTCACCCTCTGTTTCAGCCCCTCTGTTTTAGCCCCTCTGTTTCAGTCCCTCTGTTTCTCGCCCTCTGTTTCAGCCCCTCTGTTTCTCGCCCTCTGTTTCAGCCCCTCTGTTTCTCGCTCTCTGTTTCAGCCCCTCTGTTTCTCGCCCTCTGTTTCAGCCCCTCTGTTTCTCGCCATCTGTTTCAGCCCCTCTGTGTCTCGCCCTCTGTTTCAGCCCCTCTGTTTCAGCCCCTCTGTTTCAGCCCCTCTGTTTCTCGCCCTCTGTTTCAGCCCCTCTGTTTCTCGCCCTCTGTTTCAGCCCCTCTGATTCAGCCCCTCTGTTTCAGCCCCTCTGTTTCAACCACTCTGTTTCAGCCCCTCTGATTCAGCCCCTCTGTTTCAGCCCCTCTGTTTCAGCCCCTCTGTTTCAGCCCCTCTGTTTCTTGCCCTCTGTTTCTCACCCTCTGTTTCAGGCTCTCTGTTTCAGCCCGTCTGTTTCAGCCCCTCTGTTTCAGCCCCTCTGTTTCTCGCCCTCTGTTTCAGGCTCTCTGTTTCAGCCCGTCTGTTTCAGCCCCTCTGTTTCAGCCCCTCTGTTTCTCGCCCTCTATTTCAGCCCCGCTGATTCAGCCCCTCTGATTCAGCACCTCTGAATCAGCCCCTCTGATTCAGCCCCTCTGTTTTAGCCCCACTGTTTCAGCCCCCCTGTTTCTCGCCCTCTGTTTCAGCCCCTCTGTTTCTCGCCCTCTGTTTCAGCCCCGCTGTTTCTCGCCCTCTGTATCAGCCCCTCTATTTCAGCCCCTCTATTTCAGCCCCTCTGTTTCAGCCCCTCTGTTTCTTCCCCTCTGTTTCAGCCTCCCTGTTTCTCGCCCTCTGTTTCAGCCCCTCTGTTTCTCGCCCTCTGTTTCAACCCCTCTGTTTCAGCCCCTCTGTTTCAGCCCCTCTGTGTCAGCCCCTCTGTTTCTCGCCCTCTGTTTCAGCCCCTCTGTTTCAGCCCCTCTGTTTCTCGCCCTCTGTTTCAGCCCTGCTGATTCAGCCCCTCTGATTCAGCCCCTCTGAATCAGCCCCTCTGATTCAGCCCCTCTGTTTCAGCCCCTCTGTTTCAGCCCCTCTGTTTCAGCCCTTCTGTTTCCCGCCCTCTGTTTCAGCCCCTCTGTTTCAGCCCCTCTGATTCAGCCCCTCTGTTTCAGCCCCTCTGTTTTTCGCCCTCTGTTTCAGCCCCTCTGTTTCTCGCCCTCTGTTTCAGCCCCTCTCTTTCAGCCGCTCTGTTTCTCGCCCTCTGTTTCAGCACCTCTGATTCAGCCCCTCTGTTTCAGCCCCTCTGATTCAGCCCCTCTGATTCAACCCCTCTGATTCAGCCCCTCTGTTTCTCGCCCTCTGTTTCAGCCCCTCTGTTTCAGCCCCTCTGTATCTCGCCCTCTGTTTCAGGCTCTCTGTTTCAGCCCGTCTGTTTCAGCCCCTCTGTTTCAGCCCCACTGTTTCTCGCCCTCTGTTTCTCGACCGCTGTTTCAGCCCCTCTGTTTCAGCCCCTGAGATTCAGCCACTCTGTTTCAGCCCCTCTGTTTCTCGCCCTCTGTTTCAGCCCCTCTGTTTCAGACCCTCTGTTTCAGCCCCTCTGTTTCTCGCCCTCTGTTTCAGCCCCTCTGTTTCAGCCCCTCTGATTCAGCCCCTCTGTTTCAGCCCCTCTGTTTCTCGCCCTCTGTTTCAGCCCCTCTGTTTCTCGCCCTCTGTTTCAGCCACTCTGTTTCTCGCCCACTGTTTCAGCCCCGCTGATTCAGCCCCTCTGTTTCAGCACCTCTGTATCAGCCCCTCTGATTCAGCCCCTCTGTTTCTCGCCCTCTGTTTCTCGCCCTCTGTTTCTCGCCCTCTGTTTCAGCCCCTCTCTTTCAGCCGCTCTGTTTCTCGCCCTCTGTTTCAGCCTCTCTGTTTCTCGCCCTCTGTTTCAGCCCCGCTGATTCAGCCCCTCTGATTCAGCCCCTCTGAATCAGCCCCTCTGATTCAGCCCCTCTGTTTCAGCCCCTCTGTTTCAGCCCCTCTGTTTCAGCCCTTCTGTTTCCCGCCCTCTGTTTCAGCCACGCTGTTTCTCACCCTCTGTTTCAGCCCCTCTGATTCAGCCCCTCTGTTTCAGCCCCTCTGATTCAGCCCCTCTGATTCAGCCCCTCTGATTCAGCCCCTCTGTTTCTCGCCCTCTGTTTCAGCCCCTCTGTTTCAGCCCCTCTGTATCTCGCCCTCTGTTTCAGGCTCTCTGTTTCAGCCCGTCTGTTTCAGCCCCTCTGTTTCAGCCCCACTGTTTCTCGCCCTCTGTTGCTCGCCTGCTGTTTCAGCTCTTGTGTTTCAGCCCCTGAGATTCAGCCCCTCTGTTTCAGCCCCTCTGTTTCTCGCCCTCTGTTTCAGCCCCTCTGTTTCAGCCCCTCTGTTTCAGCCCCTCTGTTTCTCGCCCTCTGTTTCAGCCCCTCTGTTTCAGCCCCTCTGATTCAGCCCCTCTGTTTCAGCCCCTCTGTTTTTCGCCCTCTGTTTCAGCCCCTCTGTTTCTCGCCCTCTGTTTCAGCCCCTCTGTTTCTCGCCCACTGTTTCAGCCCCGCTGATTCAGCCCCTCTGTTTCAGCACCTCTGTATCAGCCCCTCTGATTCAGCCCCTCTGTTTCAGCCCCTCTGTTTCAGCCCCTCTGTTTCAGCCCCCCTGTTTCTCGCCCTCTGTTTCAGCCCCTCTGTTTCCCGCCCCACTGTTTCCCGCCCCTCTGTTTCAGCCCCTCTGTTTCTCGCCCTCTGTTTCAGCCCCGCTGTTTCTCGCCCTCTGTATCAGCCCCTCTATTTCAGCCCCTCTATTTCAGCCCCTCTGTTTCAGCCCCTCTGTTTCTTCCCCTCTGTTTCAGCCTCCCTGTTTCTCGCCCTCTGTTTCAGCCCCTCTGTTTCTCGCCCTCTGTTTCAACCCCTCTGTTTCAGCCCCTCTGTTTCAGCCCCTCTGTGTCAGCCCCTCTGTTTCTCGCCCTCTGTTTCAGCCCCTCTGTTTCAGCCCCTCTGTTTCCCGCCCCTCTGTTGCAGCCCCTCTGTTTCAGCCCCTCTGTTTCAGTCCCTCTGTTTCTCGCCCTCTGTTTCAACCCCTCTGTTTCTCGCCCTCTGTTTCAGCCCCTCTCTTTCAGCCCCTCTGTTTCAGCACCTCTTTTTCTCGCCCTCTGTTTATGAGCCTCTGTTTCTCGCCCTCTGTTTCAGCCCCTCTGTTTCTCGCCCTCTGTTTCAGCCCCTCTGTTTCTTGCCCTCTGTTTCAGCCCCTCTGTTTCTCGCCCTCTGTTTCAGCCCCTCTGTTTCTCGCCCTCTGTTTCAGCCCCTCTGTTTCCGCCCCTTGTTTCTCGCCCTCTGTTTCAGCCCCTCTGTTTCAGCCTCTCTATTTCTCGCCCAGTGTTTCAGCCCCTCTGTTTCTCGCCCTCTGTTTCAGCCCCTCTGTTTCTCGCCCTCTGTTTCAGCCCCGCTGATTCAGCCCCTCTGATTCAGCACCTCTGAATCAGCCCCTCTGATTCAGCCCCTCTGTTTCAGCCCCTCTGTTTCAGCCCCTCTGTTTCTCGCCCTCTGTTTCAGCCCCGCTGTTTCTCGCCCTCTGTTTCAGCCCCTCTATTTCAGCCCCTCTATTTCAGCCCCTCTGTTTCAGCCCCTCTGTTTCTTCCCCTCTGTTTCAGCCTCCCTGTTTCTCGCCCTCTGTTTCAGCCCCTCTGTTTCTCGCCCTCTGTTTCAACCCCTCTGTTTCAGCCCCTCTGTTTCAGCCCCTCTGTGACAGCCCCTCGGTTTCTCGCCCTCTGTTTCAGCCCCTCTGTTTCAGCCCCTCTGTTTCTCGCCCTCTGTTTCAGCCCCGCTGATTCAGCCCCTCTGATTCAGCCCCTCTGAATCAGCCCCTCTGATTCAGCCCCTCTGTTTCAGCCCCTCTGTTTCAGCCCCTCTGTTTCAGCCCTTTTGTTTCCCGCCCTCTGTGTCAGCCACGCTGTTTCTCGCCCTCTGTTTCAGCCCCTCTGATTCAGCCCCTCTGTTTCAGCCCCTCTGATTCAGCCCCTCTGATTCAGCCCCTCTGATTCAGCCCCTCTGTTTCTCGCCCTCTGTTTCAGCCCCTCTGTTTCAGCCCCTCTGTTTCAGCCCCTCTGTTACTCACCCTCTGTTTCAGCCCCTCTGATTCAGCTCCTCTGATTCAGCCACTCTCATTCAGCCCCTCTCATTCAGCCCATCTGTTTCCCGCCCCTCTGTTTCCCGCCCCTCTGTATCCCGCCCCTCTTTTTCAGCCCCTCTGTTTCACGCACCGTGTTTCAGCCCCTCTGTTTCTGACCCTCTGTTTCAGCCCCTCTGTTTCTCACCGTCTGTTTCAGCCCCTCTGTTTTAGCCCCTCTGTTTCAGTCCCTCTGTTTCTCGCCCTCTGTTTCAGCCCCTCTGTTTCTCGCCCTCTGTTTCAGCCCCTCTGTTTCTCGCTCTCTGTTTCAGCCCCTCTGTTTCTCGCCCTCTGTTTCAGCCCCTCTGTTTCTCGCCATCTGTTTCAGCCCCTCTGTGTCTCGCCCTCTGTTTCAGCCCCTCTGTTTCAGCCCCTCTGTTTCAGCCCCTCTGTTTCTCGCCCTCTGTTTCAGCCCCTCTGTTTCTCGCCCTCTGTTTCAGCCCCTCTGATTCAGCCCCTCTGTTTCAGCCCCTCTGTTTCAACCACTCTGTTTCAGCCCCTCTGATTCAGCCCCTCTGTTTCAGCCCCTCTGTTTCAGCCCCTCTGTTTCAGCCCCTCTGTTTCTTGCCCTCTGTTTCTCACCCTCTGTTTCAGGCTCTCTGTTTCAGCCCGTCTGTTTCAGCCCCTCTGTTTCAGCCCCTCTGTTTCTCGCCCTCTGTTTCAGGCTCTCTGTTTCAGCCCGTCTGTTTCAGCCCCTCTGTTTCAGCCCCTCTGTTTCTCGCCCTCTATTTCAGCCCCGCTGATTCAGCCCCTCTGATTCAGCACCTCTGAATCAGCCCCTCTGATTCAGCCCCTCTGTTTCAGCCCCACTGTTTCAGCCCCCCTGTTTCTCGCCCTCTGTTTCAGCCCCTCTGTTTCTCGCCCTCTGTTTCAGCCCCGCTGTTTCTCGCCCTCTGTATCAGCCCCTCAATTTCAGCCCCTCTATTTCAGCCCCTCTGTTTCAGCCCCTCTGTTTCTTCCCCTCTGTTTCAGCCTCCCTGTTTCTCGCCCTCTGTTTCAGCCCCTCTGTTTCTCGCCCTCTGTTTCAACCCCTCTGTTTCAGCCCCTCTGTTTCAGCCCCTCTGTGTCAGCCCCTCTGTTTCTCGCCCTCTGTTTCAGCCCCTCTGTTTCAGCCCCTCTGTTTCTCGCCCTCTGATTCAGCCCCGCTGATTCAGCCCCTCTGATTCAGCCCCTCTGAATCAGCCCCTCTGATTCAGCCCCTCTGTTTCAGCCCCTCTGTTTCAGCCCCTCTGTTTCAGCCCTTCTGTTTCCGGCCCTCTGTTTCAGCCACGCTGTTTCTCACCCTCTGTTTCAGCACCTCTGATTCAGCCCCTCTGTTTCAGCCCCTCTGATTCAGCCCCTCTGATTCAACCCCTCTGATTCAGCCCCTCTGTTTCTCGCCCTCTGTTTCAGCCCCTCTGTTTCAGCCCCTCTGTATCTCGCCCTCTGTTTCAGGCTCTCTGTTTCAGCCCGTCTGTTTCAGCCCCTCTGTTTCAGCCCCACTGTTTCTCGCCCTCTGTTTCTCGCCCGCTGTTTCAGCCCCTCTGTTTCAGCCCCTGAGATTCAGCCACTCTGTTTCAGCCCCTCTGTTTCTCGCCCTCTGTTTCAGCCCCTCTGTTTCAGCCCCTCTGTTTCAGCCCCTCTGTTTCTCGCCCTCTGTTTCAGCCCCTCTGTTTCAGCCCCTCTGATTCAGCCCCTCTGTTTCAGCCCCTCTGTTTCTCGCCCTCTGTTTCAGCCCCTCTGTTTCTCGCCCTCTGTTTCAGCCACTCTGTTTCTCGCCCACTGTTTCAGCCCCGCTGATTCAGCCCCTCTGTTTCAGCACCTCTGTATCAGCCCCTCTGATTCAGCCCCTCTGTTTCAGTCCCTCTGTTTCTCGCCCTCTGTTTCAACCCCTCTGTTTCTCGCCCTCTGTTTCAGCCCCTCTCTTTCAGCCCCTCTGTTTCTCGCCCTCTGTTTCAGCCCCTCTGTTTCTCGCCCTCTGTTTCAGCCCCTCTGATTCAGCCCCTCTGTTTCAGCCCCTCTGTTTCAACCACTCTGTTTCAGCCCCTCTGATTCAGCCCCTCTGTTTCAGCCCCTCTGTTTCAGCCCCTCTGTTTCAGCCCCTCTGTTTCTTGACCTCTGTTTCTCACCCTCTGTTTCAGGCTCTCTGTTTCAGCCCGTCTGTTTCAGCCCCTCTGTTTCAGCCCCTCTGTTTCTCGCCCTCTGTTTCAGGCTCTCTGTTTCAGCCCGTCTGTTTCAGCCCCTCTGTTTCAGCCCCTCTGTTTCTCGCCCTCTGTTTCAGCCCCGCTGATTCAGCCCCTCTGATTCAGCACCTCTGAATCAGCCCCTCTGATTCAGCCCCTCTGTTTCAGCCCCACTGTTTCAGCCCCCCTGTTTCTCGCCCTCTGTTTCAGCCCCTCTGTTTCTCGCCCTCTGTTTCAGCCCCGCTGATTCAGCCCCTCTGATTCAGCACCTCTGAATCAGCCCCTCTGATTCAGCCCCTCTGTTTCAGCCCCACTGTTTCAGCCCCCCTGTTTCTCGCCCTCTGTTTCAGCCCCTCTGTTTCTCGCCCTCTGTTTCAGCCCCGCTGTTTCTCGCCCTCTGTATCAGCCCCTCTATTTCAGCCCCTCTATTTCAGCCCCTCTGTTTCAGCCCCTCTGTTTCTTCCCCTCTGTTTCAGCCTCCCTGTTTCTCGCCCTCTGTTTCAGCCCCTCTGTTTCTCGCCCTCTGTTTCAACCCCTCTGTTTCAGCCCCTCTGTTTCAGCCCCTCTGTGTCAGCCCCTCTGTTTCTCGCCCTCTGTTTCAGCCCCTCTGTTTCAGCCCCTCTGTTTCTCGCCCTCTGTTTCAGCCCCGCTGATTCAGCCCCTCTGATTCAGCCCCTCTGAATCAGCCCCTCTGATTCAGCCCCTCTGTTTCAGCCCCTCTGTTTCAGCCCCTCTGTTTCAGCCCTTCTGTTTCCCGCCCTCTGTTTCAGCCACGCTGTTTCTCACCCTCTGTTTCAGCCCCTCTGATTCAGCCCCTCTGTTTCAGCCCCTCTGATTCAGCCCCTCTGATTCAGCCCCTCTGATTCAGCCCCTCTGTTTCTCGCCCTCTGTTTCAGCCCCTCTGTTTCAGCCCCTCTGTTTCAGCCCCTCTGTATCTCGCCCTCTGTTTCAGGCTCTCTGTTTCAGCCCGTCTGTTTCAGCCCCTCTGTTTCAGCCCCACTGTTTCTCGCCCTCTGTTTCTCGCCCGCTGTTTCAGCCCCTCTGTTTCAGCCCCTGAGATTCAGCCCCTCTGTTTCAGCCCCTCTGTTTCTCGCCCTCTGTTTCAGCCCCTCTGTTTCAGCCCCTCTGTTTCAGCCCCTCTGTTTCTCGCCCTCTGTTTCAGCCCCTCTGTTTCAGCCCCTCTGATTCAGCCCCTCTGTTTCAGCCCCTCTGTTTCTCGCCCTCTGTTTCAGCCCCTCTGTTTCTCGCCCTCTGTTTCAGCCACTCTGTTTCTCGCCCACTGTTTCAGCCCCGCTGATTCAGCCCCTCTGTTTCAGCACCTCTGTATCAGCCCCTCTGATTCAGCCCCTCTGTTTCAGTCCCTCTGTTTCTCGCCCTCTGTTTCAACCCCTCTGTTTCTCGCCCTCTGTTTCAGCCCCTCTCTTTCAGCCGCTCTGTTTCTCGCCCTCTGTTTCAGCCTCTCTGTTTCTCGCCCTCTGTTTCAGCCCCGCTGATTCAGCCCCTCTGATTCAGCCCCTCTGAATCAGCCCCTCTGATTCAGCCCTCTGTTTCAGCCCCTCTGTTTCAGCCCTTCTGTTTCAGCCCTTCTGTTTCCCGCCCTCTGTTTCAGCCACGCTGTTTCTCACCCTCTGTTTCAGCCCCTCTGATTCAGCCCCTCTGATTCAGCCCCTCTGATTCAGCCCCTCTGATTCAGCCCCTCTGATTCAGCCCCTCTGAATCAGCCCCTCTGATTCAGCCCCTCTGTTTCAGCCCCTCTGTTTCTCGCCCTCTGTTTCAGCCCCTCTGATTCAGCCCCTCTGATTCAGCCCCTCTGATTCAGCCCCTCTGTTTCTCGCCCTCTGTTTCAGCCCCTCTGTTTCAGCCCCTCTGTATCTCGCCCTCTGTTTCAGGCTCTCTGTTTCAGCCCGTCTGTTTCAGCCCCTCTGTTTCAGCCCCACTGTTTCTCGCCCTCTGTTTCTCGCCCGCTGTTTCAGCTCTTGTGTTTCAGCCCCTGAGATTCAGCCCCTCTGTTTCAGCCCCTCTGTTTCTCGCCCTCTGTTTCCGCCCCTCTGTTTCAGCCCCTCTGTTTCAGCCCCTCTGTTTCTCGCCCTCTGTTTCAGCCCCTCTGTTTCAGCCCCTCTGATTCAGCCCCTCTGTTTCAGCCCCTCTGTTTCTCGCCCTCTGTTTCAGCCCCTCTGTTTCTCGCCCACTGTTTCAGCCCCGCTGATTCAGCCCCTCTGTTTCAGCACCTCTGTATCAGCCCCTCTGATTCAGCCCCTCTGTTTCAGCCCCTCTGTTTCAGCCCCTCTGTTTCAGCCCCCCTGTTTCTCGCCCTCTGTTTCAGCCCCTCTGTTTCCCGCCCCACTGTTTCCCGCCCCTCTGTTTCAGCCCCTCTGTTTCACGCCCCGTGTTTCAGCCCCTCTGTTTCAGCCCATCTGTTTCTCACCCTCTGTTTCAGCCCCTCTGTTTCTCGCCCTCTGTTTCAGCCCCTCTGTTTCTCGCCCTCTGTTTCAGCCCCTCTGTTTCAGCCCCTCTGTTTCAGCCCCTCTGTATCTCGCCCTCTGTTTCAGGCTCTCTGTTTCAGCCCGTCTGTTTCAGCCCCTCTGTTTCAGCCCCACTGTTTCTCGCCCTCTGTTTCTCGCCCGATGTTTCAGCTCTTGTGTTTCAGCCCCTGAGATTCAGCCCCTCTGTTTCAGCCCCTCTGTTTCTCGCCCTCTGTTTCAGCCCCTCTGTTTCAGCCCCTCTGTTTCAGCCCCTCTGTTTCTCGCCCTCTGTTTCAGCCTCTCTGTTTCAGCCCCTCTGATTCAGCCCCTCTGTTTCAGCCGCTCTGTTTCTCGCCCTCTGTTTCAGCCCCTCTGTTTCTCGCCCTCTGTTTCAGCCCCTCTGTTTCTCGCCCACTGTTTCAGCCCCGCTGATTCAGCCCCTCTGTTTCAGCACCTCTGTATCAGCCCCTCTGATTCAGCCCCTCTGTTTCAGCCCATCTGTTTCAGCCCCTCTGTTTCAGCCCCCCTGTTTCTCGCCCTCTGTTTCAGCCCCTCTGTTTCCCGCCCCACTATTTCCCGCCCCTCTGTTTCAGCCCCTCTGTTTCACGCCCCGTGTTTCAGCCCCTCTGTTTCAGCCCCTCTGTTTCTCGCCCTCTGTTTCAGCCCCTCTGTTTCTCGCCCTCTGTTTCAGCCCCTCTGATTCAGCCCCTCTGTTTCAGCCCCTCTGTTTCAACCACTCTGTTTCAGCCCCTCTGATTCAGCCCCTCTGTTTCAGCCCCTCTGTTTCAGCCCCTCTGTTTCAGCCCCTCTGTTTCTTGAACTCTGTTTCTCACCCTCTGTTTCAGGCTCTCTGTTTCAGCCCGTCTGTTTCAGCCCCTCTGTTTCAGCCCCTCTGTTTCTCGCCCTCTTTTTCAGGCTCTCTGTTTCAGCCCGTCTGTTTCAGCCCCTCTGTTTCAGCCCCTCTGTTTCTCGCCCTCTGTTTCAGCCCCGCTGATTCAGCCCCTCTGATTCAGCACCTCTGAATCAGCCCCTCTGATTCAGCCCCTCTGTTTCAGCCCCACTGTTTCAGCCCCCCTGTTTCTCGCCCTCTGTTTCAGCCCCTCTGTTTCTCGCCCTCTGTTTCAGCCCCTCTGTTTCAGCCCCTCTGTTTCTTCCCCTCTGTTTCAGCCTCCCTGTTTCTCGCCCTCTGTTTCAGCCCCTCTGTTTCTCGCCCTCTGTTTCAACCCCTCTGTTTCAGCCCCTCTGTTTCAGCCCCTCTGTGTCAGCCCCTCTGTTTCTCGCCCTCTGTTTCAGCCCCTCTGTTTCAGCCCCTCTGTTTCTCGCCCTCTGTTTCAGCCCCGCTGATTCAGCCCCTCTGATTCAGCCCCTCTGAATCAGCCCCTCTGATTCAGCCCCTCTGTTTCAGCCCCTCTGTTTCAGCCCCTCTGTTTCAGCCCTTCTGTTTCCCGCCCTCTGTTTCAGCCACGCTGTTTCTCACCCTCTGTTTCAGCCCCTCTGATTCAGCCCCTCTGTTTCAGCCCCTCTGATTCAGCCCCTCTGATTCAGCCCCTCTGATTCAGCCCCTCTGTTTCTCGCCCTCTGTTTCAGCCCCTCTGTTTCAGCCCCTCTGTTTCAGCCCCTCTGTATCTCGCCCTCTGTTTCAGGCTCTCTGTTTCAGCCCGTCTGTTTCAGCCCCTCTGTTTCAGCCCCACTGTTTCTCGCCCTCGGTTTCTCGCCCGCTGTTTCAGCCCCTCTGTTTCAGCCCCTGAGATTCAGCCCCTCTGTTTCAGCCCCTCTGTTTCTCGCCCTCTGTTTCAGCCCCTCTGTTTCAGCCCCTCTGTTTCAGCCCCTCTGTTTCTCGCCCTCTGTTTCAGCCCCTCTGTTTCAGCCCCTCTGATTCAGCCCCTCTGTTTCAGCCCCTCTGTTTCTCGCCCTCTGTTTCAGCCCCTCTGTTTCTCGCCCTCTGTTTCAGCCACTCTGTTTCTCGCCCACTGTTTCAGCCCCGCTGATTCAGCCCCTCTGTTTCAGCACCTCTGTATCAGCCCCTCTGATTCAGCCCCTCTGTTTCAGTCCCTCTGTTTCTCGCCCTCTGTTTCAACCCCTCTGTTTCTCGCCCTCTGTTTCAGCCCCTCTCTTTCAGCCGCTCTGTTTCTCGCCCTCTGTTTCAGCCTCTCTGTTTCTCGCCCTCTGTTTCAGCCCCGCTGATTCAGCCCCTCTGATTCAGCCCCTCTGAATCAGCCCCTCTGATTCAGCCCCTCTGTTTCAGCCCCTCTGTTTCAGCCCCTCTGTTTCAGCCCTTCTGTTTCCCGCCCTCTGTTTCAGCCACGCTGTTTCTCACCCTCTGTTTCAGCCCCTCTGATTCAGCCCCTCTGTTTCAGCCCCTCTGATTCAGCCCCTCTGATTCAGCCCCTCTGATTCAGCCCCTCTGTTTCTCGCCCTCTGTTTCAGCCCCTCTGTTTCAGCCCCTCTGTTTCAGCCCCTCTGTATCTCGCCCTCTGTTTCAGGCTCTCTGTTTCAGCCCGTCTGTTTCAGCCCCTCTGTTTCAGCCCCACTGTTTCTCGCCCTCTGTTTCTCGCCCGCTGTTTCAGCTCTTGTGTTTCAGCCCCTGAGATTCAGCCCCTCTGTTTCAGCCCCTCTGTTTCTCGCCCTCTGTTTCCGCCCCTCTGTTTCAGCCCCTCTGTTTCAGCCCCTCTGTTTCTCGCCCTCTGTTTCAGCCCCTCTGTTTCAGCCCCTCTGATTCAGGCCCTCTGTTTCAGCCCCTCTGTTTCTCGCCCTCTGTTTCAGCCCCTCTGTTTCTCGCCCTCTGTTTCAGCCCCTCTGTTTCTCGCCCACTGTTTCAGCCCCGCTGATTCAGCCCCTCTGTTTCAGCACCTCTGTATCAGCCCCTCTGATTCAGCCCCTCTGTTTCAGCCCCTCTGTTTCAGCCCCTCTGTTTCAGCCCCCCTGTTTCTCGCCCTCTGTTTCAGCCCCTCTGTTTCCCGCCCCACTGTTTCCCGCCCCTCTGTTTCTCGCCCTCTGTTTCACGCCCCGTGTTTCAGCCCCTCTGTTTCAGCCCATCTGTTTCTCACCCTCTGTTTCAGCCCCTCTGTTTCTCGCCCTCTGTTTCAGCCCCTCTGTTTCTCGCCCTCTGTTTCAGCCCCTCTGTTTCAGCCCCTCTGTTTCAGCCCCTCTGTATCTCGCCCTCTGTTTCAGGCTCTCTGTTTCAGCCCGTCTGTTTCAGCCCCTCTGTTTCAGCCCCACTGTTTCTCGCCCTCTGTTTCTCGCCCGCTGTTTCAGCTCTTGTGTTTCAGCCCCTGAGATTCAGCCCCTCTGTTTCAGCCCTTCTGTTTCTCGCCCTCTGTTTCAGCCCCTCTGTTTCAGCCCCTCTGTTTCAGCCCCTCTGTTTCTCGCCCTCTGTTTCAGCCTCTCTGTTTCAGCCACTCTGATTCAGCCCCTCTGTTTCAGCCCCTCTGTTTCTCGCCCTCTGTTTCAGCCCCTCTGTTTATCGCCCTCTGTTTCAGCCCCTCTGTTTCTCGCCCACTGTTTCAGCCCCGCTGATTCAGCCCCTCTGTTTCAGCACCTCTGTATCAGCCCCTCTGATTCAGCCCCTCTGTTTCAGCCCATCTGTTTCAGCCCCTCTGTTTCAGCCCCCCTGTTTCTCGCCCTCTGTTTCAGCCCCTCTGTTTCCCGCCCCACTGTTTCCCGCCCCTCTGTTTCAGCCCCTCTGTTTCACGCCCCGTGTTTCAGCCCCTCTGTTTCAGCCCATCTGTTTCTCACCCTATGTTTCAGCCCCTCTGTTTCTCGCCCTCTGTTTCAGCCCCTCTGTTTCTCGCCCTCTGTTTCAGCCCCTCTGTTTCAGCCCCTCTGTTTCAGCCCCTCTGTGTCAGCCCCTCTGTTTCTCGCCCTCTGTTTCAGCCCCTCTGTTTCAGCCCCTCTGTTTCTCGCCCTCTGTTTCAGCCCCTCTGTTTCTCGCCCTCTGTTTCAGCCCCTCTGTTTCTCGCCCTCTGTTTCAGCCCCGCTGATTCAGCCCCTCTGTTTCAGCCCCTCTGAATCAGCCCCTCTGATTCAGCCACTCTGTTTCAGCCCCTCTGTTTCTGCCCCTCTGTTTCAGCCGTTCTGTTTCCCGCCCTCTGTTTCAGCCACTCTGTTTCTCGCCCTCTGTTTCAGCCCCTCTGTTTCATCCCCTCTGTTTCAGCCCCCCTGTTTCTTGCCCTCTGTTTCAGCACCACTGTTCCTCACCCTCTGTTTCAGCCCCACTGTTTCTCGCCCTCTGTTTCAGCCCCTCTGATTCAGCCCCTCTGTTTCAGCCCCTCTGTTTCAGCCACTCTGATTCAGCCCCTATGATTCAGCCCCTCTGTTTCTCGCCCTCTGTTTCAGCCCCTCTGTTTCTCACTCTCTGTTTCAGCCCCTCTGTTTCAGCTCCTCTGTTTCAGCCCCTCTGTTTCTCGCCCTCTGATTCAGCCCCTCTGATTCAGCCCCTTTGATTCAGCTCCTCTGTTTCAGCCACTCTGTTTCTCGCCCTCTGTTTCAGCCCCTCTGTTTCAGCCCCTCTGTTTCACGCCCTCTGTTTCAGCCCCTCTGTTTCTGGCCCACTGTTTCAACCCCTCTGTTTCTCGCCCTCGGTTTCAGCCCCGCTGATTCAGCCCCTCTGTTTCAGCCCCTCTGATTCAGCCCCTCTGATTCAGCCCCACTGTTTCTCCCCCTCTGTTTCAGCCCCTCTGTTTCTCGCCCTCTGTTTCAGCCCCTCTGTTTCAGCCCCTCTGTTTCAGCACCTCTGTTTTTCGCCCTCTGTTTCAGCCCCTCTGTTTCTCGCCCTCTGTTTCAGCCCCTCTGTTTCAGCCCCTCTGTTTCAGCACCTCTGTTTCTCGCCCTCTGTTTATGCGCCTCTGTTTCTCGCCCTCTGTTTCAGCCCCTCTGTTTCTCGCCCTCTGTTTCAGCCCCTCTGTTTCTCGCCCTCTGTTTCAGCCCCTCTGTTTCAGCCCCTTGTTTCTCGCCCTCTGTTTCAGCCCCTCTGTTTCCCGCCCTCTGTTTCAGCCCCTCTGTTTCTCGCCCTCTGTTTCAGCCCCTCTGATTCAGCCCCTCTGTTTCAGCCCCTCTGATTCAGCCCCTCTGATTCAGCCCCTCTGATTCAGCACCTCTGTTTCTCGCCCTCTGTTTCAGCCCCTCTGTTTCAGCCCCTCTGTTTCCCGCCCCTCTGTTGCAGCCCCTCTGTTTCAGCCCCTCTGTTTCAGTCCCTCTGTTTCTCGCCCTCTGTTTCAGCCCCTCTCTTTCAGCCGCTCGGTTTCTCGCCCATTGTTTCAGCCTCTCTGTTTCAGCCCCTCTGTTTCTCGCCCTCTGTTTCAGCCCCTCTGTTTCTCGCCCTCTGTTTCAGCCCCTCTGTTTCAGCACCTCTGTTTTTCGCCCTCTGTTTCAGCCCCTCTGTTTCTCGCCCTCTGTTTCAGCCCCTCTGTTTCAGCCCCTCTGTTTCAGCCCCTCTGTTTCAGCACCTCTGTTTCCCGCCCCTCTGTTTCAGCCCCTCTGTTTCACGCCCCGTGTTTCAGCCCCTCTGTTTCAGCCCATCTGTTTCTCACCCTCTGTTTCAGCCCCTCTGTTTCTCGCCCTCTGTTTCAGCCCCTCTGTTTCTCGCCCTCTGTTTCAGCCCCTCTGTTTCAGCCCCTCTGTTTCAGCCCCTCTGTGTCAGCCCCTCTGTTTCTCGCCCTCTGTTTCAGCCCCTCTGTTTCAGCCCCTCTGTTTCTCGCCCTCTGTTTCAGCCCCTCTGTTTCTCGCCCTCTGTTTCAGCCCCTCTGTGTCTCGCCCTCTGTTTCAGCCCCGCTGATTCAGCCCCTCTGTTTCAGCCCCTCTGAATCAGCCCCTCTGATTCAGCCACTCTGTTTCAGCCCCTCTGTTTCTGCCCCTCTGTTTCAGCCGTTCTGTTTCCCGCCCTCTGTTTCAGCCACTCTGTTTCTCGCCCTCTGTTTCAGCCCCTCTGTTTCATCCCCTCTGTTTCAGCCCCCCTGTTTCTTGCCCTCTGTTTCAGCACCACTGTTCCTCACCCTCTGTTTCAGCCCCACTGTTTCTCGCCCTCTGTTTCAGCCCCTCTGATTCAGCCCCTCTGTTTCAGCCCCTCTGTTTCAGCCACTCTGATTCAGCCCCTATGATTCAGCCCCTCTGTTTCTCGCCCTCTGTTTCAGCCCCTCTGTTTCTCACTCTCTGTTTCAGCCCCTCTGTTTCAGCCCCTCTGTTTCAGCCCCTCTGTTTCTCGCCCTCTGATTCAGCCCCTCTGATTCAGCCCCTTTGATTCAGCTCCTCTGTTTCAGCCACTCTGTTTCTCGCCCTCTGTTTCAGCCCCTCTGTTTCAGCCCCTCTGTTTCTCGCCCTCTGTTTCAGCCCCTCTGTTTCTGGCCCACTGTTTCAACCCCTCTGTTTCTCGCCCTCGGTTTCAGCCCCGCTGATTCAGCCCCTCTGTTTCAGCCCCTCTGATTCAGCCCCTCTGATTCAGCCCCACTGTTTCTCCCCCTCTGTTTCAGCCCCTCTGTTTCTCGCCCTCTGTTTCAGCCCCTCTGTTTCAGCCCCTCTGTTTCAGCACCTCTGTTTTTCGCCCTCTGTTTCAGCCCCTCTGTTTCTCGCCCTCTGTTTCAGCCCCTCTGTTTCAGCCCCTCTGTTTCAGCACCTCTGTTTCTCGCCCTCTGTTTATGCGCCTCTGTTTCTCGCCCTCTGTTTCAGCCCCTCTGTTTCTCGCCCTCTGTTTCAACCCCTCTGTTTCTCGCCCTCTGTTTCAGCCCCTCTGTTTCAGCCCCTTGTTTCTCGCCCTCTGTTTCAGCCCCTCTGTTTCCCGCCCTCTGTTTCAGCCCCTCTGTTTCTCGCCCTCTGTTTCAGCCCCTCTGATTCAGCCCCTCTGTTTCAGCCCCTCTGATTCAGCCCCTCTGATTCAGCCCCTCTGATTCAGCACCTCTGTTTCTCGCCCTCTGTTTCAGCCCCTCTGTTTCAGCCCCTCTGTTTCCCGCCCCTCTGTTGCAGCCCCTCTGTTTCAGCCCCTCTGTTTCAGTCCCTCTGTTTCTCGCCCTCTGTTTCAGCCCCTCTCTTTCAGCCGCTCGGTTTCTCGCCCATTGTTTCAGCCTCTCTGTTTCAGCCCCTCTGTTTCTCGCCCTCTGTTTCAGCCCCTCTGTTTCTCGCCCTCTGTTTCAGCCCCTCTGTTTCAGCACCTCTGTTTTTCGCCCTCTGTTTCAGCCCCTCTGTTTCTCGCCCTCTGTTTCAGCCCCTCTGTTTCAGCCCCTCTGTTTCAGCACCTCTGTTTCTCGCCCTCTGTTTATGAGCCTCTGTTTCTCGCCCTCTGTTTCAGCCCCTCTGTTTCTCGCCCTCTGTTTCAGCCCCTCTGTTTCTCGCCCTCTGTTTCAGCCCCTCTGTTTCTCGCCCTCTGTTTCAGCCCCTCTGTTTCTCGCCCTCTGTTTCAGCCCCTCTGTTTCTCGCCCTCTGTTTCAGCCCCTCTGTTTCAGCCCCTTGTTTCTCGCCCTCTGTTTCAGCCCCTCTGTTTCCCGCCCTCTGTTTCAGCCCCTCTGTTTCTCGCCCTCTGTTTCAGCCCCTCTGTTTCAGCCCCTTGTTTCTCGCCCTCTGTTTCAGCCCCTCTGTTTCCCGCCCTCTGTTTCAGCCCCACTGTTTCTCGCCCTCTGTTTCAGCCCCTCTGATTCGTCCCTCTGTTTCAGCCCCTCTGATTCAGCCCCTCTGATTCAGCCCCTCTGATTCAGCCCCTCTGTTTCTCGCCCTCTGTTTCAGCCCCTCTGATTCAGCCCCTCTGTTTCAGCCCCTCTGTTTCAGCCCCTCGGTTTCTCACCCTCTGTTTCTCGCCCCCTGTTTCAGCCCCTGTGTTTCTCGCCCTCTGTTTCAGCCCCTCTGATTCAGCCCCTCTGATTCAGCCCCACTGTTTCTCCCCCTCTGTTTCAGCCCCTCTGTTTCTCGCCCTCTGTTTCAGCCCCTCTGTTTCAGCCCCTCTGTTTCAGCCCCTCTGTTTCAGCACCTCTGTTTTTCGCCCTCTGTTTCAGCCCCTCTGTTTCTCGCCCTCTGTTTCAGCCCCTCTGTTTTAGCCCCTCTGTTTCAGCACCTCTGTTTCTCGCCCTCTGTTTAAGCGCCTCTGTTTCTCGCCCTCTGTTTCAGCCCCTCTGTTACTCGCCCTCTGTTTCAGCCCCTCTGTTTCTCGCCCTCTTTTTCCACCCCTCTGTTTCCCGCCCTCTGTTTCAGCCCCTCTGTTTCTCGCCCTCTGTTTCAGCCCCTTTGATTCAGCCCCTCTGTTTCAGCCCCTCTGATTCAGCCCCTCTGATTCAGCCCCTCTGATTCAGCCCCTCTGTTTCTCGCCCTCTGTTTCAGCCCCTCTGTTTCAGCCCCTCTGTTTCCCGCCCCTCTGTTGCAGCCCCTCTGTTTCAGCCCCTCTGTTTCAGCCCCTCTGTTTCAGCCCCTCTGTGTCAGCCCCTCTGTTTCTCGCCCTCTGTTTCAGCCCCTCTGTTTCTACCCCTCTGTTTCTCGCCCTCTGTTTCAGCCCCTCTCTTTCAGCCGCTCTGTTTCTCGCCCTCTGTTTCAGCCTCTCTGTTTCTCGCCCTCTGTTTCAGCCCCGCTGATTCAGCCCCTCTGATTCAGCCCCTCTGAATCAGCCCCTCTGATTCAGCCCCTCTGTTTCAGCCCCTCTGTTTCAGCCCTTCTGTTTCCCGCCCTCTGTTTCAGCCACGCTGTTTCTCACCCTCTGTTTCAGCCCCTCTGATTCAGCCCCTCTGTTTCAGCCCCTCTGATTCAGCCCCTCTGATTCAGCCCCTCTGATTCAGCCCCTCTGTTTCTCGCCCTCTGTTTCAGCCCCTCTGTTTCAGCCCCTCTGTTTCAGCCCCTCTGTATCTCGCCCTCTGTTTCAGGCTCTCTGTTTCAGCCCGTCTGTTTCAGCCCCTCTGTTTCAGCCCCACTGTTTCTCGCCCTCTGTTTCTCGCCCGCTGTTTCAGCTCTTGTGTTTCAGCCCCTGAGATTCAGCCCCTCTGTTTCAGCCCCTCTGTTTCTCGCCCTCTGTTTCAGCCCCTCTGTTTCAGCCCCTCTGTTTCAGCCCCTCTGTTTCTCGCCCTCTGTTTCAGCCCCTCTGTTTCAGCCCCTCTGATTCAGCCCCTCTGTTTCAGCCCCTCTGTTTCTCGCCCTCTGTTTCAGCCCCTCTGTTTCTCGCCCTCTGTTTCAGCCCCTCTGTTTCTCGCCCACTGTTTCAGCCCCGCTGATTCAGCCCCTCTGTTTCAGCACCTCTGTATCAGCCCCTCTGATTCAGCCCCTCTGTTTCAGCCCCTCTGTTTCAGCCCCTCTGTTTCAGCCCCCCTGTTTCTCGCCCTCTGTTTCAGCCCCTCTGTTTCCCGCCCCACTGTTTCCCGCCCCTCTGTTTCAGCCCCTCTGTTTCACGCCCCGTGTTTCAGCCCCTCTGTTTCAGCCCATCTGTTTCTCACCCTCTGTTTCAGCCCCTCTGTTTCTCGCCCTCTGTTTCAGCCCCTCTGTTTCTCGCCCTCTGTTTCAGCCCCTCTGTTTCAGCCCCTCTGTTTCAGCCCCTCTGTATCTCGCCCTCTGTTTCAGGCTCTCTGTTTCAGCCCGTCTGTTTCAGCCCCTCTGTTTCAGCCCCACTGTTTCTCGCCCTCTGTTTCTCGCCCGATGTTTCAGCTCTTGTGTTTCAGCCCCTGAGATTCAGCCCCTCTGTTTCAGCCCCTCTGTTTCTCGCCCTCTGTTTCAGCCCCTCTGTTTCATCCCCTCTGTTTCAGCCCCTCTGTTTCTCGCCCTCTGTTTCAGCCCCTCTGTTTCAGCCCCTCTGATTCAGCCCCTCTGTTTCAGCCCCTCTGTTTCTCGCCCTCTGTTTCAGCCCCTCTGTTTCTCGCCCTCTGTTTCAGCCCCTCTGTTTCTCGCCCACTGTTTCAGCCCCGCTGATTCAGCCCCTCTGTTTCAGCACCTCTGTATCAGCCCCTCTGATTCAGCCCCTCTGTTTCAGCCCCTCTGTTTCAGCCCCTCTGTTTCAGCCCCCCTGATTCTCGCCCTCTGTTTCAGCCCCTCTGTTTCCCGCCCCACTGTTTCCCGCCCCTCTGTATCAGCCCCTCTGTTTCACGCCCCGTTTTTCAGCCCCTCTGTTTCAGCCCATCTGTTTCTCACCCTCTGTTTCAGCCCCTCTGTTTCTCGCCCTCTGTTTCAGGCCCTCTGTTTCTCGCCCTCTGTTTAAGCCCCTCTGTTTCAGCCCCTCTGTTTCAGCCCCTCTGTGTCAGCCCCTCTGTTTCTCGCCCTCTGTTTCAGCCCCTCTGTTTCAGCCCCTCTGTTTCAGCCCCTCTGTTTCTCGCCCTCTGTTTCAGCCCCTCTGTTTCTCGCCCTCTGTTTCAGACCCGCTGATTCAGCCCCTCTGTTTCAGCCCCTCTGAATCAGCCCCTCTGATTCAGCCACTCTGTTTCAGCCCCTCTGTTTCAGCCCCTCTGTTTCAGCCGTTCTGTTTCCCGCCCTCTGTTTCAGCCACTCTGTTTCTCGCCCTCTGTTTCAGCCCCTCTGTTTCATCCCCTCTGTTTCAGCCCCCCTGTTTTTGCCCTCTGTTTCAGCACCTCTGTTCCTCACCCTCTGTTTCAGCCCCACTGTTTCTCGCCCTCTGTTTCAGCCCCTCTGATTCAGCCCCTCTGTTTCAGCCCCTCTGTTTCAGCCACTCTGATTCAGCCCCACTGATTCAGCCCCTCTGTTTCTCGCCCTCTGTTTCAGCCCCTCTGTTTCTCACTCTCTGTTTCAGCCCCTCTGTTTCAGCCCCTCTGTTTCAGCCCCTCTGTTTCTCGCCCTCTGATTCAGCCCCTCTGATTCAGCCCCTTTGATTCAGCTCCTCTGTTTCAGCCACTCTGTTTCTCGCCCTCTGTTTCAGCCCCTCTGTTTCAGCCCCTCTGTTTCTCGCCCTCTGTTTCAGCCTCTCTGTTTCTGGCCCACTGTTTCAACCCCTCTGTTTCTCGCCCTCGGTTTCAGCCCCGCTGATTCAGCCCCTCTGTTTCAGCCCCTCTGATTCAGCCCCTCTGATTCAGCCCCACTGTTTCTCCCCCTCTGTTTCAGCCCCTCTGTTTCTCGCCCTCTGTTTCAGCCCCTCTGTTTCAGCCCCTCTGTTTCAGCACCTCTGTTTTTCGCCCTCTGTTTCAGCCCCTCTGTTTCTCGCCCTCTGTTTCAGCCCCTCTGTTTCAGCCCCTCTGTTTCAGCACCTCTGTTTCTCGCCCTCTGTTTATGCGCCTCTGTTTCTCGCCCTCTGTTTCAGCCCCTCTGTTTCTCGCCCTCTGTTTCAGCCCCTCTGTTTCTCGCCCTCTGTTTCAGCCCCTCTGTTTCAGCCCCTTGTTTCTCGCCCTCTGTTTCAGCCCCTCTGTTTCTCGCCCTCTGTTTCAGCCCCTCTGTTTCTCGCCCTCTGTTTCAGCCCCTCTGTTTCAGCCCCTTGTTTCTCGCCCTCTGTTTCAGCCCCTCTGTTTCCCGCCCTCTGTTTCAGCCCCTCTGTTTCTCGCCCTCTGTTTCAGCCCCTCTGATTCAGCCCCTCTGTTTCAGCCCCTCTGATTCAGCCCCTCTGATTCAGCCCCTCTGATTCAGCACCTCTGTTTCTCGCCCTCTGTTTCAGCCCCTCTGTTTCAGCCCCTCTGTTTCCCGCCCCTCTGTTGCAGCCCCTCTGTTTCAGCCCCTCTGTTTCAGCCCCTCTGTTTCTCGCCCTCTGTTTCAGCCCCTCTGTTTCTGGCCCACTGTTTCAACCCCTCTGTTTCTCGCCCTCGGTTTCAGCCCCGCTGATTCAGCCCCTCTGTTTCAGCCCCTCTGATTCAGCCCCTCTGATTCAGCCCCACTGTTTCTCCCCCTCTGTTTCAGCCCCTCTGTTTCTCGCCCTCTGTTTCAGCCCCTCTGTTTCAGCCCCTCTGTTTCAGCACCTCTGTTTTTCGCCCTCTGTTTCAGCCCCTCTGTTTCTCGCCCTCTGTTTCAGCCCCTCTGTTTCAGCCCCTCTGTTTCAGCACCTCTGTTTCTCGCCCTCTGTTTATGCGCCTCTGTTTCTCGCCCTCTGTTTCAGCCCCTCTGTTTCTCGCCCTCTGTTTCAGCCCCTCTGTTTCTCGCCCTCTGTTTCAGCCCCTCTGTTTCAGCCCCTTGTTTCTCGCCCTCTGTTTCAGCCCCTCTGTTTCTCGCCCTCTGTTTCAGCCCCTCTGTTTCTCGCCCTCTGTTTCAGCCCCTTTGTTTCAGCCCCTTGTTTCTCGCCCTCTGTTTCAGCCCCTCTGTTTCCCGCCCTCTGTTTCAGCCCCTCTGTTTCTCGCCCTCTGTTTCAGCCCCTCTGATTCAGCCCCTCTGTTTCAGCCCCTCTGATTCAGCCCCTCTGATTCAGCCCCTCTGATTCAGCACCTCTGTTTCTCGCCCTCTGTTTCAGCCCCTCTGTTTCAGCCCCTCTGTTTCCCGCCCCTCTGTTGCAGCCCCTCTGTTTCAGTCCCTCTCTTTCAGTCCCTCTGTTTCTCGCCCTCTGTTTCAGCCCCTCTCTTTCAGCCGCTCGGTTTCTCTCCCATTGTTTCAGCCTCTCTGTTTCAGCCCCTCTGTTTCTCGCCCTCTGTTTCAGCCCCTCTGTTTCTCGCCCTCTGTTTCAGCCCCTCTGTTTCAGCACCTCTGTTTTTCGCCCTCTGTTTCAGCCCCTCTGTTTCTCGCCCTCTGTTTCAGCCCCTCTGTTTCAGCCCCTCTGTTTCAGCACCTCTGTTTCTCGCCCTCTGTTTATGAGCCTCTGTTTCTCGCCCTCTGTTTCAGCCCCTCTGTTTCTCGCCCTCTGTTTCAGCCCCTCTGTTTCTCGCCCTCTGTTTCAGCCCCTCTGTTTCTCGCCCTCTGTTTCAGCCCCTCTGTTTCTCGCCCTCTGTTTCAGCCCCTCTGTTTCTCGCCCTCTGTTTCAGCCCCTCTGTTTCAGCCCCTTGTTTCTCGCCCTCTGTTTCAGCCCCTCTGTTTCCCGCCCTCTGTTTCAGCCCCTCTGTTTCTCGCCCTCTGTTTCAGCCCCTCTGTTTCAGCCCCTTGTTTCTCGCCCTCTGTTTCAGCCCCTCTGTTTCCCGCCCTCTGTTTCAGCCCCACTGTTTCTCGCCCTCTGTTTCAGCCCCTCTGATTCAGCCCCTCTGTTTCAGCCCCTCTGATTCAGCCCCTCTGATTCAGCCCCTCTGATTCAGCCCCTCTGTTTCTCGCCCTCTGTTTCAGCCCCTCTGATTCAGCCCCTCTGTTTCAGCCCCTCTGTTTCAGCCCCTCGGTTTCTCACCCTCTGTTTCTCGCCCCCTGTTTCAGCCCTGTGTTTCTCGCCCTCTGTTTCAGCCCCTCTGATTCAGCCCCTCTGATTCAGCCCCACTGTTTCTCCCCCTCTGTTTCAGCCCCTCTGTTTCTCGCCCTCTGTTTCAGCCCCTCTGTTTCAGCCCCTCTGTTTCAGCCCCTCTGTTTCAGCACCTCTGTTTTTCGCCCTCTGTTTCAGCCCCTCTCTTTCTCGCCCTCTGTTTCAGCCCCTCTGTTTCAGCCCCTCTGTTTCAGCACCTCTGTTTCTCGCCCTCTGTTTAAGCGCCTCTGTTTCTCGCCCTCTGTTTCAGCCCCTCTGTTACTCGCCCTCTGTTTCAGCCCCTCTGTTTCTCGCCCTCTGTTTCAGCCCCTCTGTTTCCCGCCCTCTGTTTCAGCCCCTCTGTTTCTCGCCCTCTGTTTCAGCCCCTTTGATTCAGCCCCTCTGTTTCAGCCCCTCTGATTCAGCCCCTCTGATTCAGCCCCTCTGATTCAGCCCCTCTGTTTCTCGCCCTCTGTTTCAGCCCCTCTGTTTCAGCCCCTCTGTTTCCCGCCCCTCTGTTGCAGCCCCTCTGTTTCAGCCCCTCTGTTTCAGTCCCTCTGTTTCTCGCCCTCTGTTTCTACCCCTCTGTTTCTCGCCCTCTGTTTCAGCCCCTCTCTTTCAGCCGCTCTGTTTCTCGCCCTCTGTTTCAGCCTCTCTGTTTCTCGCCCTCTGTTTCAGCCCCGCTGATTCAGCCCCTCTGATTCAGCCCCTCTGAATCAGCCCCTCTGATTCAGCCCCTCTGTTTCAGCCCCTCTGTTTCAGCCCTTCTGTTTCCCGCCCTCTGTTTCAGCCACGCTGTTTCTCACCCTCTGTTTCAGCCCCTCTGATTCAGCCCCTCTGTTTCAGCCCCTCTGATTCAGCCCCTCTGATTCAGCCCCTCTGATTCAGCCCCTCTGTTTCTCGCCCTCTGTTTCAGCCCCTCTGTTTCAGCCCCTCTGTTTCAGCCCCTCTGTATCTCGCCCTCTGTTTCAGGCTCTCTGTTTCAGCCCGTCTGTTTCAGCCCCTCTGTTTCAGCCCCACTGTTTCTCGCCCTCTGTTTCTCGCCCGCTGTTTCAGCTCTTGTGTTTCAGCCCCTGAGATTCAGCCCCTCTGTTTCAGCCCCTCTGTTTCTCGCCCTCTGTTTCAGCCCCTCTGTTTCAGCCCCTCTGTTTCAGCCCCTCTGTTTCTCGCCCTCTGTTTCAGCCCCTCTGTTTCAGCCCCTCTGATTCAGCCCCTCTGTTTCAGCCCCTCTGTTTCTCGCCCTCTGTTTCAGCCCCTCTGTTTCTCGCCCTCTGTTTCAGCCCCTCTGTTTCAGCCCCTCTGTTTCAGCACCTCTGTTTTTCGCCCTCTGTTTCAGCCCCTCTGTTTCTCGCCCTCTGTTTCAGCCCCTCTGTTTCAGCCCCTCTGTTTCAGCACCTCTGTTTCTCGCCCTCTGTTTATGCGCCTCTGTTTCTCGCCCTCTGTTTCAGCCCCTCTGTTTCTCGCCCTCTGTTTCAGCCCCTCTGTTTCTCGCCCTCTGTTTCAGCCCCTCTGTTTCAGCCCCTTGTTTCTCGCCCTCTGTTTCAGCCCCTCTGTTTCTCGCCCTCTGTTTCAGCCCCTCTGTTTCTCGCCCTCTGTTTCAGCCCCTCTGTTTCAGCCCCTTGTTTCTCGCCCTCTGTTTCAGCCCCTCTGTTTCCCGCCCTCTGTTTCAGCCCCTCTGTTTCTCGCCCTCTGTTTCAGCCCCTCTGATTCAGCCCCTCTGTTTCAGCCCCTCTGATTCAGCCCCTCTGATTCAGCCCCTCTGATTCAGCACCTCTGTTTCTCGCCCTCTGTTTCAGCCCCTCTGTTTCAGCCCCTCTGTTTCCCGCCCCTCTGTTGCAGCCCCTCTGTTTCAGCCCCTCTGTTTCAGCCCCTCTGTTTCTCGCCCTCTGTTTCAGCCCCTCTGTTTCTGGCCCACTGTTTCAACCCCTCTGTTTCTCGCCCTCGGTTTCAGCCCCGCTGATTCAGCCCCTCTGTTTCAGCCCCTCTGATTCAGCCCCTCTGATTCAGCCCCACTGTTTCTCCCCCTCTGTTTCAGCCCCTCTGTTTCTCGCCCTCTGTTTCAGCCCCTCTGTTTCAGCCCCTCTGTTTCAGCACCTCTGTTTTTCGCCCTCTGTTTCAGCCCCTCTGTTTCTCGCCCTCTGTTTCAGCCCCTCTGTTTCAGCCCCTCTGTTTCAGCACCTCTGTTTCTCGCCCTCTGTTTATGCGCCTCTGTTTCTCGCCCTCTGTTTCAGCCCCTCTGTTTCTCGCCCTCTGTTTCAGCCCCTCTGTTTCTCGCCCTCTGTTTCAGCCCCTCTGTTTCAGCCCCTTGTTTCTCGCCCTCTGTTTCAGCCCCTCTGTTTCTCGCCCTCTGTTTCAGCCCCTCTGTTTCTCGCCCTCTGTTTCAGCCCCTTTGTTTCAGCCCCTTGTTTCTCGCCCTCTGTTTCAGCCCCTCTGTTTCCCGCCCTCTGTTTCAGCCCCTCTGTTTCTCGCCCTCTGTTTCAGCCCCTCTGATTCAGCCCCTCTGTTTCAGCCCCTCTGATTCAGCCCCTCTGATTCAGCCCCTCTGATTCAGCACCTCTGTTTCTCGCCCTCTGTTTCAGCCCCTCTGTTTCAGCCCCTCTGTTTCCCGCCCCTCTGTTGCAGCCCCTCTGTTTCAGTCCCTCTGTTTCAGTCCCTCTGTTTCTCGCCCTCTGTTTCAGCCCCTCTCTTTCAGCCGCTCGGTTTCTCTCCCATTGTTTCAGCCTCTCTGTTTCAGCCCCTCTGTTTCTCGCCCTCTGTTTCAGCCCCTCTGTTTCTCGCCCTCTGTTTCAGCCCCTCTGTTTCAACACCTCTGTTTTTCGCCCTCTGTTTCAGCCCCTCTGTTTCTCGCCCTCTGTTTCAGCCCCTCTGTTTCAGCCCCTCTGTTTCAGCACCTCTGTTTCTCGCCCTCTGTTTATGAGCCTCTGTTTCTCGCCCTCTGTTTCAGCCCCTCTGTTTCTCGCCCTCTGTTTCAGCCCCTCTGTTTCTCGCCCTCTGTTTCAGCCCCTCTGTTTCTCGCCCTCTGTTTCAGCCCCTCTGTTTCTCGCCCTCTGTTTCAGCCCCTCTGTTTCTCGCCCTCTGTTTCAGCCCCTCTGTTTCAGCCCCTTGTTTCTCGCCCTCTGTTTCAGCCCCTCTGTTTCCCGCCCTCTGTTTCAGCCCCTCTGTTTCTCGCCCTCTGTTTCAGCCCCTCTGTTTCAGCCCCTTGTTTCTCGCCCTCTGTTTCAGCCCCTCTGTTTCCCGCCCTCTGTTTCAGCCCCACTGTTTCTCGCCCTCTGTTTCAGCCCCTCTGATTCAGCCCCTCTGTTTCAGCCCCTCTGATTCAGCCCCTCTGATTCAGCCCCTCTGATTCAGCCCCTCTGTTTCTCGCCCTCTGTTTCAGCCCCTCTGATTCAGCCCCTCTGTTTCAGCCCCTCTGTTTCAGCCCCTCGGTTTCTCACCCTCTGTTTCTCGCCCCCTGTTTCAGCCCCTGTGTTTCTCGCCCTCTGTTTCAGCCCCTCTGATTCAGCCCCTCTGATTCAGCCCCACTGTTTCTCCCCCTCTGTTTCAGCCCCTCTGTTTCTCGCCCTCTGTTTCAGCCCCTCTGTTTCAGCCCCTCTGTTTCAGCCCCTCTGTTTCAGCACCTCTGTTTTTCGCCCTCTGTTTCAGCCCCTCTCTTTCTCGCCCTCTGTTTCAGCCCCTCTGTTTCAGCCCCTCTGTTTCAGCACCTCTGTTTCTCGCCCTCTGTTTAAGCGCCTCTGTTTCTCGCCCTCTGTTTCAGCCCCTCTGTTACTCGCCCTCTGTTTCAGCCCCTCTGTTTCTCGCCCTCTGTTTCAGCCCCTCTGTTTCCCGCCCTCTGTTTCAGCCCCTCTGTTTCTCGCCCTCTGTTTCAGCCCCTTTGATTCAGCCCCTCTGTTTCAGCCCCTCTGATTCAGCCCCTCTGATTCAGCCCCTCTGATTCAGCCCCTCTGTTTCTCGCCCTCTGTTTCAGCCCCTCTGTTTCAGCCCCTCTGTTTCCCGCCCCTCTGTTGCAGCCCCTCTGTTTCAGCCCCTCTGTTTCAGTCCCTCTGTTTCTCGCCCTCTGTTTCTACCCCTCTGTTTCTCGCCCTCTGTTTCAGCCCCTCTCTTTCAGCCGCTCTGTTTCTCGCCCTCTGTTTCAGCCTCTCTGTTTCTCGCCCTCTGTTTCAGCCCCGCTGATTCAGCCCCTCTGATTCAGCCCCTCTGAATCAGCCCCTCTGATTCAGCCCCTCTGTTTCAGCCCCTCTGTTTCAGCCCTTCTGTTTCCCGCCCTCTGTTTCAGCCACGCTGTTTCTCACCCTCTGTTTCAGCCCCTCTGATTCAGCCCCTCTGTTTCAGCCCCTCTGATTCAGCCCCTCTGATTCAGCCCCTCTGATTCAGCCCCTCTGTTTCTCGCCCTCTGTTTCAGCCCCTCTGTTTCAGCCCCTCTGTTTCAGCCCCTCTGTATCTCGCCCTCTGTTTCAGGCTCTCTGTTTCAGCCCGTCTGTTTCAGCCCCTCTGTTTCAGCCCCACTGTTTCTCGCCCTCTGTTTCTCGCCCGCTGTTTCAGCTCTTGTGTTTCAGCCCCTGAGATTCAGCCCCTCTGTTTCAGCCCCTCTGTTTCTCGCCCTCTGTTTCAGCCCCTCTGTTTCAGCCCCTCTGTTTCAGCCCCTCTGTTTCTCGCCCTCTGTTTCAGCCCCTCTGTTTCAGCCCCTCTGATTCAGCCCCTCTGTTTCAGCCCCTCTGTTTCTCGCCCTCTGTTTCAGCCCCTCTGTTTCTCGCCCTCTGTTTCAGCCCCTCTGTTTCTCGCCCACTGTTTCAGCCCCGCTGATTCAGCCCCTCTGTTTCAGCACCTCTGTATCAGCCCCTCTGATTCAGCCCCTCTGTTTCAGCCCCTCTGTTTCAGCCCCTCTGTTTCAGCCCCCCTGTTTCTCGCCCTCTGTTTCAGCCCCTCTGTTTCCCGCCCCACTGTTTCCCGCCCCTCTGTTTCAGCCCCTCTGTTTCACGCCCCGTGTTTCAGCCCCTCTGTTTCAGCCCATCTGTTTCTCACCCTCTGTTTCAGCCCCTCTGTTTCTCGCCCTCTGTTTCAGCCCCTCTGTTTCTCGCCCTCTGTTTCAGCCCCTCTGTTTCAGCCCCTCTGTTTCAGCCCCTCTGTATCTCGCCCTCTGTTTCAGGCTCTCTGTTTCAGCCCGTCTGTTTCAGCCCCTCTGTTTCAGCCCCACTGTTTCTCGCCCTCTGTTTCTCGCCCGATGTTTCAGCTCTTGTGTTTCAGCCCCTGAGATTCAGCCCCTCTGTTTCAGCCCCTCTGTTTCTCGCCCTCTGTTTCAGCCCCTCTGTTTCATCCCCTCTGTTTCAGCCCCTCTGTTTCTCGCCCTCTGTTTCAGCCCCTCTGTTTCAGCCCCTCTGATTCAGCCCCTCTGTTTCAGCCCCTCTGTTTCTCGCCCTCTGTTTCAGCCCCTCTGTTTCTCGCCCTCTGTTTCAGCCCCTCTGTTTCTCGCCCACTGTTTCAGCCCCGCTGATTCAGCCCCTCTGTTTCAGCACCTCTGTATCAGCCCCTCTGATTCAGCCCCTCTGTTTCAGCCCCTCTGTTTCAGCCCCTCTGTTTCAGCCCCCCTGATTCTCGCCCTCTGTTTCAGCCCCTCTGTTTCCCGCCCCACTGTTTCCCGCCCCTCTGTATCAGCCCCTCTGTTTCACGCCCCGTTTTTCAGCCCCTCTGTTTCAGCCCATCTGTTTCTCACCCTCTGTTTCAGCCCCTCTGTTTCTCGCCCTCTGTTTCAGCCCCTCTGTTTCTCGCCCTCTGTTTAAGCCCCTCTGTTTCAGCCCCTCTGTTTCAGCCCCTCTGTGTCAGCCCCTCTGTTTCTCGCCCTCTGTTTCAGCCCCTCTGTTTCAGCCCCTCTGTTTCAGCCCCTCTGTTTCTCGCCCTCTGTTTCAGCCCCTCTGTTTCTCGCCCTCTGTTTCAGCCCCGCTGATTCAGCCCCTCTGTTTCAGCCCCTCTGAATCAGCCCCTCTGATTCAGCCACTCTGTTTCAGCCCCTCTGTTTCAGCCCCTCTGTTTCAGCCGTTCTGTTTCCCGCCCTCTGTTTCAGCCACTCTGTTTCTCGCCCTCTGTTTCAGCCCCTCTGTTTCATCCCCTCTGTTTCAGCCCCCCTGTTTCTTGCCCTCTGTTTCAGCACCTCTGTTCCTCACCCTCTGTTTCAGCCCCACTGTTTCTCGCCCTCTGTTTCAGCCCCTCTGATTCAGCCCCTCTGTTTCAGCCCCTCTGTTTCAGCCACTCTGATTCAGCCCCACTGATTCAGCCCCTCTGTTTCTCGCCCTCTGTTTCAGCCCCTCTGTTTCTCACTCTCTGTTTCAGCCCCTCTGTTTCAGCCCCTCTGTTTCAGCCCCTCTGTTTCTCGCCCTCTGATTCAGCCCCTCTGATTCAGCCCCTTTGATTCAGCTCCTCTGTTTCAGCCAATCTGTTTCTCGCCCTCTGTTTCAGCCCCTCTGTTTCAGCCCCTCTGTTTCTCGCCCTCTGTTTCAGCCCCTCTGTTTCTGGCCCACTGTTTCAACCCCTCTGTTTCTCGCCCTCGGTTTCAGCCCCGCTGATTCAGCCCCTCTGTTTCAGCCCCTCTGATTCAGCCCCTCTGATTCAGCCCCACTGTTTCTCCCCCTCTGTTTCAGCCCCTCTGTTTCTCGCCCTCTGTTTCAGCCCCTCTGTTTCAGCCCCTCTGTTTCAGCACCTCTGTTTTTCGCCCTCTGTTTCAGCCCCTCTGTTTCTCGCCCTCTGTTTCAGCCCCTCTGTTTCAGCCCCTCTGTTTCAGCACCTCTGTTTCTCGCCCTCTGTTTATGCGCCTCTGTTTCTCGCCCTCTGTTTCAGCCCCTCTGTTTCTCGCCCTCTGTTTCAGCCCCTCTGTTTCTCGCCCTCTGTTTCAGCCCCTCTGTTTCAGCCCCTTGTTTCTCGCCCTCTGTTTCAGCCCCTCTGTTTCCCGCCCTCTGTTTCAGCCCCTCTGTTTCTCGCCCTCTGTTTCAGCCCCTCTGATTCAGCCCCTCTGTTTCAGCCCCTCTGATTCAGCCCCTCTGATTCAGCCCCTCTGATTCAGCCCCTCTGTTTCTCGCCCTCTGTTTCAGCCCCTCTGTTTCAGCCCCTCTGTTTCCCGCCCCTCTGTTGCAGCCCCTCTGTTTCAGCCCCTCTGTTTCAGTCCCTCTGTTTCTCGCCCTCTGTTTCAACCCCTCTGTTTCTCGCCCTCTGTTTCAGCCCCTCTCTTTCAGCCGCTCTGTTTCTCGCCCTCTGTTTCAGCCTCTCTGTTTCAGCCCCTCTGTTTCTCGCCCTCTGTTTCAGCCCCTCTGTTTCTCGCCCTCTGTTTCAGCCCCTCTGTTTCTCGCCCTCTGTTTCAGCCCCTCTGTTTCAGCACCTCTGTTTTTCGCCCTCTGTTTCAGCCCCTCTGTTTCTCGCCCTCTGTTTCAGCCCCTCTGTTTCAGCCCCTATGTTTCAGCACCTCTGTTTCTCGCCCTCTGTTTATGAGCCTCTGTTTCTCGCCCTCTGTTTCAGCCCCTCTGTTTCTCGCCCTCTGTTTCAGCCCCTCTGTTTCTCGCCCTCTGTTTCAGCCCCTCTGTTTCTCGCCCTCTGTTTCAGCCCCTCTGTTTCTCGCCCTCTGTTTCAGCCCCTCTGTTTCAGCCCCTTGTTTCTCGCCCTCTGTTTCAGCCCCTCTGTTTCCCGCCCTCTGTTTCAGCCCCTCTGTTTCTCGCCCTCTGTTTCAGCCCCTCTGATTCAGCCCCTCTGTTTCAGCCCCTCTGATTCAGCCCCTCTGATTCAGCCCCTCTGATTCAGCCCCTCTGTTTCTCGCCCTCTGATTCAGCCCCTCTGATTCAGCCCCACTGTTTCTCCCCCTCTGTTTCAGCCCCTCTGTTTCTCGCCCTCTGTTTCAGCCCCTCTGTTTCAGCCCCTCTGTTTCAGCCCCTCTGTTTCAGCATTTCTGTTTTTCGCCCTCTGTTTCAGCCCCTCTGTTTCTCGCCCTCTGTTTCATCCCCTCTGTTTCAGCCCCTCTGTTTCAGCACCTCTGTTTCTCGCCCTCTGTTTAAGCGCCTCGGTTTCTCGCCCTCTGTTTCAGCCCCTCTGTTTCTCGCCCTCTGTTTCAGCCCCTCTGTTTCTCGCCCTCTGTTTCAGCCCCTCTGTTTCCCGCCCTCTGTTTCAGCCCCTCTGTTTCTCGCCCTCTGATTCAGCCCCTTTGATTCAGCCCCTCTGTTTCAGCCCCTCTGATTCAGCCCCTCTGATTCAGCCCCTCTGATTCAGCCCCTCTGTTTCTCGCCCTCTGTTTCAGCCCCTCTGTTTCAGCCCCTCTGTTTCCCGCCCCTCTGTTGCAGCCCCTCTGTTTCAGCCCCTCTGTTTCAGTCCCTCTGTTTCTCGCCCTCTGTTTCTACCCCTCTGTTTCTCGCCCTCTGTTTCAGCCCCTCTCTTTCAGCCGTTCCGTTTCTCGCCCTCTGTTTCAGCCTCTCTGTTTCTCGCCCTCTGTTTCAGCCCCGCTGATTCAGCCCCTCTGATTCAGCCCCTCTGTTTCAGCCCTTCTGTTTCCCGCCCTCTGTTTCAGCCACGCTGTTTCTCACCCTCTGTTTCAGCCCCTCTGATTCAGCCCCTCTGTTTCAGCCCCTCTGATTCAGCCCCTCTGATTCAGCCCCTCTGATTCAGCCCCTCCGTTTCTCGCCCTCTGTTTCAGCCCCTCTGTTTCAGCCCCTCTGTTTCAGCTCCTCTTTATCTCGCCCTCTGTTTCAGGCTCTCTGTTTCAGCCCGTCTGTTTCAGCCCCTCTGTTTCAGCCCCACTGTTTCTCGCCCTCTGTTTCTCGCCCGCTGTTTCAGCCCCTCTGTTTCAGCCCCTGAGATTCAGCCCCTCTGTTTCAGCCCCTCTGTTTCTCGCCCTCTGTTTCAGCCCCTCTGTTTCAGCCCCTCTGTTTCAGCCCCTCTGTTTCTCGCCCTCTGTTTCAGCCCCTCTGTTTCTCGCCCTCTGTTTCAGCCCCTCTGTTTCAGCCCCTCTGATTCAGCCCCTCTGTTTCAGCCCCTCTGTTTCTCGCCCTCTGTTTCAGCCCCTCTGTTTCTCGCCCTCTGTTTCAGCCCCTCTGTTTCTCGCGCACTGTTTCAGCCCCGCTGATTCAGCCCCTCTGTTTCAGCACCTCTGTATCAGCTCCTCTGATTCAGCCCCTCTGTTTCAGCCCCTCTGTTTCAGCCCCTCTGTTTCAGCCCCCCTGTTTCTCGCCCTCTGTTTCAGCCCCTCTGTTTCCCGCCCCTCTGTTTCCCGTCCCTCTGATTCAGCCCCTCTGTTTCACGCCCCGTGTTTCAGCCCCTCTGTTTCAGCCCATCGGTTTCTCACCCTCTGTTTCAGCCCCTCTGTTTCTCGCCCTCTGTTTCAGCCCCTCTGTTTCTCGCCCTCTGTTTCATCCCCTCTGTTTCAGCCCCTCTGTTTCAGCCCCTCTGTGTCAGCCCCTCTGTTTCTCGCCCTCTGTTTCAGCCCCTCTGTTTCAGCCCCTCTGTTTCTCGCCCTCTGTTTCAGCCCCTCTGTTTCTCGCCCTCTGTTTCAGCCCCTCTGTTTCTCGCCCTCTGTTTCAGCCCCGCTGATTCAGCCCCTCTGTTTCAGCCCCTCTGATTCAGCCCCTCTGATTTAGCCCCTCTGTTTCAGCCCCTCTGTTTCAGCCCCTCTGTTTCAGCCGTTCTGTTTCCCGCCCTCTGTTTCAGCCACTCTGTTTCTCGCCCTCTGTTTCAGCCCCTCTGTTTCATCCCCTCTGTTTCAGCCCCCCTGTTTCTTGCCCTCTGTTTCAGCACCTCTGTTCCTCACCCTCTGTTTCAGCCCCACTGTTTCTCGCCCTCTGTTTCAGCCCCTCTGATTCAGCCCCTCTGTTTCAGCCCCTCTGTTTCAGCCACTCTGATTCAGCCCCTCTGATTCAGCCCCTCTGTTTCTCGCCCTCTGTTTCAGCCCCTCTGTTTCTCACTCTCTGTTTCAGCCCCTCTGTTTCTGCCCCTCTGTTTCAGCCCCTCTGTTTCTCGCCCTCTGATTCAGCCCCTCTGATTCAGCCCCTTTGATTCAGCTCCTCTGTTTCAGCCACTCTGTTTCTCGCCCTCTGTTTCAGCCCCTCTGTTTCAGCCCCTCTGTTTCTCGCCCTCTGTTTCAGCCCCTCTGTTCCTGGCCCACTGTTTCAACCCCTCTGTTTCTCGCCCTCGGTTTCAGCCCCGCTGATTCAGCCCCTCTGTTTCAGCACCTCTGAATCAGCCCCTCTGATTCAGCCCCTCTGTTTCAGCCCCTCTGTTTCAGCCCCTCTGTTTCTCACCCTCTGTTTCTCGCCCTCTGTTTCAGCCCCTGTGTTTCTCGCCCTCTGTTTCAGCCCCTCTGATTCAGCCCCACTGTTTCTCCCCCTCTGTTTCAGCCCCTCTGTTTCTCGCCCTCTGTTTCAGCCCCTCTGTTTCAGCCCCTCTGTTTCAGCACCTCAGTTTTTCGCCCTCTGTTTCTCGCCCTCTGTTTCAGCCCCTCTGTTTCAGCCCCTCTGTTTCAGCACCTCTGTTTCTCGCCCTCTGTTTATGCGCCTCTGTTTCTCGCCCTCTGTTTCAGCCCCTCTGTTTCTCGCCCTCTGTTTCAGCCCCTCTGTTTCAGCCCCTTGTTTCTCGCCCTCTGTTTCAGCCCCTCTGTTTCCCGCCCTCTGTTTCAGCCCCTCTGTTTCTCGCCCTCTGTTTCAGCCCCTCTGATTCAGCCCCTCTGTTTCAGCCCCTCTGATTCAGCCCCTCTGATTCAGCCCCTCTGATTCAGCCCCTCTGTTTCTCGCCCTCTGTTTCAGCCCCTCTGATTCAGCCCCTCTGTTTCAGCCCCTCTGTTTCAGCCCCTCGGTTTCTCACCCTCTGTTTCTCGCCCTCTGTTTCAGCCCCTGTGTTTCTCGCCCTCTGTTTCAGCCCCTCTGATTCAGCCCCTCTGATTCAGCCCCACTGTTTCTCCCCCTCTGTTTCAGCCCCTCTGTTTCTCGCCCTCTGTTTCAGCCCCTCTGTTTCAGCCCCTCTGTTTCAGCACCTCTGTTTTTCGCCCTCTGTTTCAGCCCCTCTGTTTCTCGCCCTCTGTTTCAGCCCCTCTGTTTCAGCCCCTCTGTTTCAGCACCTCTGTTTCTCACCCTCTGTTTCAGCCCCTCTGTTTCTCGCCCTCTGTTTCAGCCCCTCTGTTTCAGCCCCTCTGTTTCCCGCCCCTCTGTTGCAGCCCCTCTGTTTCAGCCCCTCTGTTTCAGTCCCTCTGTTTCTCGCCCACTGTTTCTACCCCTCTGTTTCTCGCCCTCTGTTTCAGCCCCTCTCTTTCAGCCGCTCTGTTTCTCGCCCTCTGTTTCAGCCTCTCTGTTTCTCGCCCTCTGTTTCAGCCCCGCTGATTCAGCCCCTCTGATTCAGCCCCTCTGAATCAGCCCCTCTGATTCAGCCCCTCTGTTTCAGCCCCTCTGTTTCAGCCCCTCTGTTTCAGCCCTTCTGATTCCCGCCCACTGTTTCAGCCACGCTGTTTCTCACCCTCTGTTTCAGCCCCTCTGATTCAGCCCCTCTGTTTCAGCCCCTCTGATTCAGCCCCTCTGTTTCAGCCCCTCTGATTCAGCCCCTCTGTTTCTCGCCCTCTGTTTCAGCCCCTCTGTTTCAGCCCCTCTGTTTCAGCCCCTCTGTATCTCGCCCTCTGTTTCAGGCTCTCTGTTTCAGCCCGTCTGTTTCAGCCCCTCTGTTTCAGCCCCACTGTTTCTCGCCCTCTGTTTCTCGCCCGCTGTTTCAGCCCCTCTGTTTCAGCCCCTGAGATTCAGCCCCTCTGTTTCAGCCCCTCTGTTTCTCGCCCTCTGTTTCAGCCCCTCTGTTTCAGCCCCTCTGTTTCAGCCCCTCTGTTTCTCGCCCTCTGTTTCAGTCCCTCTGTTTCTCGCCCTCTGTTTCAGCCCCTCTGTTTCAGCCCCTCTGATTCAGCCCCTCTGTTTCAGCCCCTCTGTTTCTCGCCCTCTGTTTCAGCCCCTCTGTTTCTCGCCCACTGTTTCAGCCCCGCTGATTCAGCCCCTCTGTTTCAGCACCTCTGTATCAGCCCCTCTGATTCAGCCCCTCTGTTTCAGCCCCTCTGTTTCTCGCCCTCTGTTTCAGCCCCTCTGTTTCCCGCCCCTCTGTTTCCCGCCCCTCTGTTTCAGCCCCTCTGTTTCACGCCCCGTGTTTCAGCCCCTCTGTTTCAGCCCATCTGTTTCTCACCCTCTGTTTCAGCCCCTCTGTTTCTCGCCCTCTGTTTCAGCCCCTCTGTTTCTCGCCCTCTGTTTCAGCCCCTCTGTTTCAGCCCCTCTGTGTCAGCCCCTCTGTTTCTCGCCCTCTGTTTCTGCCCCTCTGTTTCTCGCCCTCTGTTTCAGCCCCTTTGTTTCTCGCCCTCTGTTTCAGCCCCTCTGTTTCTCGCCCTCTGTTTCAGCCCCGCTGATTCAGCCCCTCTGTTTCAGCCCCTCTGAATCAGCCCCTCTGATTCAGCCCCTCTGTTTCAGCCCCTCTGTTTCAGCCCCTCTGTTTCAGCCGTTCTGTTTCCCGCTCTCTGTTTCAGCCACTCTGTTTCTCGACCTCTGTTTCAGCCCCTCTGTTTCATCCCCTCTGTTTCAGCCCCCCTGTTTCTTGCCCTCTGTTTCAGCACCTCTGTTCCTCACCCTCTGTTTCAGCCCCACTGTTTCTCGCCCTCTGTTTCAGCCCCTCTGATTCAGCCCCTCTGTTTCAGCCCCTCTGTTTCAGCCACTCTGATTCAGACCCTCTGATTCAGCCCCTCTGTTTCTCGCCCTCTGTTTCAGCCCGTCTGTTTCTCACTCTCTGTTTCAGCCCCTCTTTTTCAGCCCCTCTGTTTCAGCCCCTCTGTTTCTCGCCCTCTGATTCAGCCCCTCTGATTCAGCCCCTTTGATTCAGCTCCTCTGTTTCAGCCACTCTGTTTCTCGCCCTCTGTTTCAGCCCCTCTGTTTCAGCCCCTCTGTTTCTCGCCCTCTGTTTCAGCCCCTCTGTTTCTGGCCCACTGTTTCAACCCCTCTGTTTCTCGCCCTCGGTTTCAGCCCCGCTGATTCAGCCCCTCTGTTTCAGCACCTCTGAATCAGCCCCTCTGATTCAGCCCCTCTGTTTCAGCCCCTCTGTTTCAGCCCCTCTGTTTCTCACCCTCTGTTTCTCGCCCTCTGTTTCAGCCCCTCTGTTTCTCGCCCTCTGTTTCAGCCCCTCTGATTCAGCCCCTCTGATTCAGCCCCACTGTTTCTCCCCCTCTGTTTCAGCCCCTCTGTTTCTCGCCCTCTGTTTCAGCCCCTCTGTTTCAGCCCCTCTGTTTCAGCACCTCTGTTTTTCGCCCTCTGTTTCAGCCCCTCTGTTTCTCGCCCTCTGTTTCAGCCCCTCTGTTTCAGCCCCTCTGTTTCAGCACCTCTGTTTCTCGCCCTCTGTTTATGCGCCTCTGTTTCTCGCCCTCTGTTTAAGCCCCTCTGTTTCTCGCCCTCTGTTTCAGCCCCTCTGTTTCTCGCCCTCTGTTTCAGCCCCTCTGTTTCAGCCCCTTGTTTCTCGCCCTCTGTTTCAGCCCCTCTGTTTCCCGCCCTCTGTTTCAGCCCCTCTGTTTCTCGCCCTCTGTTTCAGCCCCTCTGATTCAGCCCCTCTGTTTCAGCCCCTCTGATTCAGCCCCTCTGATTCAGCCCCTCTGATTCAGCCCCTCTGTTTCTCGCCCTCTGTTTCAGCCCCTCTGTTTCAGCCCCTCTGTTTCCCGCCCCTCTGTTGCAGCCCCTCTGTTTCAGCCCCTCTGTTTCAGTCCCTCTGTTTCTCGCCCTCTGTTTCAACCCCTCTGTTTCTCGCCCTCTGTTTCAGCCCCTCTCTTTCAGCCGCTCTGTTTCTCGCCCTCTGTTTCAGCCTCTCTGTTTCAGCCCCTCTGTTTCTCGCCCTCTGTTTCAGCCCCTCTGTTTCTCGCCCTCTGTTTCAGCCCCTCTGTTTCTCGCCCTCTGTTTCAGCCCCTCTGTTTCAGCACCTCTGTTTTTCGCCCTCTGTTTCAGCCCCTCTGTTTCTCGCCCTCTGTTTCAGCCCCTCTGTTTCAGCCCCTCTGTTTCAGCACCTCTGTTTCTCGCCCTCTGTTTATGCGCCTCTGTTTCTCGCCCTCTGTTTCAGCCCCTCTGTTTCTCGCCCTCTGTTTCAGCCCCTCTGTTTCTCGCCCTCTGTTTCAGCCCCTCTGTTTCTCGCCCTCTGTTTCAGCCCCTCTGTTTCTCGCCCTCTGTTTCAGCCCCTCTGTTTCAGCCACTTGTTTCTCGCCCTCTGTTTCAGCACCTCTGTTTCTCGCCCTCTGTTTATGCGCCTCTGTTTCTCGCCCTCTGTTTCAGCCCCTCTGTTTCCCGCCCCACTGTTTCTCCCCCTCTGTTTCAGCCCCTCTGTTTCACGCCCCGTGTTTCAGCCCCTCTGTTTCAGCCCCTCTGTTTCAGCACCTCTGTTTTTCGCCCTCTGTTTCAGCCCCTCTGTTTCTCGCCCTCTGTTTCAGCCCCTCTGTTTCAGCCCCTCTGTTTCAGCACCTTTGTTTCTCGCCCTCTGTTTAAGCGCCTCTGTTTCTCGCCCTCTGTTTCAGCCCCTCTGTTTCTCGCCCTCTGTTTCAGCCCCTCTGTTTCTCGCCCTCTGATTCAGCCCCTCTGTTTCCCGCCCTCTGTTTCAGCCCCTCTGTTTCTCGCCCTCTATTTCAGCCCCTTTGATTCAGCCCCTCTGTTTCAGCCCCTCTGATTCAGCCCCTCTGATTCAGCCCCTCTGATTCAGCCCCTCTGTTTCTCGCCCTCTGTTTCAGCCCCTCTGTTTCAGCCCCTCTGTTTCCCGCCCCTCTGTTGCAGCCCCTCTGTTTCAGCCCCTCTGTTTCAGTCCCTCTGTTTCTCGCCCTCTGTTTCTACCCCTCTGTTTCTCGCCCTCTGTTTCAGCCCCTCTCTTTCAGCCGCTCTGTTTCTCGCCCTCTGTTTCAGCCTCTCTGTTTCTCGCCCTCTGTTTCAGCCCCGCTGATTCAGCCCCTCTGATTCAGCCCCTCTGAATCAGCCCCTCTGATTCAGCCCCTCTGTTTCAGCCCCTCTGTTTCAGCCCCTCTGTTTCAGCCCTTCTGTTTCCCGCCCTCTGTTTCAGCCACGCTGTTTCTCACCCTCTGTTTCAGCCCCTCTGATTCAGCCCCTCTGTTTCAGCCCCTCTGATTCAGCCCCTCTGTTTCAGCCCCTCTGATTCAGCCCCTCTGTTTCTCGCCCTCTGTTTCAGCCCCTCTGTTTCAGCCCCTCTGTTTCAGCCCCTCTGTATCTCGCCCTCTGTTTCAGGCTCTCTGTTTCAGCCCGTCTGTTTCAGCCCCTCTGTTTCAGCCCCACTGTTTCTCGCCCTCTGTTTCTCGCCCGCTGTTTCAGCCCCTCTGTTTCAGCCCCTGAGATTCAGCCCCTCTGTTTCAGCCCCTCTGTTTCTCGCCCTCTGTTTCAGCCCCTCTGTTTCAGCCCCTCTGTTTCAGCCCCTCTGTTTCTCGCCCTCTGTTTCAGTCCCTCTGTTTCTCGCCCTCTGTTTCAGCCCCTCTGTTTCAGCCCCTCTGATTCAGCCCCTCTGTTTCAGCCCCTCTGTTTCTCGCCCTCTGTTTCAGCCCCTCTGTTTCTCGCCCTCTGTTTCAGCCCCTCTGTTTCTCGCCCACTGTTTCAGCCCCGCTGATTCAGCCCCTCTGTTTCAGCACCTCTGTATCAGCCCCTCTGATTCAGCCCCTCTGTTTCAGCCCCTCTGTTTCTCGCCCTCTGTTTCAGCCCCTCTGTTTCCCGCCCCTCTGTTTCCCGCCCCTCTGTTTCAGCCCCTCTGTTTCACGCCCCGTGTTTCAGCCCCTCTGTTTAAGCCCATCTGTTTCTCACCCTCTGTTTCAGCCCCTCTGTTTCTCGCCCTCTGTTTCAGCCCCTCTGTTTCTCGCCCTCTGTTTCAGCCCCTCTGTTTCAGCCCCTCTGTTTCAGCCCCTCTGTGTCAGCCCCTCTGTTTCTCGCCCTCTGTTTCAGCCCCTCTGTTTCTCGCCCTCTGTTTCAGCCCCTCTGTGTCTCGCCCTCTGTTTCAGCCCCTCTGTTTCTCGCCCTCTGTTTCAGCCCCGCTGATTCAGCCCCTCTGTTTCAGCCCCTCTGAATCAGCCCCTCTGATTCAGCCCCTCTGTTTCAGCCCCTCTGTTTCAGCCCCTCTGTTTCAGCCGTTCTGTTTCCCGCCCTCTGTTTCAGCCACTCTGTTTCTCGCCCTCTGTTTCAGCCCCTCTGTTTCATCCCCTCTGTTTCAGCCCCCCTGTTTCTTGCCCTCTGTTTCAGCACCTCTGTTCCTCACCCTCTGTTTCAGCCCCACTGTTTCTCGCCCTCTGTTTCAGCCCCTCTGATTCAGCCCCTCTGTTTCAGCCCCTCTGTTTCAGCCACTCTGATTCAGACCCTCTGATTCAGCCCCTCTGTTTCTCGCCCTCTGTTTCAGCCCCTCTGTTTCTCACTCTCTGTTTCAGCCCCTCTGTTTCAGCCCCTCTGTTTCAGCCCCTCTGTTTCTCGCCCTCTGATTCAGCCCCTCTGATTCAGCCCCTTTGATTCAGCTCCTCTGTTTCAGCCACTCTGTTTCTCGCCCTCTGTTTCAGCCCCTCTGTTTCAGCCCCTCTGTTTCTCGCCCTCTGTTTCAGCCCCTCTGTTTCTGGCCCACTGTTTCAACCACTCTGTTTCTCGCCCTCGGTTTCAGCCCCGCTGATTCAGCCCCTCTGTTTCAGCACCTCTGAATCAGCCCCTCTGATTCAGCCCCTCTGTTTCAGCCCCTCTGTTTCAGCCCCTCTGTTTCTCACCCTCTGTTTCTCGCCCTCTGTTTCAGCCCCTGTGTTTCTCGCCCTCTGTTTCAGCCCCTCTGATTCAGCCCCTCTGATTCAGCCCCACTGTTTCTCCCCCTCTGTTTCAGCCCCTCTGTTTCTCGCCCTCTGTTTCAGCCCCTCTGTTTCAGCCCCTCTTTTTCAGCACCTCTGTTTTTCGCCCTCTGTTTCAGCCCCTCTGTTTCTCGCCCTCTGTTTCAGCCCCTCTGTTTCAGCCCCTCTGTTTCAGCACCTCTGTTTCTCGCGCTCTGTTTATGCGCCTCTGTTTCTCGCCCTCTGTTTCAGCCCCTCTGTTTCTCGCCCTCTGTTTCAGCCCCTCTGTTTCTCGCCCTCTGTTTCAGCCCCTCTGTTTCTCGCCCTCTGTTTCAGCCCCTCTGTTTCAGCCCCTTGTTTCTCGCCCTCTGTTTCAGCCCCTCTGTTTCCCGCCCTCTGTTTCAGCCCCTCTGTTTCTCGCCCTCTGTTTCAGCCCCTCTGATTCAGCCCCTCTGTTTCAGCCCCTCTGATTCAGCCCCTCTGATTCAGCCCCTCTGATTCAGCCCCTCTGTTTCTCGCCCTCTGTTTCAGCCCCTCTGTTTCAGCCCCTCTGTTTCCCGCCCGTCTGTTGCAGCCCCTCTGTTTCAGCCCCTCTGTTTCAGTCCCTCTGTTTCTCGCCCTCTGTTTCAACCCCTCTGTTTCTCGCCCTCTGTTTCAGCCCCTCTCTTTCAGCCGCTCTGTTTCTCGCCCTCTGTTTCAGCCTCTCTGTTTCAGCCCCTCTGTTTCTCGCCCTCTGTTTCAGCGCCTCTGTTTCTCGCCCTCTGTTTCAGCCCCTCTGTTTCTCGCCCTCTGTTTCAGCCCCTCTGTTTCAGCACCTCTGTTTTTCGCCCTCTGTTTCAGCCCCTCTGTTTCTCGCCCTCTGTTTCAGCCCCTCTGTTTCAGCCCCTCTGTTTCAGCACCTCTGTTTCTCGCCCTCTGTTTATGCGCCTCTGTTTCTCGCCCTCTGTTTCAGCCCCTCTGTTTCTCGCCCTCTGTTTCAGCCCCTCTGTTTCTCGCCCTCTGTTTCAGCCCCTCTGTTTCTCGCCCTCTGTTTCAGCCCCTCTGTTTCTCGCCCTCTGTTTCAGCCCCTCTGTTTCAGCCACTTGTTTCTCGCCCTCTGTTTCAGCCCCTCTGTTTCCCGCCCTCTGTTTCAGCCCCTCTGTTTCTCGCCCTCTGTTTCAGCCCCTCTGATTCAGCCCCTCTGTTTCAGCCCCTCTGATTCAGCCCCTCTGATTCAGCCCCTCTGATTCAGCCCCTGTGTTTCTCGCCCTCTGTTTCAGCCCCTCTGATTCAGCCCCTCTGTTTCAGCCCCTCTGTTTCAACCCCTCTGTTTCTCACCCTCTGTTTCTCGCCCTCTGTTTCAGCCCCTGTGTTTCTCGCCCTCTGTTTCAGCCCCTCTGATTCAGCCCCACTGATTCAGCCCCTCTGTTTCAGCCCCTCTGTTTCTCGCCCTCTGTTTCAGCCCCTCTGTTTCAGCCCCTCTGTTTCAGCCCCTCTGTTTCAGCACCTCTGTTTCTCGCCCTCTGTTTCAGCCCCTCTGTTTCTTGCCCTCTGTTTCAGCCCCTCTGTTTCAGCCCCTCTGTTTCAGCACCTCTGTTTCTCGCCCTCTGTTTATGCGCCTCTGTTTCTCGCCCTCTGTTTCAGCCCCTCTGTTTCTCGCCCTCTGTTTCAGCCCCTCTGTTTCTCGCCCTCTGTTTCAGCCCCTCTGTTTCCCGCCCTCTGTTTCAGCCCCTCTGTTTCTCGCCCTCTGTTTCAGCCCCTTTGATTCAGCCCCTCTGTTTCAGCCCCTCTGATTCAGCCCCTCTGATTCAGCCCCTCTGATTCAGCCCCTCTGTTTCTCGCCCTCTGTTTCAGCCCCTCTGTTTCAGCCCCTCTGTTTCCCGCCCCTCTGTTGCAGCCCCTCTGTTTCAGCCCCTCTGTTTCAGTCCCTCTGTTTCTCGCCCTCTGTTTCAACCCCTCTGTTTCTCGCCCTCTGTTTCAGCCACTCTCTTTCAGCCGCTCTGTTTCTCGCCCTCTGTTTCAGCCTCTCTGTTTCAGCCCCTCTGTTTCTCGCCCTCTGTTTCAGCCCCTCTGTTTCTCGCACTCTGTTTCAGCCCCTCTGCTTCTCGCCCTCTGTTTCAGCCCCTCTGTTTCAGACCCTCTGTTTCAGCCCCTATGTTTCAGCCCCTCTGTTTCGCGCCCTCTGTTTCAGCCCCTCTGTTTCTCGCCCTCTGTTTCAGCCCCTCTGTTTCTCACTCTCTGTTTCAGCCCCTCTGTTTCAGCCCCTCTGTTTCAGCCCCTCTGTTTCTCGCCCTCTGATCAGCCCCTCTGATTCAGCCCCTTTGATTCAGCTCCTCTGTTTCAGCCACTCTGTTTCTCGCCCTCTGTTTCAGCCCCTCTGTTTCAGCCCCTCTGTTTCTCGCCCTCTGTTTCAGCCCCTCTGTTTCTGGCCCACTGTTTCAACCCCTCTGTTTCTCGCCCTCGGTTTCAGCCCCGCTGATTCAGCCCCTCTGTTTCAGCACCTCTGAATCAGCCCCTCTGATTCAGCCCCTCTGTTTCAGCCCCTCTGTTTCAGCCCCTCTGTTTCTCACCCTCTGTTTCTCGCCCTCTGTTTCAGCCCCTGTGTTTCTCGCCCTCTGTTTCAGCCCCTCTGATTCAGCCCCTCTGATTCAGCCCCACTGTTTCTCCCCCTCTGTTTCAGCCCCTCTGTTTCTCGCCCTCTGTTTCAACCCCTCTGTTTCAGCCCCTCTGTTTCAGCACATCTGTTTTTCGCCCTCTGTTTCAGCCCCTCTGTTTCTCGCCCTCTGTTTCAGCCCCTCTGTTTCAGCCCCTCTGTTTCAGCACCTCTGTTTCTCGCCCTCTGTTTATGCCCCTCTGTTTCTCGCCCTCTGTTTCAGCCCCTCTGTTTCTCGCCCTCTGTTTCAGCCCCTCTGTTTCAGCCCCTTGTTTCTCGCCCTCTGTTTCAGCCCCTCTGTTTCCCGCCCTCTGTTTCAGCCCCTCTGTTTCTCGCCCTCTGTTTCAGCCCCTCTGATTCAGCCCCTCTGTTTCAGCCCCTCTGATTCAGCCCCTCTGATTCAGCCCCTCTGATTCAGCCCCTCTGTTTCTCGCCCTCTGTTTCAGCCCCTCTGTTTCAGCCCCTCTGTTTCCCGCCCCTCTGTTGCAGCCCCTCTGTTTCAGCCCCTCTGTTTCAGTCCCTCTGTTTCTCGCCCTCTGTTTCAACCCCTCTGTTTCTCGCCCTCTGTCTCAGCCACTCTCTTTCAGCCGCTCTGTTTCTCGCCCTCTGTTTCAGCCTCTCTGTTTCAGCCCCTCTGTTTCTCGCCCTCTGTTTCAGCCCCTCTGTTTCTCGCCCTCTGTTTCAGCCCCTCTGTTTCAGCACCTCTGTTTTTCGCCCTCTGTTTCAGCCCCTCTGTTTCTCGCCCTCTGCTTCAGCCCCTCTGTTTCAGCCCCTCTGTTTCAGCACCTCTGTTTCTCGCCCTCTGTTTATGCGCCTCTGTTTCTCGCCCTCTGTTTCAGCCCCTCTGTTTCTCGCTCTCTGTTTCAGCCCCTCTGTTTCTCGCCCTCTGTTTCAGCCCCTCTGTTTCTCGCCCTCTGTTTCAGCCCCTCTGTTTCTCGCCCTCTGTTTCAGCCCCTCTGTTTCAGCCCCTTGTTTCTCGCCCTCTGTTTCAGCCCCTCTGTTTCCCGCCCTCTGTTTCAGCCCCTCTGTTTCTCGCCCTCTGTTTCAGCCCGTCTGTTTCAGCCCCTCTGTTTCAGCCCCACTGTTTCTCGCCCTCTGTTTCTCGCCCGCTGTTTCAGCCCCTCTGTTTCAGCCCCTGAGATTCAGCCCCTCTGTTTCAGCCCCTCTGTTTCTCGCCCTCTGTTTCAGCCCCTCTGTTTCAGCCCCTCTGTTTCAGCCCCTCTGTTTCTCGCCCTCTGTTTCAGTCCCTCTGTTTCTCGCCCTCTGTTTCAGCCCCTCTGTTTCAGCCCCTCTGATTCAGCCCCTCTGTTTCAGCCCCTCTGTTTCTCGCCCTCTGTTTCAGCCCCTCTGTTTCTCGCCCTCTGTTTCAGCCCCTCTGTTTCTCGCCCACTGTTTCAGCCCCGCTGATTCAGCCCCTCTGTTTCAGCACCTCTGTATCAGCCCCTCTGATTCAGCCCCTCTGTTTCAGCCCCTCTGTTTCTCGCCCTCTGTTTCAGCCCCTCTGTTTCCCGCCCCTCTGTTTCCCGCCCCTCTGTTTCAGCCCCTCTGTTTCACGCCCCGTGTTTCAGCCCCTCTGTTTAAGCCCATCTGTTTCTCACCCTCTGTTTCAGCCCCTCTGTTTCTCGCCCTCTGTTTCAGCCCCTCTGTTTCTCGCCCTCTGTTTCAGCCCCTCTGTTTCAGCCCCTCTGTTTCAGCCCCTCTGTGTCAGCCCCTCTGTTTCTCGCCCTCTGTTTCAGCCCCTCTGTTTCTCGCCCACTGTTTCAGCCCCTCTGTGTCTCGCCCTCTGTTTCAGCCCCTCTGTTTCTCGCCCTCTGTTTCAGCCCCGCTGATTCAGCCCCTCTGTTTCAGCCCCTCTGAATCAGCCCCTCTGATTCAGCCCCTCTGTTTCAGCCCCTCTGTTTCAGCCCCTCTGTTTCAGCCGTTCTGTTTCCCGCCCTCTGTTTCAGCCACTCTGTTTCTCGCCCTCTGTTTCAGCCCCTCTGTTTCATCCCCTCTGTTTCAGCCCCCCTGTTTCTTGCCCTCTGTTTCAGCACCTCTGTTCCTCACCCTCTGTTTCAGCCCCACTGTTTCTCGCCCTCTGTTTCAGCCCCTCTGATTCAGCCCCTCTGTTTCAGCCCCTCTGTTTCAGCCACTCTGATTCAGACCCTCTGATTCAGCCCCTCTGTTTCTCGCCCTCTGTTTCAGCCCCTCTGTTTCTCACTCTCTGTTTCAGCCCCTCTGTTTCAGCCCCTCTGTTTCAGCCCCTCTGTTTCTCGCCCTCTGATTCAGCCCCTCTGATTCAGCCCCTTTGATTCAGCTCCTCTGTTTCAGCCACTCTGTTTCTCGCCCTCTGTTTCAGCCCCTCTGTTTCAGCCCCTCTGTTTCTCGCCCTCTGTTTCAGCCCCTCTGTTTCTGGCCCACTGTTTCAACCACTCTGTTTCTCGCCCTCGGTTTCAGCCCCGCTGATTCAGCCCCTCTGTTTCAGCACCTCTGAATCAGCCCCTCTGATTCAGCCCCTCTGTTTCAGCCCCTCTGTTTCAGCCCCTCTGTTTCTCACCCTCTGTTTCTCGCCCTCTGTTTCAGCCCCTGTGTTTCTCGCCCTCTGTTTCAGCCCCTCTGATTCAGCCCCTCTGATTCAGCCCCACTGTTTCTCCCCCTCTGTTTCAGCCCCTCTGTTTCTCGCCCTCTGTTTCAGCCCCTCTGTTTCAGCCCCTCTTTTTCAGCACCTCTGTTTTTCGCCCTCTGTTTCAGCCCCTCTGTTTCTCGCCCTCTGTTTCAGCCCCTCTGTTTCAGCCCCTCTGTTTCAGCACCTCTGTTTCTCGCGCTCTGTTTATGCGCCTCTGTTTCTCGCCCTCTGTTTCAGCCCCTCTGTTTCTCGCCCTCTGTTTCAGCCCCTCTGTTTCTCGCCCTCTGTTTCAGCCCCTCTGTTTCTCGCCCTCTGTTTCAGCCCCTCTGTTTCAGCCCCTTGTTTCTCGCCCTCTGTTTCAGCCCCTCTGTTTCCCGCCCTCTGTTTCAGCCCCTCTGTTTCTCGCCCTCTGTTTCAGCCCCTCTGATTCAGCCCCTCTGTTTCAGCCCCTCTGATTCAGCCCCTCTGATTCAGCCCCTCTGATTCAGCCCCTCTGTTTCTCGCCCTCTGTTTCAGCCCCTCTGTTTCAGCCCCTCTGTTTCCCGCCCGTCTGTTGCAGCCCCTCTGTTTCAGCCCCTCTGTTTCAGTCCCTCTGTTTCTCGCCCTCTGTTTCAACCCCTCTGTTTCTCGCCCTCTGTTTCAGCCCCTCTCTTTCAGCCGCTCTGTTTCTCGCCCTCTGTTTCAGCCTCTCTGTTTCAGCCCCTCTGTTTCTCGCCCTCTGTTTCAGCGCCTCTGTTTCTCGCCCTCTGTTTCAGCCCCTCTGTTTCTCGCCCTCTGTTTCAGCCCCTCTGTTTCAGCACCTCTGTTTTTCGCCCTCTGTTTCAGCCCCTCTGTTTCTCGCCCTCTGTTTCAGCCCCTCTGTTTCAGCCCCTCTGTTTCAGCACCTCTGTTTCTCGCCCTCTGTTTATGCGCCTCTGTTTCTCGCCCTCTGTTTCAGCCCCTCTGTTTCTCGCCCTCTGTTTCAGCCCCTCTGATTCTCGCCCTCTGTTTCAGCCCCTCTGTTTCTCGCCCTCTGTTTCAGCCCCTCTGTTTCTCGCCCTCTGTTTCAGCCCCTCTGTTTCAGCCACTTGTTTCTCGCCCTCTGTTTCAGCCCCTCTGTTTCCCGCCCTCTGTTTCAGCCCCTCTGTTTCTCGCCCTCTGTTTCAGCCCCTCTGATTCAGCCCCTCTGTTTCAGCCCCTCTGATTCAGCCCCTCTGATTCAGCCCCTCTGATTCAGCCCCTGTGTTTCTCGCCCTCTGTTTCAGCCCCTCTGATTCAGCCCCTCTGTTTCAGCCCCTCTGTTTCAACCCCTCTGTTTCTCACCCTCTGTTTCTCGCCCTCTGTTTCAGCCCCTGTGTTTCTCGCCCTCTGTTTCAGCCCCTCTGATTCAGCCCCACTGATTCAGCCCCTCTGTTTCAGCCCCTCTGTTTCTCGCCCTCTGTTTCAGCCCCTCTGTTTCAGCCCCTCTGTTTCAGCCCCTCTGTTTCAGCACCTCTGTTTCTCGCCCTCTGTTTCAGCCCCTCTGTTTCTCGCCCTCTGTTTCAGCCCCTCTGTTTCAGCCCCTCTGTTTCAGCACCTCTGTTTCTCGCCCTCTGTTTATGCGCCTCTGTTTCTCGCCCTCTGTTTCAGCCCCTCTGTTTCTCGCCCTCTGTTTCAGCCCCTCTGTTTCTCGCCCTCTGTTTCAGCCCCTCTGTTTCCCGCCCTCTGTTTCAGCCCCTCTGTTTCTCGCCCTCTGTTTCAGCCCCTTTGATTCAGCCCCTCTGTTTCAGCCCCTCTGATTCAGCCCCTCTGATTCAGCCCCTCTGATTCAGCCCCTCTGTTTCTCGCCCTCTGTTTCAGCCCCTCTGTTTCAGCCCCTCTGTTTCCCGCCCCTCTGTTGCAGCCCCTCTGTTTCAGCCCCTCTGTTTCAGTCCCTCTGTTTCTCGCCCTCTGTTTCAACCCCTCTGTTTCTCGCCCTCTGTTTCAGCCACTCTCTTTCAGCCGCTCTGTTTCTCGCCCTCTGTTTCAGCCTCTCTGTTTCAGCCCCTCTGTTTCTCGCCCTCTGTTTCAGCCCCTCTGTTTCTCGCACTCTGTTTCAGCCCCTCTGCTTCTCGCCCTCTGTTTCAGCCCCTCTGTTTCAGACCCTCTGTTTCAGCCCCTATGTTTCAGCCCCTCTGTTTCGCGCCCTCTGTTTCAGCCCCTCTGTTTCTCGCCCTCTGTTTCAGCCCCTCTGTTTCTCACTCTCTGTTTCAGCCCCTCTGTTTCAGCCCCTCTGTTTCAGCCCCTCTGTTTCTCGCCCTCTGATCAGCCCCTCTGATTCAGCCCCTTTGATTCAGCTCCTCTGTTTCAGCCACTCTGTTTCTCGCCCTCTGTTTCAGCCCCTCTGTTTCAGCCCCTCTGTTTCTCGCCCTCTGTTTCAGCCCCTCTGTTTCTGGCCCACTGTTTCAACCCCTCTGTTTCTCGCCCTCGGTTTCAGCCCCGCTGATTCAGCCCCTCTGTTTCAGCACCTCTGAATCAGCCCCTCTGATTCAGCCCCTCTGTTTCAGCCCCTCTGTTTCAGCCCCTCTGTTTCTCACCCTCTGTTTCTCGCCCTCTGTTTCAGCCCCTGTGTTTCTCGCCCTCTGTTTCAGCCCCTCTGATTCAGCCCCTCTGATTCAGCCCCACTGTTTCTCCCCCTCTGTTTCAGCCCCTCTGTTTCTCGCCCTCTGTTTCAACCCCTCTGTTTCAGCCCCTCTGTTTCAGCACATCTGTTTTTCGCCCTCTGTTTCAGCCCCTCTGTTTCTCGCCCTCTGTTTCAGCCCCTCTGTTTCAGCCCCTCTGTTTCAGCACCTCTGTTTCTCGCCCTCTGTTTATGCCCCTCTGTTTCTCGCCCTCTGTTTCAGCCCCTCTGTTTCTCGCCCTCTGTTTCAGCCCCTCTGTTTCAGCCCCTTGTTTCTCGCCCTCTGTTTCAGCCCCTCTGTTTCCCGCCCTCTGTTTCAGCCCCTCTGTTTCTCGCCCTCTGTTTCAGCCCCTCTGATTCAGCCCCTCTGTTTCAGCCCCTCTGATTCAGCCCCTCTGATTCAGCCCCTCTGATTCAGCCCCTCTGTTTCTCGCCCTCTGTTTCAGCCCCTCTGTTTCAGCCCCTCTGTTTCCCGCCCCTCTGTTGCAGCCCCTCTGTTTCAGCCCCTCTGTTTCAGTCCCTCTGTTTCTCGCCCTCTGTTTCAACCCCTCTGTTTCTCGCCCTCTGTCTCAGCCACTCTCTTTCAGCCGCTCTGTTTCTCGCCCTCTGTTTCAGCCTCTCTGTTTCAGCCCCTCTGTTTCTCGCCCTCTGTTTCAGCCCCTCTGTTTCTCGCCCTCTGTTTCAGCCCCTCTGTTTCAGCACCTCTGTTTTTCGCCCTCTGTTTCAGCCCCTCTGTTTCTCGCCCTCTGCTTCAGCCCCTCTGTTTCAGCCCCTCTGTTTCAGCACCTCTGTTTCTCGCCCTCTGTTTATGCGCCTCTGTTTCTCGCCCTCTGTTTCAGCCCCTCTGTTTCTCGCTCTCTGTTTCAGCCCCTCTGTTTCTCGCCCTCTGTTTCAGCCCCTCTGTTTCTCGCCCTCTGTTTCAGCCCCTCTGTTTCTCGCCCTCTGTTTCAGCCCCTCTGTTTCAGCCCCTTGTTTCTCGCCCTCTGTTTCAGCCCCTCTGTTTCCCGCCCTCTGTTTCAGCCCCTCTGTTTCTCGCCCTCTGTTTCAGCCCCTCTGATTCAGCCCATCTGTTTCAGCCCCTCTGATTCAGCCCCTCTGATTCAGCCCCTCTGATTCAGCCCCTCTGTTTCTCGCCCTCTGTTTCAGCCCCTCTGATTCAGCCCCTCTGTTTCAGCCCCTCTGTTTCAGCCCCTCTGTTTCTCACCCTCTGTTTCTCGCCCTCTGTTTCAGCCCCTGTGTTTCTCGCCCTCTGTTTCAGCCCCTCTGATTCAGCCCCTCTGATTCAGCCCCACTGTTTCTCCCCCTCTGTTTCAGCCCCTCTGTTTCTCGCCCTCTGTTTCAGCCCCTTTGTTTCAGCACCTCTGTTTCAGCCCCTCTGTTTCAGCACCTCTGTTTTTCGCCCTCTGTTTCAGCCCCTCTGTTTCTCGCCCTCTGTTTCAGCCCCTCTGTTTCAGCCCCTCTGCTTCAGCACCTCTGTTTCTCGCCCTCTGTTTATGCGCCTCTGTTTCTCGCCCTCTGTTTCAGCCCCTCTGTTTCTCGCCCTCTGTTTCAGCCCCTCTGTTTCTCGCCCTCTGTTTCAGCCCCTCTGTTTCCCGCCCTCTGTTTCAGCCCCTCTGTTTCTCGCCCTCTGTTTCAGCCCCTTTGATTCAGCCCCTCTGTTTCAGCCCCTCTGATTCAGCCCCTCTGATTCAGCCCCTCTGTTTCTCGCCCTCTGTTTCAGCCCCTCTGTTTCAGCCCCTCTGTTTCCCGCCCCTCTGTTGCAGCCCCTCTGTTTCAGCCCCTCTGTTTCAGTCCCTCTGTTTCTCGCCCTCTGTTTCAACCCCTCTGTTTCTCGCCCTCTGTTTCAGCCCCTCTCTTTCAGCCGCTCTGTTTCTCGCCCTCTGTTTCAGCCTCTCTGTTTCAGCCCCTCTGTTTCTCGCCCTCTGTTTCAGCCCCTCTGTTTCAGGCTGTCTGTTTCAGCCCGTCTGTTTCAGCCCCTCTGTTTCAGCCCCTCTGTTTCTCGCCCTCTGTTTCAGGCTCTCTGTTTCAGCCCGTCTGTTTCAGCCCCTCTGTTTCAGCCCCTCTGTTTCTCGCCCTCTGTTTCTCGCCTGTTGTTTCAGCCCCTCTGTTTCTCGCCCACTGTTTCAGCCCCTCTGTTTCAGCCCCACTGATTCAGCCCCTCTGATTCAGCCCCTCTGTTTCTCGCCCTCTGTTTCAGCCCCTCTGTTTCAACCCCTCTGTTTCAGCCCCTCTGTTTCAGCCCCTCTCTTTCTCGACCTCTGTTTCAGCCCCTCTGTTTCTCGCCTTCTGTTTCAGCCCCTCTGCTTCTCGCCCTCTGTTTCAGCCCCTCTGTTTCAGACCCTATGTTTCAGCCCCTATGTTTCAGCCCCTCTGTTTCGCGCCCTCTGTTTCAGCCCCTCTGTTTCTCGCCCTCTGTTTCAGCCCCTCTGATTCAGCCCCTCTGTTTCAGCCCCTCTGATTCAGCCCCACTGTTTCAGCCCCTCTGTTTCAGCCCCTCTGTTTCAGCCCCTCTGTTTCAGCCCCTCTGTTTCAGCCCCTCTGTTTCTCGCCCTGTGTTTCAGCCCTTCTGTTTCCCGCCCTCTGTTTCAGCCCCTCTGTTTCTCGCCCTCTGTTTCAGCCCCTCTGTTTCAGCCCCTCTGATTCAGCCCCTCTGATTCAGCCCCTCTGATTCAGCCCCTCTGTTTCTCGCCCTCTGTTTCAGCCCCTCTGATTCAGCCCCTCTGTTTCAGCTCCTCTGTTTCAGCCCCTCTGTTTCTCACCCTCTGTTTCTCGCCCTCTGTTTCAGCCCCTGTGTTTCTCGCCCTCTGTTTCAGCCCCTCTGATTCAGCCCCTCTGATTCAGCCCCACTGTTTCTCCCCCTCTGTTTCAGCGCCTCTGTTTCTCGCCCTCTGTTTCAGCCCCTCTGTTTCAGCCCCTCTGTTTCAGCCCCTCTGTTTCAGCACCTCTGTTTTTCGCCCTCTGTTTCAGCCCTTCTGTTTCTCGCCCTCTGTTTCAGCCCCTCTGTTTCAGCCCCTCTGTTTCAGCACCTCTGTTTCTCGCCCTCTGTTTATGCGCCTCTGTTTCTCGCCCTCTGTTTCAGCCCCTCTGTTTCTCGCCCTCTGTTTCAGCCCCTTTGTTTCTCGCCCTCTGTTTCAGCCCCTCTGTTTCCCGCCCTCTGTTTCAGCCCCTCTGTTTCTCGCCCTCTGTTTCAGCCCCTTTGATTCAGCCCCTCTGTTTCAGCCCCTCTGATTCAGCCCCTCTGATTCAGCCCCTCTGATTCAGCCCCTCTGTTTCTCGCCCTCTGTTTCAGCCCCTCTGTTTCAGCCCCTCTGTTTCCCGCCCCTCTGTTGCAGCCCCTCTGTTTCAGCCCCTCTGTTTCAGTCCCTCTGTTTCTCGCCCTCTGTTTCAACGCCTCTGTTTCTCGCCCTCTGTTTCTCACCCTCTGTTTCAGGCTCTCTGTTTCAGCCCGTCTGTTTCAGCCCCTCTGTTTCAGCCCCTCTGTTTCTCGCCCTCTGTTTCAGGCTCTCTGTTTCAGCCCGTCTGTTTCAGCCCCTCTGTTTCAGCCCCTCTGTTTCTCGCCCTCTGTTTCAGCCCCACTGATTCAGCCCCTCTGATTCAGCACCTCTGAATCAGCCCCTCTGATTCAGCCCCTCTGTTTCAGCCCCACTGTTTCAGCCCCCTGTTTCTCGCCCTCTGTTTCAGCCCCTCTGTTTCTCGCCCTCTGTTTCAGCCCCGCTGTTTCTCGCCCTCTGTTTCAGCCCCTCTATTTCAGCCCCTCTATTTCAGCCCCTCTGTTTCAGCCCCTCTGTTTCTTCCCCTCTGTTTCAGCCTCCCTGTTTCTCGCCCTCTGTTTCAGCCCCACTGTTTCAGCCCCTCTGTTTCAGCCCCTCTGTTTCAGCCCCTCTGTTTCAGCCCCTCTGTTTCAGCCCCTCTGTTTCTCGCCCTGTGTTTCAGCCCTTCTGTTTCCCGCCCTCTGTTTCAGCCCCTCTGTTTCTCGCCATCTGTTTCAGCCCCTCTGTTTCAGCCCCTCTGTTTCTCGCCCTCTGTTTCAGCCCCTCTGATACTCGCCCACTGTTTCAGCCCCTCTGTTTCTCGCCCTCGGTTTCAGCACCGCTGATTCGGCCCATCTGTTTCAGCACCTCGGAATCAGCCCCCCTGATTCAGCCCCTCTGTTTCAGCCCCTCTGTTTCTCACCCTTTGTTTCTCGCCATCAGTTTCAGCCCCTCTATTTCTCGCCATCTGTTTCAGCCCCTCTATTTCAGCCCCTCTGTTTCAGCCCCTCTGTTTCAGCCCCTCTGAATCAGCCCCTCTGATTCAGCCCCTCTGTTTCAGCCCCTCTGTTTCAGCCCCTCTGTTTCAGCCCTTCTGTTTCCCGCCCTCTGTTTCAGCCACGCTGTTTCTCGCCCTCTGTTTCAGCCCCTCTGATTCAGCCCCTCTGTTTCAGCCCCTCTGATTCAGCCCCTCTGATTCAGCCCCTCTGATTCAGCCCCTCTGTTTCTCGCCCTCTGTTTCAGCCCCTCTGTTTCTCGCCCTCTGTTTCAGCCCCTCTGTTTCTCGCCATCTGTTTCAGCCCCTCTGTGTCTCGCCCTCTGTTTCAGCCCCTCTGTTATTTCCCCTCTGTTTCAGCCCCTCTGTTTCTCGCCCTCTGTTTCAGCCCCTCTGTTTCTCGCCCTCTGTTACAGCCCCTCTGATTCAGCCCCTCTGTTTCAGCCCCTCTGTTTCAACCACTCTGTTTCAGCCCCTCTGATTCAGCCCCTCTGTTTCAGCCCCTCTGTTTCAGCCCCTCTGTTTCAGCCCCTCTGTTTCTTGCCCTCTGTTTCTCACCCTCTGTTTCAGGCTCTCTGTTTCAGCCCGTCTGTTTCAGCCCCTCTGTTTCAGCCCCGCTGTTTCTCGCCCTCTGTTTCAGGCTCTCTGTTTCAGCCCGTCTGTTTCAGCCCCTCTGTTTCAGCCCCTCTGTTTCTCACCCTCTGTTTCAGCCCCGCTGATTCAGCCCCTCTGATTCAGCACCTCTGAATCAGCCCCTCTGATTCAGCCCCTCTGTTTCAGCCCCACTGTTTAAGCCCCCCTGTTTCTCGCCCTCTGTTTCAGCCCCTCTGTTTCTCGCCCTCTGTTTCAGCCCCTCTATTTCAGCCCCTCTATTTCAGCCCCTCTGTTTCAGCCCCTCTGTTTCTTCCCCTCTGTTTCAGCCTCCCTGTTTCTCGCCCTCTGTTTCAGCCCCTCTGTTTCTCGCCCTCTGTTTCAACCCCTCTGTTTCAGCCCCTCTGTGTCAGCCCCTCTGTTTCTCGCCCTCTGTTTCAGCCCCTCTGTTTCAGCCGCTCTGTTTCTCGCCCTCTGTTTCAGCCCCGCTGATTCAGCCCCTCTGATTCAGCCCCTCTGAATCAGCCCCTCTGATTCAGCCCCTCTGTTTCAGCCCCTCTGTTTCAGCCCTTCTGTTTCCCGCCCTCTGTTTCAGCCACGCTGTTTCTCGCCCTCTGTTTCAGCCCCTCTGATTCAGCCCCTCTGTTTCAGCACCTCTGATTCAGCCCCTCTGATTCAGCCCCTCTGATTCAGCCCCTCTGTTTCTCGCCCTCTGTTTCAGCCCCTCTGTTTCAGCCCCTCTGTTTCAGCCCCTCTGTTACTCACCCTCTGTTTCAGCCCCTCTGATTCAGATCCTCTGATTCAGCCACTCTCATTCAGCCCCTCTCATTCAGCCCCTCTGTTTCCTGCCCCTCTGTTTCCCGCCCCTCTGTTTCCCGCCCCTCTGTTTCAGCCCCTCTGTTTCACGCCCCGTGTTTCAGCCCCTCTGTTTCTGACCCTCTGTTTCAGCCCCTCTGTTTCTCGCCCTCTGTTTCAGCCCCTCTGTTTTAGACCCTCTGTTTCAGTCCCTCTGTTTCTCGCCCTCTGTTTCAGCCCCTCTGTTTCTCGCCCTCTGTTTCAGCCCCTCTGTTTCTCGCTCTCTGTTTCAGCCCCTCTGTTTCTCGCCCTCTGTTTCAGCCCCTCTGTTTCTCGCGATCTGTTTCAGCCCCTCTGTGTCTCGCCCTCTGTTTCAGCCCCTCTGTTTCAGCCCCTCTGTTTCTCGCCCTCTGTTTCAGCCCCTCTGTTTCTCGCACTCTGTTTCAGCCCCTCTGATTCAGCCCCTCTGTTTCAGCCCCTCTGTCTCAACCACTCTGTTTCAGCCCCTCTGATTCAGCCCCTCTGTTTCAGCCCCTCTGTTTCAGCCCCTCTGTTTCTCGCCCTCTGTTTCAGACCCTCTGTTTCTCGCCCTCTGTTTCAGCACCTCTGTTTCAGCCCCTCTGATTCAGCCCCTCTGTTTCTGCCCCTCTGTTTCTCGTCCTCTGTTTCAGCCTCTCTGTTTCAGCCCCTCTGTTTCAGCCCCTCTGTTTCAGCCCCTCTGTTTCTCGCCCTCTGTTTCAGCCCCTTGTTTCTCGCCCTCTGTTTCAGCCCCTCTGTTTCAGCCCCTCTGTTTCTCGCTCTCTGTTTCAGCCCCTCTGTTTCTCGCCCTCTGTTACAGCCCCTCTGTTTCTCGCGATCTGTTTCAGCCCCACTGTTTCAGCCCCTCTGTTTCAGCCCCTCTGTTTCAGCCCCTCTGTTTCAGCCCCTCTGTTTCTCGCCCTGTGTTTCAGCCCTTCTGTTTCCCGCCCTCTGTTTCAGCCCCTCTGTTTCTCGCCATCTGTTTCAGCCCCTCTGTTTCAGCCCCTCTGTTTCTCGCCCTCTGTTTCAGCCCCTCTGATACTCGCCCACTGTTTCAGCCCCTCTGTTTCTCGCCCTCGGTTTCAGCACCGCTGATTCGGCCCATCTGTTTCAGCACCTCGGAATCAGCCCCCCTGATTCAGCCCCTCTGTTTCAGCCCCTCTGTTTCTCACCCTTTGTTTCTCGCCCTCAGTTTCAACCCCTCTATTTCTCGCCATCTGTTTCAGCCCCTCTATTTCAGCCCCTCTGTTTCAGCCCCTCTGTTTCAGCCCCTCTGAATCAGCCCCTCTGATTCAGGCCCACTGTTTCAGCCCCTCTGTTTCAGCCCCTCTGTTTCAGCCCTTCTGTTTCCCGCCCTCTGTTTCAGCCACGCTGTTTCTCGCTCTCTGTTTCAGCCCCTCTGATTCAGCCCCTCTGTTTCAGCCCCTCTGATTCAGCCCCTCTGATTCAGCCCCTCTGATTCAGCCCCTCTGTTTCTCGCCCTCTGTTTCAGCCCCTCTGTTTCTCGCCCTCTGTTTCAGCCCCTCTGTTTCTCGCCATCTGTTTCAGCCCCTCTGTGTCTCGCCCTCTGTTTCAGCCCCTCTGTTTCAGCCCCTCTGTTTCAGCCCCTCTGTTACTCACCCTCTGTTTCAGCACCGCTGATTCGGCCCATCTGTTTCAGCACCTCGGAATCAGCCCCCCTGATTCAGCCCCTCTGTTTCTCGCCCTCTGTTTCAGCCCCTCTGTTTCTCGCCCTCTGTTTCAGCCCCTCTGATTCAGCCCCTCTGTTTCAGCCCCTCTGTTTCAACCACTCTGTTTCAGCCCCTCTGATTCAGCCCCTCTGTTTCAGCACCTCTGTTTCAGCCCCTCTGTTTCAGCCCCTCTGTTTCTTGCCCTCTGTTTCTCACCCTCTGTTTCAGGCTCTCTGTTTCAGCCCGTCTGTTTCAGCCCCTCTGTTTCAGCCCCTCTGTTTCTCGCCCTCTGTTTCAGGCTCTCTGTTTCAGCCCCCCTGTTTCAGCCCCTCTGTTTCAGCCCCTCTGTTTCTCGCCCTCTGTTTCACCCCCGCTGATTCAGCCCCTCTGATTCAGCACCTCTGAATCAGCCCCTCTGATTCAGCCCCTCTGTTTCAGCCCCACTGTTTCAGCCCCCCTGTTTCTCGCCCTCTGTTTCAGCCCCTCTGTTTCTCGCCCTCTGTTTCAGCCCCGCTGTTTCTCGCCCTCTGTTTCAGCCCCTCTATTTCAGCCCCTCTATTTCAGCCCCTCTGTTTCAGCCCCTCTGTTTCTTCCCCTCTGTTTCAGCCTCCCTGTTTCTCGCCCTCTGTTTCAGCCCCTCTGTTTCTCGCCCTCTGTTTCAACCCCTCTGTTTCAGCCCCTCTGTGTCAGACCCTCTGTTTCTCGCCCTCTGTTTCAGCACCTCTGTTTCAGCCCCTCTGTTTCTCGCCCTCTGTTTCAGCCCCGCTGATTCAGCCCCTCTGATTCAGCCCCTCTGAATCAGCCCCTCTGATTCAGCCCCTCTGTTTCAGCCCCTCTGTTTCAGCCCTTCTGTTTCCCGCCCTCTGTTTCAGCCACGCTGTTTCTCGCCCTCTTTTTCAGCCCCTCTGATTCAGCCCCTCTGATTCAGCCCCTCTGTTTCTCGCCCTCTGTTTCAGCCCCTCTGTTTCAGCCCCTCTGTTTCAGCCCCTCTGTTACTCACCCTCTGTTTCAGCCCCTCTGATTCAGATCCTCTGATTCAGCCACTCTCATTTAGCCCCTCTCATTCAGCCCCTCTGTTTCCTGCCCCTCTGTTTCCCGCCCCTCTGTTTCCCGCCCCTCTGTTTCAGCCCCTCTGTTTCACGCCCCGTGTTTCAGCCCCTCTGTTTCGGACCCTCTGTTTCAGCCCCTCTGTTTCTCGCCCTCTGTTTCAGCCCCTCTGTTTTAGCCCCTCTGTTTCAGTCCCTCTGTTTCTCGCCCTCTGTTTCAGCCCCTCTGTTTCTCGCCCTCTGTTTCAGCCCCTCTGTTTCTCGCTCTCTGTTTCAGCCCCTCTGTTTCTCGCCCTCTGTTTCAGCCCCTCTGTTTCTCGCGATCTGTTTCAGCCCCTCTGTGTCTCGCCCTCTGTTTCAGCCCCTCTGTTTCAGCCCCTCTGTTTCTCGCCCTCTGTTTCAGCCCCTCTGTTTCTCGCACTCTGTTTCAGCCCCTCTGATTCAGCCCCTCTGTTTCAGCCCCTCTGTTTCAGCCCCTCTGTTTCTCGCCCTCTGTTTCAGACCCTCTGTTTCTCGCCCTCTGTTTCAGCACCTCTGTTTCAGCCCCTCTGATTCAGCCCCTCTGTTTCTGCCCCTCTGTTTCTCGTCCTCTGTTTCAGCCTCTCTGTTTCAGCCCCTCTGTTTCAGCCCCTCTGTTTCAGCCCCTCTGTTTCTCGCCCTCTGGTTCAGCCCCTTGTTTCTCGCCCTCTGTTTCAGCCCCTCTGTTTCAGCCCCTCTGTTTCTCGCTCTCTGTTTCAGCCCCTCTGTTTCTCGCCCTCTGTTTCAGCCCCTCTGTTTCTCGCGATCTGTTTCAGCCCCTCTGTGTCTCGCCCTCTGTTTCAGCCCCTCTGTTTCAGCCCCTCTGTTTCTCGCCCTCTGTTTCAGCCCCTCTGTTTCTCGCCCTCTGTTTCAGCCCCTCTGATTCAGCCCCTCTGTTTCAGCCCCTCTGTTTCAACCACTCTGTTTCAGCCACTCTGATTCAGCCCCTCTGTTTCAGCCCCTCTGTTTCAGCCCCTCTGTTTCTCGCCCTCTGTTTCAGACCCTCTGTTTCTCGCCCTCTGTTTCAGCACCTCTGTTTCAGCCCCTCTGTTTCTGACCCTCTGTTTCTGCCCCTCTGTTTCTCGCCCTCTGTTTCAGCCCCTCTGTTTCTCGCCCTCTGTTTCAGCCCCGCTGATTCAGCCCCTCTGATTCAGCACCTCTGAATCAGCCCCTCTGATTCAGCCCCTCTGTTTCAGCCCCACTGTTTCAGCCCCCCTGTTTCTCGCCCTCTGTTTCAGCCGCTCTGTTTCTCGCCCTCTGTTTCAGCCCCGCTGTTTCTCGCCCTCTGTTTCAGCCCCTCTATTTCAGCCCCTCTATTTCAGCCCCTCTGTTTCAGCCCCTCTGTTTCTTCCCCTCTGTTTCAGCCTCCCTGGTTCTCGCCCTCTGTTTCAGCCCCTCTGTTTCTCGTCCTCTGTTTCAACCCCTCTGTTTCAGCCCCTCTGTTTCAGCCCCTCTGTGTCAGCCCCTCTGTTTCTCGCCCTCTGTTTCAGCCCCTCTGTTTCAGCCCCTCTGTTTCTCGCCCTCTGTTTCAGCCCCGCTGATTCAGCCCCTCTGATTCAGCCCCTCTGAATCAGCCCCTCTGATTCAGCCCCTCTGTTTCAGCCCCTCTGTTTCAGCCCCTCTGTTTCAGCCCTTCTGTTTCCCGACCTCTGTTTCAGCCACGCTGTTTCTCGCCCTCTGTTTCAGTCCCTCTGATTCAGCCCCTCTGTTTCAGCCCCTCTGATTCAGCCCCTCTGATTCAGCCCCTCTGATTCAGCCACTCTGTTTCTCGCCCTCTGTTTCAGCCCCTCTGTTTCAGCCCCTCTGTTATTCACCCTCTGTTTCAGCCCCTCTGATTCAGCTCCTCTGATTCAGCCACTCTCATTCAGCCCCTCTCATTCAGCCCCTCTGTTTCCCGCCCCTCTGTTTCCCGCCCCTCTGTTTCCCGCCCCTCTGTTTCAGCCCCTCTGTTTCACGCCCCGTGTTTCAGCCCCTCTGTTTCTGACCCTCTGTTTCAGCCCCTCTGTTTCTCGCCCTCTGTTTCAGCCCCTCTGTTTTAGCCCCTCTGTTTCAGTCCCTCTGTTTCTCGCCCTCTGTTTCAGCCCCTCTGTTTCTCGCCCTCTGTTTCAGCCCCTCTGTTTCTCGCTCTCTGTTTCAGCCCCTCTGTTTCTCGCCCTCTGTTTCAGCCCCTCTGTTTCTCGCCATCTGTTTCAGCCCCTCTGTGTCTCGCCCTCTGTTTCAGCCCCTCTGTTTCAGCCCCTCTGTTTCAGCCCCTCTGTTTCTCGCCCTCTGTTTCAGCCCCTCTGTTTCTCGCCCTCTGTTTCAGCCCCTCTGATTCAGCCCCTCTGTTTCAGCCCCTCTGTTTCAACCACTCTGTTTCAGCCCCTCTGATTCAGCCCCTCTGTTTCAGCCCCTCTGTTTCAGACCCTCTGTTTCAGCCCCTCTGTTTCTTGCCCTCTGTTTCTCACCCTCTGTTTCAGGCTCTCTGTTTCAGCCCGTCTGTTTCAGCCCCTCTGTTTCAGCCCCTCTGTTTCTCGCCCTCTGTTTCAGGCTCTCTGTTTCAGCCCGTCTGTTTCAGCCCCTCTGTTTCAGCCCCTCTGTTTCTCGCCCTCTGTTTCAGCCCCGCTGATTCAGCCCCTCTGATTCAGCACCTCTGAATCAGGCCCTCTGATTCAGCCCCTCTGTTTCAGCCCCACTGTTTCAGCCCCCTGTTTCTCGCCCTCTGTTTCAGCCCCTCTGTTTCTCGCCCTCTGTTTCAGCCCCGCTGTTTCTCGCCCTCTGTTTCAGCCCCTCTATTTCAGCCCCTCTATTTCAGCCCCTCTGTTTCAGCCCCTCTGTTTCTTCCCCTCTGTTTCAGCCTCCCTGTTTCTCGCCCTCTGTTTCAGCCCCACTGTTTCAGCCCCTCTGTTTCAGCCCCTCTGTTTCAGCCCCTCTGTTTCAGCCCCTCTGCTTCAGCCCCTCTGTTTCTCGCCCTGTGTTTCAGCCCTTCTGTTTCCCGCCCTCTGTTTCAGCCCCTCTGTTTCTCGCCATCTGTTTCAGCCCCTCTGTTTCAGCCCCTCTGTTTCTCGCCCTCTGTTTCAGCCCCTCTGATACTCGCCCACTGTTTCAGCCCCTCTGTTTCTCGCCCTCGGTTTCAGCACCGCTGATTCAGCCCATCTGTTTCAGCACCTCGGAATCAGCCCCCCTGATTCAGCCCCTCTGTTTCAGCCCCTCTGTTTCTCACCCTTTGTTTCTCGCCCTCAGTTTCAGCCCCTCTATTTCTCGCCATCTGTTTCAGCCCCTCTATTTCAGCCCCTCTGTTTCAGCCCCTCTGTTTCAGCCCCTCTGTTTTTCGCCCTCTGTTTCAGCCATTCTGTTTCTCGCCCTCTGTTTCAGCCCCTCTGTTTCAGCCCCTCTGTTTCAGCACCTCTGTGTCAGCCCCTCTGTTTCTCGCCCTCTGTTTCAGCCCCTCTGTTTCAGCACCTCTGTTTCTCGCCCTCTGTTTCTGCGCCTCTGTTTCTCGCCCTCTGTTTCAGCCCCTCTGTTTCTCGCCCTCTGTTTCAGCTCCGCTGATTCAGCCCCTCTGTTTCACCCCGCTGAATCAGCCCCTCTGATTCAGCCCGTCTGTTTCTCGCCCTCTGTTTCAGCCCCTCTGTTTCAGCCCCTCTGTTTCTCGCCCTCTGTTTCAGCCCCTCTGTTTCCCGCCCTCTGTTTCAGCCCCTCTGTTTCTCGCCCTCTGTTTCAGCCCCTCTGATTCAGCCCCTCTGTTTCAGCCCCTCTGTTTCAGCCCCTCTGATTCAGCCCCTCTGTTTCAGCCCCTCTGTTTCAGCCCCTCTGTTTCAGCCCCTCTGTTTCTTGCCCTCTGTTTCTCACCCTCTGTTTCAGGCTCTCTGTTTCAGCCCGTCTGTTTCAGCCCCTCTGTTTCAGCCCCTCTGTTTCTCGCCCTCTGTTTCAGGCTCTCTGTTTCAGCCCGTCTGTTTCAGCCCCTCTGTTTCAGCCCCTCTGTTTCTCGCCCTCTGTTTCAGCCCCGCTGATTCAGCCCCTCTGATTCAGCACCTCTGAATCAGCCCCTCTGATTCAGCCCCTCTGTTTCAGCCCCACTGTTTCAGCCCCCCTGTTTCTCGCCCTCTGTTTCAGCCCCTCTGTTTCTCGCCCTCTGTTTCAGCCCCGCTGTTTCTCGCCCTCTGTATCAGCCCCTCTATTTCAGCCCCTCTATTTCAGCCCCTCTGTTTCAGCCCCTCTGTTTCTTCCCCTCTGTTTCAGCCTCCCTGTTTCTCGCCCTCTGTTTCAGCCCCTCTGTTTCTCGCCCTCTGTTTCAACCCCTCTGTTTCAGCCCCTCTGTGTCAGCCCCTCTGTTTCTCGCCCTCTGTTTCAGCACCTCTGTTTCAGCCCCTCTGTTTCTCGCCCTCTGTTTCAGCCCCGCTGATTCAGCCCCTCTGATTCAGCCCCTCTGAATCAGCCCCTCTGATTCAGCCCCTCTGTTTCAGCCCCTCTGTTTCAGCCCTTCTGTTTCCCGCCCTCTGTTTCAGCCACGCTGTTTCTCGCCCTCTTTTTCAGCCCCTCTGATTCAGCCCCTCTGTTTCAGCACCTCTGATTCAGCCCCTCTGATTCAGCCCCTCTGATTCAGCCCCTCTGTTTCTCGCCCTCTGTTTCAGCCCCTCTGTTTCAGCCCCTCTGTTTCAGCCCCTCTGTTACTCACCCTCTGTTTCAGCCCCTCTGATTCAGATCCTCTGATTCAGCCACTCTCATTTAGCCCCTCTCATTCAGCCCCTCTGTTTCCTGCCCCTCTGTTTCCCGCCCCTCTGTTTCCCGCCCCTCTGTTTCAGCCCCTCTGTTTCACGCCCCGTGTTTCAGCCCCTCTGTTTCTGACCCTCTGTTTCAGCCCCTCTGTTTCTCGCCCTCTGTTTCAGCCCCTCTGTTTTAGCCCCTCTGTTTCAGTCCCTCTGTTTCTCGCCCTCTGTTTCAGCCCCTCTGTTTCTCGCCCTCTGTTTCAGCCCCTCTGTTTCTCGCTCTCTGTTTCAGCCCCTCTGTTTCTCGCCCTCTGTTTCAGCCCCTCTGTTTCTCGCCATCTGTTTCAGCCCCTCTGTGTCTCGCCCTCTGTTTCAGCCCCTCTGTTTCAGCCCCTCTGTTTCTCGCCCTCTGTTTCAGCCCCTCTGTTTCTCGCACTCTGTTTCAGCCCCTCTGATTCAGCCCCTCTGTTTCAGCACCTCTGTTTCAGCCCCTCTGTTTCTCGCCCTCTGTTTCAGACCCTCTGTTTCTCGCCCTCTGTTTCAGCACCTCTGTTTCAGCCCCTCTGATTCAGCCCCTCTGTTTCTGCCCCTCTGTTTCTCGTCCTCTGTTTCAGCCTCTCTGTTTCAGCCCCTCTGTTTCAGCCCCTCTGTTTCAGCCCCTCTGTTTCTCGCCCTCTGTTTCAGCCCCTTGTTTCTCGCCCTCTGTTTCAGCCCCTCTGTTTCAGCCCCTCTGTTTCTCGCTCTCTGTTTCAGCCCCTCTGTTTCTCGCCCTCTGTTTCAGCCCCTCTGTTTCTCGCGATCTGTTTCAGCCCCTCTGTGTCTCGCCCTCTGTTTCAGCCCCTCTGTTTCAGCCCCTCTGTTTCTCGCCCTCTGTTTCAGCCCCTCTGATTCAGCCCCTCTGTTTCAGCCCCTCTGTTTCAACCACTCTGTTTCAGCCACTCTGATTCAGCCCCTCTGTTTCAGCCCCTCTGTTTCAGCCCCTCTGTTTCTCGCCCTCTGTTTCAGCCCCTCTGATTCAGCCCCTCTGTTTCAGCCCCTCTGTTTCAACCACTCTGTTTCAGCCACTCTGATTCAGCCCCTCTGTTTCAGCCCCTCTGTTTCAGCCCCTCTGTTTCTCGCCCTCTGTTTCAGACCCTCTGTTTCTCGCCCTCTGTTTCAGCACCTCTGTTTCAGCCCCTCTGTTTCTGACCCTCTGTTTCTGCCCCTCTGTTTCTCGCCCTCTGTTTCAGCCCCTCTGTTTCTCGCCCTCTGTTTCAGCCCCGCTGATTCAGCCCCTCTGATTCAGCACCTCTGAATCAGCCCCTCTGATTCAGCCCCTCTGTTTCAGCCCCACTGTTTCAGCCCCCCTGTTTCTCGCCCTCTGTTTCAGCCCCTCTGTTTCTCGCCCTCTGTTTCAGCCCCGCTGTTTCTCGCCCTCTGTTTCAGCCCCTCTATTTCAGCCCCTCTATTTCAGCCCCTCTGTTTCAGCCCCTCTGTTTCTTCCCCTCTGTTTCAGCCTCCCTGTTTCTCGCCCTCTGTTTCAGCCCCTCTGTTTCTCGTCCTCTGTTTCAACCCCTCTGTTTCAGCCCCTCTGTTTCAGCCCCTCTGTGTCAGCCCCTCTGTTTCTCGCCCTCTGTTTCAGCCCCTCTGTTTCAGCCCCTCTGTTTCTCGCCCTCTGTTTCAGCCCCGCTGATTCAGCCCCTCTGATTCAGCCCCTCTGAATCAGCCCCTCTGATTCAGCCCCTCTGTTTCAGCCCCTCTGTTTCAGCCCCTCTGTTTCAGCCCTTCTGTTTCCCGACCTCTGTTTCAGCCACGCTGTTTCTCGCCCTCTGTTTCAGTCCCTCTGATTCAGCCCCTCTGTTTCAGCCCCTCTGATTCAGCCCCTCTGATTCAGCCCCTCTGATTCAGCCACTCTGTTTCTCGCCCTCTGTTTCAGCCCCTCTGTTTCAGCCCCTCTGTTATTCACCCTCTGTTTCAGCCCCTCTGATTCAGCTCCTCTGATTCAGCCACTCTCATTCAGCCCCTCTCATTCAGCCCCTCTGTTTCCCGCCCCTCTGTTTCCCGCCCCTCTGTTTCCCGCCCCTCTGTTTCAGCCCCTCTGTTTCACGCCCCGTGTTTCAGCCCCTCTGTTTCTGACCCTCTGTTTCAGCCCCTCTATTTCTCGCCCAGTGTTTCAGCCCCTCTGTTTCTCGCCCTCTGTTTCAGCCCCTCTGTTTCTCGCCCTCTGATTCAGCCCCGCTGATTCAGCCCCTCTGATTCAGCACCTCTGAATCAGCCCCTCTGATTCAGCCCCTCTGTTTCAGCCCCACTGTTTCAGCCCCCCTGTTTCTCGCCCTCTGTTTCAGCCCCCCTGTTTCTCGCCCTCTGTTTCAGCCCCTCTGTTTCTCGCCCTCTGTTTCAGCCCCGCTGTTTCTCGCCCTCTGTTTCAGCCCCTCTATTTCAGCCCCTCTATTTCAGCCCCTCTGTTTCAGCCCCTCTGTTTCTTCCCCTCTGTTTCAGCCTCCCTGTTTCTCGCCCTCTGTTTCAGCCCCTCTGTTTCTCGTCCTCTGTTTCAACCCCTCTGTTTCAGCCCCTCTGTTTCAGCCCCTCTGTGTCAGCCCCTCTGTTTCTCGCCCTCTGATTCAGCCCCTCTGTTTCAGCCCCTCTGTTTCTCGCCCTCTGTTTCAGCCCCGCTGATTCAGCCCCTCTGATTCAGCCCCTCTGAATCAGCCCCTCTGATTCAGCCCCTCTGTTTCAGCCCCTCTGTTTCAGCCCCTCTGTTTCAGCCCTTCTGTTTCCCGACCTCTGTTTCAGCCACGCTGTTTCTCGCCCTCTGTTTCAGTCCCTCTGATTCAGCCCCTCTGTTTCAGCCCCTCTGATTCAGCCCCTCTGATTCAGCCCCTCTGATTCAGCCACTCTGTTTCTCGCCCTCTGTTTCAGCCCCTCTGTTTCAGCCCCTCTGTTATTCACCCTCTGTTTCAGCCCCTCTGATTCAGCTCCTCTGATTCAGCCACTCTCATTCAGCCCCTCTCATTCAGCCCCTCTGTTTCCCGCCCCTCTGTTTCCCGCCCCTCTGTTTCCCGCCCCTCTGTTTTAGCCCCTCTGTTTCACGCCCCGTGTTTCAGCCCCTCTGTTTCTGACCCTCTGTTTCAGCCCCTCTGTTTCTCGCCCTCTGTTTCAGCCCCTCTGTTTTAGCCCCTCTGTTTCAGTCCCTCTGTTTCTCGCCCTCTGTTTCAGCCCCTCTGTTTCTCGCCCTCTGTTTCAGCCCCTCTGTTTCTCGCTCTCTGTTTCAGCCCCTCTGTTTCTCGCCCTCTGTTTCAGCCCCTCTGTTTCTCGCCATCTGTTTCAGCCCCTCTGTGTCTCGCCCTCTGTTTCAGCCCCTCTGTTTCAGCCCCTCTGTTTCAGCCCCTCTGTTTCTCGCCCTCTGTTTCAGCCCCTCTGTTTCTCGCCCTCTGTTTCAGCCCCTCTGATTCAGCCCCTCTGTTTCAGCCCCTCTGTTTCAACCACTCTGTTTCAGCCCCTCTGATTCAGCCCCTCTGTTTCAGCCCCTCTGTTTCAGACCCTCTGTTTCAGCCCCTCTGTTTCTTGCCCTCTGTTTCTCACCCTCTGTTTCAGGCTCTCTGTTTCAGCCCGTCTGTTTCAGCCCCTCTGTTTCAGCCCCTCTGTTTCTCGCCCTCTGTTTCAGGCTCTCTGTTTCAGCCCGTCTGTTTCAGCCCCTCTGTTTCAGCCCCTCTGTTTCTCGCCCTCTGTTTCAGCCCCGCTGATTCAGCCCCTCTGATTCAGCACCTCTGAATCAGGCCCTCTGATTCAGCCCCTCTGTTTCAGCCCCACTGTTTCAGCCCCCTGTTTCTCGCCCTCTGTTTCAGCCCCTCTGTTTCTCGCCCTCTGTTTCAGCCCCGCTGTTTCTCGCCCTCTGTTTCAGCCCCTCTATTTCAGCCCCTCTGTTTCAGCCCCTCTGTTTCTTCCCCTCTGTTTCAGCCTCCCTGTTTCTCGCCCTCTGTTTCAGCCCCACTGTTTCAGCCCCTCTGTTTCAGCCCCTCTGTTTCAGCCCCTCTGTTTCAGCCCCTTTGCTTCAGCCCCTCTGTTTCTCGCCCTGTGTTTCAGCCCTTCTGTTTCCCGCCCTCTGTTTCAGCCCCTCTGTTTCTCGCCATCTGTTTCAGCCCCTCTGTTTCAGCCCCTCTGTTTCTCGCCCTCTGTTTCAGCCCCTCTGATACTCGCCCACTGTTTCAGCCCCTCTGTTTCTCGCCCTCGGTTTCAGCACCGCTGATTCAGCCCATCTGTTTCAGCACCTCGGAATCAGCCCCCCTGATTCAGCCCCTCTGTTTCAGCCCCTCTGTTTCTCACCCTTTGTTTCTCGCCCTCAGTTTCAGCCCCTCTATTTCTCGCCATCTGTTTCAGCCCCTCTATTTCAGCCCCTCTGTTTCAGCCCCTCTGTTTCAGCCCCTCTGTTTTTCGCCCTCTGTTTCAGCCATTCTGTTTCTCGCCCTCTGTTTCAGCCCCTCTGTTTCAGCCCCTCTGTTTCAGCACCTCTGTGTCAGCCCCTCTGTTTCAGCACCTCTGTTTCTCGCCCTCTGTTTCTGCGCCTCTGTTTCTCGCCCTCTGTTTCAGCCCCTCTGTTTCTCGCCCTCTGTTTCAGCTCCGCTGATTCAGCCCCTCTGTTTCAGCCCCACTGTTTCAGCCCCCCTGTTTCTCGCCCTCTGTTTCAGCCCCTCTGTTTCTCGCCCTCTGTTTCAGCCCCGCTGTTTCTCGCCCTCTGTTTCAGCCCCTCTATTTCAGCCCCTCTATTTCAGCCCCTCTGTTTCAGCCCCTCTGTTTCTTCCCCTCTGTTTCAGCCTCCCTGTTTCTCGCCCTCTGTTTCAGCCCCTCTGTTTCTCGTCCTCTGTTTCAACCCCTCTGTTTCAGCCCCTCTGTTTCAGCCCCTCTGTGTCAGCCCCTCTGTTTCTCGCCCTCTGTTTCAGCCCCTCTGTTTCAGCCCCTCTGTTTCTCGCCCTCTGTTTCAGCCCCGCTGATTCAGCCCCTCTGATTCAGCCCCTCTGAATCAGCCCCTCTGATTCAGCCCCTCTGTTTCAGCCCCTCTGTTTCAGCCCCTCTGTTTCAGCCCTTCTGTTTCCCGACCTCTGTTTCAGCCACGCTGTTTCTCGCCCTCTGTTTCAGTCCCTCTGATTCAGCCCCTCTGTTTCAGCCCCTCTGATTCAGCCCCTCTGATTCAGCCCCTCTGATTCAGCCACTCTGTTTCTCGCCCTCTGTTTCAGCCCCTCTGTTTCAGCCCCTCTGTTATTCACCCTCTGTTTCAGCCCCTCTGATTCAGCTCCTCTGATTCAGCCACTCTCATTCAGCCCCTCTCATTCAGCCCCTCTGTTTCCCGCCCCTCTGTTTCCCGCCCCTCTGTTTCCCGCCCCTCTGTTTCAGCCCCTCTGTTTCACGCCCCGTGTTTCAGCCCCTCTGTTTCTGACCCTCTGTTTCAGCCCCTCTATTTCTCGCCCAGTGTTTCAGCCCCTCTGTTTCTCGCCCTCTGTTTCAGCCCCTCTGTTTCTCGCCCTCTGATTCAGCCCCGCTGATTCAGCCCCTCTGATTCAGCACCTCTGAATCAGCCCCTCTGATTCAGCCCCTCTGTTTCAGCCCCACTGTTTCAGCCCCCCTGTTTCTCGCCCTCTGTTTCAGCCCCCCTGTTTCTCGCCCTCTGTTTCAGCCCCTCTGTTTCTCGCCCTCTGTTTCAGCCCCGCTGTTTCTCGCCCTCTGTTTCAGCCCCTCTATTTCAGCCCCTCTATTTCAGCCCCTCTGTTTCAGCCCCTCTGTTTCTTCCCCTCTGTTTCAGCCTCCCTGTTTCTCGCCCTCTGTTTCAGCCCCTCTGTTTCTCGTCCTCTGTTTCAACCCCTCTGTTTCAGCCCCTCTGTTTCAGCCCCTCTGTGTCAGCCCCTCTGTTTCTCGCCCTCTGATTCAGCCCCTCTGTTTCAGCCCCTCTGTTTCTCGCCCTCTGTTTCAGCCCCGCTGATTCAGCCCCTCTGATTCAGCCCCTCTGAATCAGCCCCTCTGATTCAGCCCCTCTGTTTCAGCCCCTCTGTTTCAGCCCCTCTGTTTCAGCCCTTCTGTTTCCCGACCTCTGTTTCAGCCACGCTGTTTCTCGCCCTCTGTTTCAGTCCCTCTGATTCAGCCCCTCTGTTTCAGCCCCTCTGATTCAGCCCCTCTGATTCAGCCCCTCTGATTCAGCCACTCTGTTTCTCGCCCTCTGTTTCAGCCCCTCTGTTTCAGCCCCTCTGTTATTCACCCTCTGTTTCAGCCCCTCTGATTCAGCTCCTCTGATTCAGCCACTCTCATTCAGCCCCTCTCATTCAGCCCCTCTGTTTCCCGCCCCTCTGTTTCCCGCCCCTCTGTTTCCCGCCCCTCTGTTTTAGCCCCTCTGTTTCACGCCCCGTGTTTCAGCCCCTCTGTTTCTGACCCTCTGTTTCAGCCCCTCTGTTTCTCGCCCTCTGTTTCAGCCCCTCTGTTTTAGCCCCTCTGTTTCAGTCCCTCTGTTTCTCGCCCTCTGTTTCAGCCCCTCTGTTTCTCGCCCTCTGTTTCAGCCCCTCTGTTTCTCGCTCTCTGTTTCAGCCCCTCTGTTTCTCGCCCTCTGTTTCAGCCCCTCTGTTTCTCGCCATCTGTTTCAGCCCCTCTGTGTCTCGCCCTCTGTTTCAGCCCCTCTGTTTCAGCCCCTCTGTTTCAGCCCCTCTGTTTCTCGCCCTCTGTTTCAGCCCCTCTGTTTCTCGCCCTCTGTTTCAGCCCCTCTGATTCAGCCCCTCTGTTTCAGCCCCTCTGTTTCAACCACTCTGTTTCAGCCCCTCTGATTCAGCCCCTCTGTTTCAGCCCCTCTGTTTCAGACCCTCTGTTTCAGCCCCTCTGTTTCTTGCCCTCTGTTTCTCACCCTCTGTTTCAGGCTCTCTGTTTCAGCCCGTCTGTTTCAGCCCCTCTGTTTCAGCCCCTCTGTTTCTCGCCCTCTGTTTCAGGCTCTCTGTTTCAGCCCGTCTGTTTCAGCCCCTCTGTTTCAGCCCCTCTGTTTCTCGCCCTCTGTTTCAGCCCCGCTGATTCAGCCCCTCTGATTCAGCACCTCTGAATCAGGCCCTCTGATTCAGCCCCTCTGTTTCAGCCCCACTGTTTCAGCCCCCTGTTTCTCGCCCTCTGTTTCAGCCCCTCTGTTTCTCGCCCTCTGTTTCAGCCCCGCTGTTTCTCGCCCTCTGTTTCAGCCCCTCTATTTCAGCCCCTCTGTTTCAGCCCCTCTGTTTCTTCCCCTCTGTTTCAGCCTCCCTGTTTCTCGCCCTCTGTTTCAGCCCCACTGTTTCAGCCCCTCTGTTTCAGCCCCTCTGTTTCAGCCCCTCTGTTTCAGCCCCTTTGCTTCAGCCCCTCTGTTTCTCGCCCTGTGTTTCAGCCCTTCTGTTTCCCGCCCTCTGTTTCAGCCCCTCTGTTTCTCGCCATCTGTTTCAGCCCCTCTGTTTCAGCCCCTCTGTTTCTCGCCCTCTGTTTCAGCCCCTCTGATACTCGCCCACTGTTTCAGCCCCTCTGTTTCTCGCCCTCGGTTTCAGCACCGCTGATTCAGCCCATCTGTTTCAGCACCTCGGAATCAGCCCCCCTGATTCAGCCCCTCTGTTTCAGCCCCTCTGTTTCTCACCCTTTGTTTCTCGCCCTCAGTTTCAGCCCCTCTATTTCTCGCCATCTGTTTCAGCCCCTCTATTTCAGCCCCTCTGTTTCAGCCCCTCTGTTTCAGCCCCTCTGTTTTTCGCCCTCTGTTTCAGCCATTCTGTTTCTCGCCCTCTGTTTCAGCCCCTCTGTTTCAGCCCCTCTGTTTCAGCACCTCTGTGTCAGCCCCTCTGTTTCAGCACCTCTGTTTCTCGCCCTCTGTTTCTGCGCCTCTGTTTCTCGCCCTCTGTTTCAGCCCCTCTGTTTCTCGCCCTCTGTTTCAGCTCCGCTGATTCAGCCCCTCTGTTTCACCCCTCTGAATCAGCCCCTCTGATTCAGCCCGTCTGTTTCTCGCCCTCTGTTTCAGCCCCTCTGTTTCAGCCCCTCTGTTTCTCGCCCTCTGTTTCAGCCCCTCTGTTTCCCGCCCTCTGTTTCAGCCCCTCTGTTTCTCGCCCTCTGTTTCAGCCCCTCTGATTCAGCCCCTCTGTTTCAGCCCCTCTGTTTCAGCCCCTCTGATTCAGCCCCTCTGTTTCAGCCCCTCTGTTTCAGCCCCTCTGTTTCAGCCCCTCTGTTTCTTGCCCTCTGTTTCTCACCCTCTGTTTCAGGCTCTCTGTTTCAGCCCGTCTGTTTCAGCCCCTCTGTTTCAGCCCCTCTGTTTCTCGCCCTCTGTTTCAGGCTCTCTGTTTCAGCCCGTCTGTTTCAGCCCCTCTGTTTCAGCCCCTCTGTTTCTCGCCCTCTGTTTCAGCCCCGCTGATTCAGCCCCTCTGATTCAGCACCTCTGAATCAGCCCCTCTGATTCAGCCCCTCTGTTTCAGCCCCACTGTTTCAGCCCCCCTGTTTCTCGCCCTCTGTTTCAGCCCCTCTGTTTCTCGCCCTCTGTTTCAGCCCCGCTGTTTCTCGCCCTCTGTTTCAGCCCCTCTATTTCAGCCCCTCTATTTCAGCCCCTCTGTTTCAGCCCCTCTGTTTCTTCCCCTCTGTTTCAGCCTCCCTGTTTCTCGCCCTCTGTTTCAGCCCCTCTGTTTCTCGCCCTCTGTTTCAACCCCTCTGTTTCAGCCCCTCTGTGTCAGCCCCTCTGTTTCTCGCCCTCTGTTTCAGCACCTCTGTTTCAGCCCCTCTGTTTCTCGCCCTCTGTTTCAGCCCCGCTGATTCAGCCCCTCTGATTCAGCCCCTCTGAATCAGCCCCTCTGATTCAGCCCCTCTGTTTCAGCCCCTCTGTTTCAGCCCTTCTGTTTCCCGCCCTCTGTTTCAGCCACGCTGTTTCTCGCCCTCTTTTTCAGCCCCTCTGATTCAGCCCCTCTGTTTCAGCACCTCTGATTCAGCCCCTCTGATTCAGCCCCTCTGATTCAGCCCCTCTGTTTCTCGCCCTCTGTTTCAGCCCCTCTGTTTCAGCCCCTCTGTTTCAGCCCCTCTGTTACTCACCCTCTGTTTCAGCCCCTCTGATTCAGATCCTCTGATTCAGCCACTCTCATTTAGCCCCTCTCATTCAGCCCCTCTGTTTCCTGCCCCTCTGTTTCCCGCCCCTCTGTTTCCCGCCCCTCTGTTTCAGCCCCTCTGTTTCACGCCCCGTGTTTCAGCCCCTCTGTTTCTGACCCTCTGTTTCAGCCCCTCTGTTTCTCGCCCTCTGTTTCAGCCCCTCTGTTTTAGCCCCTCTGTTTCAGTCCCTCTGTTTCTCGCCCTCTGTTTCAGCCCCTCTGTTTCTCGCCCTCTGTTTCAGCCCCTCTGTTTCTCGCTCTCTGTTTCAGCCCCTCTGTTTCTCGCCCTCTGTTTCAGACCCTCTGTTTCTCGCCCTCTGTTTCAGCACCTCTGTTTCAGCCCCTCTGTTTCTGACCCTCTGTTTCTGCCCCTCTGTTTCTCGCCCTCTGTTTCAGCCCCTCTGTTTCTCGCCCTCTGTTTCAGCCCCGCTGATTCAGCCCCTCTGATTCAGCACCTCTGAATCAGCCCCTCTGATTCAGCCCCTCTGTTTCAGCCCCACTGTTTCAGCCCCCCTGTTTCTCGCCCTCTGTTTCAGCCCCTCTGTTTATCGCCCTCTGTTTCAGCCCCGCTGTTTCTCGGCCTCTGTTTCAGCCCCTCTATTTCAGCCCCTCTATTTCAGCCCCTCTGTTTCAGCCCCTCTGTTTCTTCCCCTCTGTTTCAGCCTCCCTGTTTCTCGCCCTCTGTTTCAGCCCCTCTGTTTCTCGTCCTCTGTTTCAACCCCTCTGTTTCAGCCCCTCTGTTTCAGCCCCTCTGTGTCAGCCCCTCTGTTTCTCGCCCTCTGTTTCAGCCCCTCTGTTTCAGCCCCTCTGTTTCTCGCCCTCTGTTTCAGCCCCGCTGATTCAGCCCCTCTGATTCAGCCCCTCTGAATCAGCCCCTCTGATTCAGCCCCTCTGTTTCAGCCCCTCTGTTTCAGCCCCTCTGTTTCAGCCCTTCTGTTTCCCGACCTCTGTTTCAGCCACGCTGTTTCTCGCCCTCTGTTTCAGTCCCTCTGATTCAGCCCCTCTGTTTCAGCCCCTCTGATTCAGCCCCTCTGATTCAGCCCCTCTGATTCAGCCACTCTGTTTCTCGCCCTCTGTTTCAGCCCCTCTGTTTCAGCCCCTCTGTTATTCACCCTCTGTTTCAGCCCCTCTGATTCAGCTCCTCTGATTCAGCCCCTCTATTTCAGCCCCTCTATTTCAGCCCCTCTGTTTCAGCCCCTCTGTTTCTTCCCCTCTGTTTCAGCCTCCCTGTTTCTCGCCCTCTGTTTCAGCCCCTCTGTTTCTCGCCCTCTGTTTCAACCCCTCTGTTTCAGCCCCTCTGTGTCAGCCCCTCTGTTTCTCGCCCTCTGTTTCAGCACCTCTGTTTCAGCCCCTCTGTTTCTCGCCCTCTGTTTCAGCCCCGCTGATTCAGCCCCTCTGATTCAGCCCCTCTGAATCAGCCCCTCTGATTCAGCCCCTCTGTTTCAGCCCCTCTGTTTCAGCCCTTCTGTTTCCCGCCCTCTGTTTCAGCCACGCTGTTTCTCGCCCTCTTTTTCAGCCCCTCTGATTCAGCCCCTCTGTTTCAGCACCTCTGATTCAGCCCCTCTGATTCAGCCCCTCTGATTCAGCCCCTCTGTTTCTCGCCCTCTGTTTCAGCCCCTCTGTTTCAGCCCCTCTGTTTCAGCCCCTCTGTTACTCACCCTCTGTTTCAGCCCCTCTGATTCAGATCCTCTGATTCAGCCACTCTCATTTAGCCCCTCTCATTCAGCCCCTCTGTTTCCTGCCCCTCTGTTTCCCGCCCCTCTGTTTCCCGCCCCTCTGTTTCAGCCCCTCTGTTTCACGCCCCGTGTTTCAGCCCCTCTGTTTCTGACCCTCTGTTTCAGCCCCTCTGTTTCTCGCCCTCTGTTTCAGCCCCTCTGTTTTAGCCCCTCTGTTTCAGTCCCTCTGTTTCTCGCCCTCTGTTTCAGCCCCTCTGTTTCTCGCCCTCTGTTTCAGCCCCTCTGTTTCTCGCTCTCTGTTTCAGCCCCTCTGTTTCTCGCCCTCTGTTTCAGACCCTCTGTTTCTCGCCCTCTGTTTCAGCACCTCTGTTTCAGCCCCTCTGTTTCTGACCCTCTGTTTCTGCCCCTCTGTTTCTCGCCCTCTGTTTCAGCCCCTCTGTTTCTCGCCCTCTGTTTCAGCCCCGCTGATTCAGCCCCTCTGATTCAGCACCTCTGAATCAGCCCCTCTGATTCAGCCCCTCTGTTTCAGCCCCACTGTTTCAGCCCCCCTGTTTCTCGCCCTCTGTTTCAGCCCCTCTGTTTCTCGCCCTCTGTTTCAGCCCCGCTGTTTCTCGGCCTCTGTTTCAGCCCCTCTATTTCAGCCCCTCTATTTCAGCCCCTCTGTTTCAGCCCCTCTGTTTCTTCCCCTCTGTTTCAGCCTCCCTGTTTCTCGCCCTCTGTTTCAGCCCCTCTGTTTCTCGTCCTCTGTTTCAACCCCTCTGTTTCAGCCCCTCTGTTTCAGCCCCTCTGTGTCAGCCCCTCTGTTTCTCGCCCTCTGTTTCAGCCCCTCTGTTTCAGCCCCTCTGTTTCTCGCCCTCTGTTTCAGCCCCGCTGATTCAGCCCCTCTGATTCAGCCCCTCTGAATCAGCCCCTCTGATTCAGCCCCTCTGTTTCAGCCCCTCTGTTTCAGCCCCTCTGTTTCAGCCCTTCTGTTTCCCGACCTCTGTTTCAGCCACGCTGTTTCTCGCCCTCTGTTTCAGTCCCTCTGATTCAGCCCCTCTGTTTCAGCCCCTCTGATTCAGCCCCTCTGATTCAGCCCCTCTGATTCAGCCACTCTGTTTCTCGCCCTCTGTTTCAGCCCCTCTGTTTCAGCCCCTCTGTTATTCACCCTCTGTTTCAGCCCCTCTGATTCAGCTCCTCTGATTCAGCCCCTCTATTTCAGCCCCTCTATTTCAGCCCCTCTGTTTCAGCCCCTCTGTTTCTTCCCCTCTGTTTCAGCCTCCCTGTTTCTCGCCCTCTGTTTCAGCCCCTCTGTTTCTCGCCCTCTGTTTCAACCCCTCTGTTTCAGCCCCTCTGTGTCAGCCCCTCTGTTTCTCGCCCTCTGTTTCAGCACCTCTGTTTCAGCCCCTCTGTTTCTCGCCCTCTGTTTCAGCCCCGCTGATTCAGCCCCTCTGATTCAGCCCCTCTGAATCAGCCCCTCTGATTCAGCCCCTCTGTTTCAGCCCCTCTGTTTCAGCCCTTCTGTTTCCCGCCCTCTGTTTCAGCCACGCTGTTTCTCGCCCTCTTTTTCAGCCCCTCTGATTCAGCCCCTCTGTTTCAGCACCTCTGATTCAGCCCCTCTGATTCAGCCCCTCTGATTCAGCCCCTCTGTTTCTCGCCCTCTGTTTCAGCCCCTCTGTTTCAGCCCCTCTGTTTCAGCCCCTCTGTTACTCACCCTCTGTTTCAGCCCCTCTGATTCAGATCCTCTGATTCAGCCACTCTCATTTAGCCCCTCTCATTCAGCCCCTCTGTTTCCTGCCCCTCTGTTTCCCGCCCCTCTGTTTCCCGCCCCTCTGTTTCAGCCCCTCTGTTTCACGCCCCGTGTTTCAGCCCCTCTGTTTCTGACCCTCTGTTTCAGCCCCTCTGTTTCTCGCCCTCTGTTTCAGCCCCTCTGTTTTAGCCCCTCTGTTTCAGTCCCTCTGTTTCTCGCCCTCTGTTTCAGCCCCTCTGTTTCTCGCCCTCTGTTTCAGCCCCTCTGTTTCTCGCTCTCTGTTTCAGCCCCTCTGTTTCTCGCCCTCTGTTTCAGACCCTCTGTTTCTCGCCCTCTGTTTCAGCACCTCTGTTTCAGCCCCTCTGTTTCTGACCCTCTGTTTCTGCCCCTCTGTTTCTCGCCCTCTGTTTCAGCCCCTCTGTTTCTCGCCCTCTGTTTCAGCCCCGCTGATTCAGCCCCTCTGATTCAGCACCTCTGAATCAGCCCCTCTGATTCAGCCCCTCTGTTTCAGCCCCACTGTTTCAGCCCCCCTGTTTCTCGCCCTCTGTTTCAGCCCCTCTGTTTCTCGCCCTCTGTTTCAGCCCCGCTGTTTCTCGGCCTCTGTTTCAGCCCCTCTATTTCAGCCCCTCTATTTCAGCCCCTCTGTTTCAGCCCCTCTGTTTCTTCCCCTCTGTTTCAGCCTCCCTGTTTCTCGCCCTCTGTTTCAGCCCCTCTGTTTCTCGTCCTCTGTTTCAACCCCTCTGTTTCAGCCCCTCTGTTTCAGCCCCTCTGTGTCAGCCCCTCTGTTTCTCGCCCTCTGTTTCAGCCCCTCTGTTTCAGCCCCTCTGTTTCTCGCCCTCTGTTTCAGCCCCGCTGATTCAGCCCCTCTGATTCAGCCCCTCTGAATCAGCCCCTCTGATTCAGCCCCTCTGTTTCAGCCCCTCTGTTTCAGCCCCTCTGTTTCAGCCCTTCTGTTTCCCGACCTCTGTTTCAGCCACGCTGTTTCTCGCCCTCTGTTTCAGTCCCTCTGATTCAGCCCCTCTGTTTCAGCCCCTCTGATTCAGCCCCTCTGATTCAGCCCCTCTGATTCAGCCACTCTGTTTCTCGCCCTCTGTTTCAGCCCCTCTGTTTCAGCCCCTCTGTTATTCACCCTCTGTTTCAGCCCCTCTGATTCAGCTCCTCTGATTCAGCCACTCTCATTCAGCCCCTCTCATTCAGCCCCTCTGTTTCCCGCCCCTCTGTTTCCCGCCCCTCTGTTTCCCGCCCCTCTGTTTCAGCCCCTCTGTTTCACGCCCCGTGTTTCAGCCCCTCTGTTTCTGACCCTCTGTTTCAGCCCCTCTGTTTCTCGCCCTCTGTTTCAGCCCCTCTGTTTTAGCCCCTCTGTTTCAGTCCCTCTGTTTCTCGCCCTCTGTTTCAGCCCCTCTGTTTCTCGCCCTCTGTTTCAGCCCCTCTGTTTCTCGCTCTCTGTTTCAGCCCCTCTGTTTCTCGCCCTCTGTTTCAGCCCCTCTGTTTCTCGCCATCTGTTTCAGCCCCTCTGTGTCTCGCCCTCTGTTTCAGCCCCTCTGTTTCTCGCCCTCTGTTTCAGCCCCGCTGTTTCTCGCCCTCTGTTTCAGCCCCTCTATTTCAGCCCCTCTGTTTCAGCCCCTCTGTTTCTTCCCCTCTGTTTCAGCCTCCCTGTTTCTCGCCCTCTGTTTCAGCCCCTCTGTTTCTCGTCCTCTGTTTCAACCCCTCTGTTTCAGCCCCTCTGTTTCAGCCCCTCTGTGTCAGCCCCTCTGTTTCTCGCCCTCTGTTTCAGCCCCTCTGTTTCAGCCCCTCTGTTTCTCGCCCTCTGTTTCAGCCCCGCTGATTCAGCCCCTCTGATTCAGCCCCTCTGAATCAGCCCCTCTGATTCAGCCCCTCTGTTTCAGCCCCTCTGTTTCAGCCCCTCTGTTTCAGCCCTTCTGTTTCCCGACCTCTGTTTCAGCCACGCTGTTTCTCGCCCTCTGTTTCAGTCCCTCTGATTCAGCCCCTCTGTTTCAGCCCCTCTGATTCAGCCCCTCTGATTCAGCCCCTCTGATTCAGCCACTCTGTTTCTCGCCCTCTGTTTCAGCCCCTCTGTTTCAGCCCCTCTGTTATTCACCCTCTGTTTCAGCCCCTCTGATTCAGCTCCTCTGATTCAGCCACTCTCATTCAGCCCCTCTCATTCAGCCCCTCTGTTTCCCGCCCCTCTGTTTCCCGCCCCTCTGTTTCCCGCCCCTCTGTTTCAGCCCCTCTGTTTCACGCCCCGTGTTTCAGCCCCTCTGTTTCTGACCCTCTGTTTCAGCCCCTCTGTTTCTCGCCCTCTGTTTCAGCCCCTCTGTTTTAGCCCCTCTGTTTCAGTCCCTCTGTTTCTCGCCCTCTGTTTCAGCCCCTCTGTTTCTCGCCCTCTGTTTCAGCCCCTCTGTTTCTCGCTCTCTGTTTCAGCCCCTCTGTTTCTCGCCCTCTGTTTCAGCCCCTCTGTTTCTCGCCATCTGTTTCAGCCCCTCTGTGTCTCGCCCTCTGTTTCAGCCCCTTTGTTTCAGCCCCTCTGTTTCAGCCCCTCTGTTTCTCGCCCTCTGTTTCAGCCCCTCTGTTTCTCGCCCTCTGTTTCAGCCCCTCTGATTCAGCCCCTCTGTTTCAGCCCCTCTGTTTCAACCACTCTGTTTCAGCCCCTCTGATTCAGCCCCTCTGTTTCAGCCCCTCTGTTTCAGCCCCTCTGTTTCAGCCCCTCTGTTTCTTGCCCTCTGTTTCTCACCCTCTGTTTCAGGCTCTCTGTTTCAGCCCGTCTGTTTCAGCCCCTCTGTTTCAGCCCCTCTGTTTCTCGCCCTCTGTTTCAGGCTCTCTGTTTCAGCCCGTCTGTTTCAGCCCCTCTGTTTCAGCCCCTCTGTTTCTCGCCCTCTGTTTCAGCCCCGCTGATTCAGCCCCTCTGATTCAGCACCTCTGAATCAGGCCCTCTGATTCAGCCCCTCTGTTTCAGCCCCACTGTTTCAGCCCCCTGTTTCTCGCCCTCTGTTTCAGCCCCTCTGTTTCTCGCCCTCTGTTTCAGCCCCGCTGTTTCTCGCCCTCTGTTTCAGCCCCTCTAATTCAGCCCCTCTATTTCAGCCCCTCTGTTTCAGCCCCTCTGTTTCTTCCCCTCTGTTTCAGCCTCCCTGTTTCTCGCCCTCTGTTTCAGCCCCACTGTTTCAGCCCCTCTGTTTCAGCCCCTCTGTTTCAGCCCCTCTGTTTCAGCCCCTCTGCTTCAGCCCCTCTGTTTCTCGCCCTGTGTTTCAGCCCTTCTGTTTCCCGCCCTCTGTTTCAGCCCCTCTGTTTCTCGCCATCTGTTTCAGCCCCTCTGTTTCAGCCCCTCTGTTTCTCGCCCTCTGTTTCAGCCCCTCTGATACTCGCCCACTGTTTCAGCCCCTCTGTTTCTCGCCCTCGGTTTCAGCACCGCTGATTCAGCCCATCTGTTTCAGCACCTCGGAATCAGCCCCCCTGATTCAGCCCCTCTGTTTCAGCCCCTCTGTTTCTCACCCTTTGTTTCTCGCCCTCAGTTTCAGCCCCTCTATTTCTCGCCATCTGTTTCAGCCCCTCTATTTCAGCCCCTCTGTTTCAGCCCCTCTGTTTCAGCCCCTCTGTTTTTCGCCCTCTGTTTCAGCCATTCTGTTTCTCGCCCTCTGTTTCAGCCCCTCTGATTCAGCCCCTCTGTTTCAGCCCCTCTGTTTCAGCCCCTCTGTTTCAGCCCCTCTGTTTCTTGCCCTCTGTTTCTCACCCTCTGTTTCAGGCTCTCTGTTTCAGCCCGTCTGTTTCAGCCCCTCTGTTTCAGCCCCTCTGTTTCTCGCCCTCTGTTTCAGGCTCTCTGTTTCATCCCGTCTGTTTCAGCCCCTCTGTTTCAGCCCCTCTGTTTCTCGCCCTCTGTTTCAGCCCCGCTGATTCAGCCCCTCTGATTCAGCACCTCTGAATCAGCCCCTCTGATTCAGCCCCTCTGTTTCAGCCCCACTGTTTCAGCCCCCCTGTTTCTCGCCCTCTGTTTCAGCCCCTCTGTTTCTCGCCCTCTGTTTCAGCCCCGCTGTTTCTCGCCCTCTGTTTCAGCCCCTCTATTTCAGCCCCTCTATTTCAGCCCCTCTGTTTCAGCCCCTCTGTTTCTTCCCCTCTGTTTCAGCCTCCCTGTTTCTCGCCCTCTGTTTCAGCCCCTCTGTTTCTCGCCCTCTGTTTCAACCCCTCTGTTTCAGCCCCTCTGTGTCAGCCCCTCTGTTTCTCGCCCTCTGTTTCAGCACCTCTGTTTCAGCCCCTCTGTTTCTCGCCCTCTGTTTCAGCCCCGCTGATTCAGCCCCTCTGATTCAGCCCCTCTGAATCAGCCCCTCTGATTCAGCCCCTCTGTTTCAGCCCCTCTGTTTCAGCCCTTCTGTTTCCCGCCCTCTGTTTCAGCCACGCTGTTTCTCGCCCTCTTTTTCAGCCCCTCTGATTCAGCCCCTCTGTTTCAGCACCTCTGATTCAGCCCCTCTGATTCAGCCCCTCTGATTCAGCCCCTCTGTTTCTCGCCCTCTGTTTCAGCCCCTCTGTTTCAGCCCCTCTGTTTCAGCCCCGCTGTTACTCACCCTCTGTTTCAGCCCCTCTGATTCAGATCCTCTGATTCAGCCACTCTCATTTAGCCCCTCTCATTCAGCCCCTCTGTTTCCTGCCCCTCTGTTTCCCGCCCCTCTGTTTCCCGCCCCTCTGTTTCAGCCCCTCTGTTTCACGCCCCGTGTTTCAGCCCCTCTGTTTCTGACCCTCTGTTTCAGCCCCTCTGTTTCTCGCCCTCTGTTTCAGCCCCTCTGTTTTAGCCCCTCTGTTTCAGTCCCTCTGTTTCTCGCCCTCTGTTTCAGCCCCTCTGTTTCTCGCCCTCTGTTTCAGCCCCTCTGTTTCTCGCTCTCTGTTTCAGCCCCTCTGTTTCTCGCCCTCTGTTTCAGCCCCTCTGTTTCTCGCGATCTGTTTCAGCCCCTCTGTGTCTCGCCCTCTGTTTCAGCCCCTCTGTTTCAGCCCCTCTGTTTCTCGCCCTCTGTTTCAGCCCCTCTGTTTCTCGCACTCTGTTTCAGCCCCTCTGATTCAGCCCCTCTGTTTCAGCCCCTCTGTTTCAGCCCCTCTGTTTCTCGCCCTCTGTTTCAGACCCTCTGTTTCTCGCCCTCTGTTTCAGCACCTCTGTTTCAGCCCCTCTGATTCAGCCCCTCTGTTTCTGCCCCTCTGTTTCTCGTCCTCTGTTTCAGCCTCTCTGTTTCAGCCCCTCTGTTTCAGCCCCTCTGTTTCAGCCCCTCTGTTTCTCGCCCTCTGTTTCAGCCCCTTGTTTCTCGCCCTCTGTTTCAGCCCCTCTGTTTCTCGCTCTCTGTTTCAGCCCCTCTGTTTCTCGCCCTCTGTTTCAGCCCCTCTGTTTCTCGCGATCTGTTTCAGCCCCTCTGTGTCTCGCCCTCTGTTTCAGCCCCTCTGTTTCAGCCCCTCTGTTTCTCGCCCTCTGTTTCAGCCCCTCTGTTTCTCGCCCTCTGTTTCAGCCCCTCTGATTCAGCCACTCTGTTTCAGCCCCTCTGTTTCAACCACTCTGTTTCAGCCACTCTGATTCAGCCCCTCTGTTTCAGCCCCTCTGTTTCAGCCCCTCTGTTTCTCGCCCTCTGTTTCAGACCCTCTGTTTCTCGCCCTCTGTTTCAGCACCTCTGTTTCAGCCCCTCTGTTTCTGACCCTCTGTTTCTGCCCCTCTGTTTCTCGCCCTCTGTTTCAGCCCCTCTGTTTCTCGCCCTCTGTTTCAGCCCCGCTGATTCAGCCCCTCTGATTCAGCACCTCTGAATCAGTCCCTCTGATTCAGCCCCTCTGTTTCAGCCCCACTGTTTCAGCCCCCCTGTTTCTCGCCCTCTGTTTCAGCCCCTCTGTTTCTCGCCCTCTGTTTCAGCCCCGCTGTTTGTCGCCCTCTGTTTCAGCCCCTCTATTTCAGCCCCTCTATTTCAGCCCCTCTGTTTCAGCCCCTCTGTTTCTTCCCCTCTGTTTCAGCCTCCCTGTTTCTCGCCCTCTGTTTCAGCCCCTCTGTTTCTCGTCCTCTGTTTCAACCCCTCTGTTTCAGCCCCTCTGTTTCAGCCCCTCTGTGTCAGCCCCTCTGTTTCTCGCCCTCTGTTTCAGCCCCTCTGTTTCAGCCCCTCTGTTTCTCGCCCTCTGTTTCAGCCCCGCTGATTCAGCCCCTCTGATTCAGCCCCTCTGAATCAGCCCCTCTGATTCAGCCCCTCTGTTTCAGCCCCTCTGTTTCAGCCCCTCTGTTTCAGCCCTTCTGTTTCCCGACCTCTGTTTCAGCCACGCTGTTTCTCGCCCTCTGTTTCAGTCCCTCTGATTCAGCCCCTCTGTTTCAGCCCCTCTGATTCAGCCCCTCTGATTCAGCCCCTCTGATTCAGCCACTCTGTTTCTCGCCCTCTGTTTCAGCCCCTCTGTTTCAGCCCCTCTGTTATTCACCCTCTGTTTCAGCCCCTCTGATTCAGCTCCTCTGATTCAGCCACTCTCATTCAGCCCCTCTCATTCAGCCCCTCTGTTTCCCGCCCCTCTGTTTCCCGCCCCTCTGTTTCCCGCCCCTCTGTTTCAGCCCCTCTGTTTCACGCCCCGTGTTTCAGCCCCTCTGTTTCTGACCCTCTGTTTCAGCCCCTCTGTTTCTCGCCCTCTGTTTCAGCCCCTCTGTTTTAGCCCCTCTGTTTCAGTCCCTCTGTTTCTCGCCCTCTGTTTCAGCCCCTCTGTTTCTCGCCCTCTGTTTCAGCCCCTCTGTTTCTCGCTCTCTGTTTCAGCCCCTCTGTTTCTCGCCCTCTGTTTCAGCCCCTCTGTTTCTCGCCATCTGTTTCAGCTCCTCTGTGTCTCGCCCTCTGTTTCAGCCCCTCTGTTTCAGCCCCTCTGTTTCAGCCCCTCTGTTTCTCGCCCTCTGTTTCAGCCCCTCTGTTTCTCGCCCTCTGTTTCAGCCCCTCTGATTCAGCCCCTCTGTTTCAGCCCCTCTGTTTCAACCACTCTGTTTCAGCCCCTCTGATTCAGCCCCTCTGTTTTAGCCCCTCTGTTTCAGACCCTCTGTTTCAGCCCCTCTGTTTCTTGCCCTCTGTTTCTCACCCTCTGTTTCAGGCTCTCTGTTTCAGCCCGTCTGTTTCAGCCCCTCTGTTTCAGCCCCTCTGTTTCTCGCCCTCTGTTTCAGGCTCTCTGTTTCAGCCCGTCTGTTTCAGCCCCTCTGTTTCAGCCCCTCTGTTTCTCGCCCTCTGTTTCAGCCCCGCTGATTCAGCCCCTCTGATTCAGCACCTCTGAATCAGGCCCTCTGATTCAGCCCCTCTGTTTCAGCCCCACTGTTTCAGCCCCCTGTTTCTCGCCCTCTGTTTCAGCCCCTCTGTTTCTCGCCCTCTGTTTCAGCCCCGCTGTTTCTCGCCCTCTGTTTCAGCCCCTCTATTTCAGCCCCTCTATTTCAGCCCCTCTGTTTCAGCCCCTCTGTTTCTTCCCCTCTGTTTCAGCCTCCCTGTTTCTCGCCCTCTGTTTCAGCCCCACTGTTTCAGCCCCTCTGTTTCAGCCCCTCTGTTTCAGCCCCTCTGTTTCAGCCCCTCTGCTTCAGCCCCTCTGTTTCTCGCCCTGTGTTTCAGCCCTTCTGTTTCCCGCCCTCTGTTTCAGCCCCTCTGTTTCTCGCCATCTGTTTCAGCCCCTCTGTTTCAGCCCCTCTGTTTCTCGCCCTCTGTTTCAGCCCCTCTGATACTCGCCCACTGTTTCAGCCCCTCTGTTTCTCGCCCTCGGTTTCAGCACCGCTGATTCAGCCCATCTGTTTCAGCACCTCGGAATCAGCCCCCCTGATTCAGCCCCTCTGTTTCAGCCCCTCTGTTTCTCACCCTTTGTTTCTCGCCCTCAGTTTCAGCCCCTCTATTTCTCGCCATCTGTTTCAGCCCCTCTGTTTCAGCCCCTCTGTTTCAGCCCCTCTGTTTCAGCCCCTCTGTTTTTCGCCCTCTGTTTCAGCCATTCTGTTTCTCGCCCTCTGTTTCAGCCCCTCTGTTTCAGCCCCTCTGTTTCAGCCCCTCTGTGTCAGCCCCTCTGTTTCTCGCCCTCTGTTTCAGCCCCTCTGTTTCAGCACCTCTGTTTCTCGCCCTCTGTTTCTGCGCCTCTGTTTCTCGCCCTCTGTTTCAGCCCCTCTGTTTCTCGCCCTCTGTTTCAGCTCCGCTGATTCAGCCCCTCTGTTTCACCCCTCTGAATCAGCCCCTCTGATTCAGCCCGTCTGTTTCTCGCCCTCTGTTTCAGCCCCTCTGTTTCAGCCCCTCTGTTTCTCGCCCTCTGTTTCAGCCCCTCTGTTTCCCGCCCTCTGTTTCAGCCCCTCTGTTTCTCGCCCTCTGTTTCAGCCCCTCTGATTCAGCCCCTCTGATTCAGCTACTCTGATTCAGCCCCTCTGTTTCTCGCCCTCTGTTTCAGCCCCTCTGTTTCAGCCCCTCTGTTTCCCGCCCCTCTGTTTCAGCCCCTCTGTTTCACGCCCAGTGTTTCCGCCCCTCTGTTTCTCACCATCTGTTTCAGCCCGTCTGTTTCAGCCCCTCTGTTTCAGCCCCTCTGTTTCAGTCCCTCAGTTTCTCGCCCTCTGTTTCTCACCCTCTGTTTCAGCCCCTCTGTTTCTGGCCCTCTGTTTCAGCCTCTCTGTTTCAGCCCCTCTGTTTCTCGCCCTCTGTTTCAGCCCCTCTGTTTCTCGCCCTCTGTTTCAGCCCCTCTGTTTCAGACCCTCTGTTTCAGCCCCTCTGTTTCAGCCCCTCTGTTTCTCGCCCTCTGTTTCAGCCCCTCTGTTTCTCGCCCTCTGTTTCAGCCCCTCTGATTCAGCCCCTCTGTTTTAGCCGCTCTGATTCAGCCCCTCTGTTTCAGCCCCTCTGTTTCAGCCCCTCTGTTTCTCGCACTCTGTTTCAGCCCTTCTGTTTCAGCCCCTCTGATTCAGCCCCTCTGATTCAGCCCCTCTGTTTTTCGCCCTCTGTTTCAGCCCCTCTGTTTCAGCCCCTCTGTTTCAGCCCCTCTGATTCAGCCCCTCTGTTTCTCGCCCTCTGTTTCAGCCTCTCTGTTTCTCGAAATCTGTTTCAGCCCCTCTGTTTCAGCCCCTCTGTTTCAGCCCCTCTGTTTCAGCCCCTCTGTTTCTCGCCCTCTGTTTCAGACCCTCTGTTTCTCGCCCTCTGTTTCAGCACCTCTGTTTCAGCCCCACTGCTTCAGCCCCTCTGTTTCTACCCCTCTGTTTCTCGCCCTCTGTTTCAGCCCCTCTGTTTCAGCCCCTCTATTTCTCGCCCAGTGTTTCAGCCCCTCTGTTTCTCGCCCTCTGTTTCAGCCCCTCTGTTTCTCGCCCTCTGATTCAGCCCCGCTGATTCAGCCCCTCTGATTCAGCACCTCTGAATCAGCCCCTCTGATTCAGCCCCTCTGTTTCAGCCCCACTGTTTCAGCCCCCCTGTTTCTCGCCCTCTGTTTCAGCCCCCCTGTTTCTCGCCCTCTGTTTCAGCCCCTCTGTTTCTCGCCCTCTGTTTCAGCCCCGCTGTTTCTCGCCCTCTGTTTCAGCCCCTCTATTTCAGCCCCTCTATTTCAGCCCCTCTGTTTCAGCCCCTCTGTTTCTTCCCCTCTGTTTCAGCCTCCCTGTTTCTCGCCCTCTGTTTCAGCCCCTCTGTTTCTCGTCCTCTGTTTCAACCCCTCTGTTTCAGCCCCTCTGTTTCAGCCCCTCTGTGTCAGCCCCTCTGTTTCTCGCCCTCTGTTTCAGCCCCTCTGTTTCAGCCCCTCTGTTTCTCGCCCTCTGTTTCAGCCCCGCTGATTCAGCCCCTCTGATTCAGCCCCTCTGAATCAGCCCCTCTGATTCAGCCCCTCTGTTTCAGCCCCTCTGTTTCAGCCCCTCTGTTTCAGCCCTTCTGTTTCCCGACCTCTGTTTCAGCCACGCTGTTTCTCGCCCTCTGTTTCAGTCCCTCTGATTCAGCCCCTCTGTTTCAGCCCCTCTGATTCAGCCCCTCTGATTCAGCACCTCTGATTCAGCCACTCTGTTTCTCGCCCTCTGTTTCAGCCCCTCTGTTTCAGCCCCTCTGTTATTCACCCTCTGTTTCAGCCCCTCTGATTCAGCTCCTCTGATTCAGCCACTCTCATTCAGCCCCTCTCATTCAGCCCCTCTGTTTCCCGCCCCTCTGTTTCCCGCCCCTCTGTTTCAGCCCCTCTGTTTCACGCCCCGTGTTTCAGCCCCTCTGTTTCTGACCCTCTGTTTCAGCCCCTCTGTTTCTCGCCCTCTGTTTCAGCCCCTCTGTTTTAGCCCCTCTGTTTCAGTCCCTCTGTTTCTCGCCCTCTGTTTCAGCCCCTCTGTTTCTCGCCCTCTGTTTCAGCCTCCCTGTTTCTCGCCCTCTGTTTCAGCCCCACTGTTTCAGCCCCTCTGTTTCAGCCCCTCTGTTTCAGCCCCTCTGTTTCAGCCCCTCTGCTTCAGCCCCTCTGTTTCTCGCCCTGTGTTTCAGCCCTTCTGTTTCCCGCCCTCTGTTTCAGCCCCTCTGTTTCTCACCATCTGTTTCAGCCCCTCTGTTTCAGCCCCTCTGTTTCTCGCCCTCTGTTTCAGCCCCTCTGATACTCGCCCACTGTTTCAGCCCCTCTGTTTCTCGCCCTCGGTTTCAGCACCGCTGATTCGGCCCATCTGTTTCAGCACCTCGGAATCAGCCCCCCTGATTCAGCCCCTCTGTTTCAGCCCCTCTGTTTCTCACCCTTTGTTTCTCGCCCTCAGTTTCAGCCCCTCTATTTCTCGCCATCTGTTTCAGCCCCTCTGTTTCAGCCCCTCTGTTTCAGCCCCTCTGTTTCAGCCCCTCTGTTTTTCGCCCTCTGTTTCAGCCATTCTGTTTCTCGCCCTCTGTTTCAGCCCCTCTGTTTCAGCCCCTCTGTTTCAGCCCCTCTGTGTCAGCCCCTCTGTTTCTCGCCCTCTGTTTCAGCCCCTCTGTTTCAGCACCTCTGTTTCTCGCCCTCTGTTTCTGCGCCTCTGTTTCTCGCCCTCTGTTTCAGCCCCTCTGTTTCTCGCCCTCTGTTTCAGCTCCGCTGATTCAGCCCCTCTGTTTCACCCCTCTGAATCAGCCCCTCTGATTCAGCCCGTCTGTTTCTCGCCCTCTGTTTCAGCCCCTCTGTTTCAGCCCCTCTGTTTCTCGCCCTCTGTTTCAGCCCCTCTGTTTCCCGCCCTCTGTTTCAGCCCCTCTGTTTCTCGCCCTCTGTTTCAGCCCCTCTGATTCAGCCCCTCTGATTCAGCTACTCTGATTCAGCCCCTCTGTTTCTCGCCCTCTGTTTCAGCCCCTCTGTTTCAGCCCCTCTGTTTCCCGCCCCTCTGTTTCAGCCCCTCTGTTTCACGCCCCGTGTTTCCGCCCCTCTGTTTCTCACCATCTGTTTCAGCCCGTCTGTTTCAGCCCCTCTGTTTCAGCCCCTCTGTTTCAGTCCCTCAGTTTATCGCCCTCTGTTTCTCACCCTCTGTTTCAGCCCCTCTGTTTCTGGCCCTCTGTTTCAGCCTCTCTGTTTCAGCCCCTCTGTTTCTCGCCCTCTGTTTCAGCCCCTCTGTTTCTCGCCCTCTGTTTCAGCCCCTCTGTTTCAGACCCTCTGTTTCAGCCCCTCTGTTTCAGCCCCTCTGTTTCTCGCCCTCTGTTTCAGCCCCTCTGTTTCTCGCCCTCTGTTTCAGCCCCTCTGATTCAGCCCCTCTGTTTTAGCCGCTCTGATTCAGCCCCTCTGTTCCAGCCCCTCTGTTTCAGCCCCTCTGTTTCAGCCCCTCTGTTTCAGCCCCTCTGTTTCTCGCCCTCTGTTTCAGACCCTCTGTTTCTCGCCCTCTGTTTCAGCACCTCTGTTTCAGCCCCACTGCTTCAGCCCCTCTGTTTCTACCCCTCTGTTTCTCGCCCTCTGTTTCAGCCTCTCTGTTTCAGCCCCTCTGTTTCAGCCCCTCTGTTTCAGCCCCTCTGTTTCTCGCCCTCTGTTTCAGCCCCTTGTTTCTCGCCCTCTGTTTCAGCCCCTCTGTTTCAGCCCCTCTATTTCTCGCCCAGTGTTTCAGCCCCTCTGTTTCTCGCCCTCTGTTTCAGCCCCTCTGTTTCTCGCCCTCTGATTCAGCCCCGCTGATTCAGCCCCTCTGATTCAGCACCTCTGAATCAGCCCCTCTGATTCAGCCCCTCTGTTTCAGCCCCACTGTTTCAGCCCCCCTGTTTCTCGCCCTCTGTTTCAGCCCCTCTGTTTCTCGCCCTCTGTTTCAGCCCCGCTGTTTCTCGCCCTCTGTTTCAGCCCCTCTATTTCAGCACCTCTATTTCAGCCCCTCTGTTTCAGCCCCTCTGTTTCTTCCCCTCTGTTTCAGCCTCCCTGTTTCTCGCCCTCTGTTTCAGCCCCTCTGTTTCTCGCCCTCTGTTTCAACCCCTCTGTTTCAGCCCCTCTGTTTCAGCCCCTCTGTGTCAGCCCCTCTGTTTCTCGCCCTCTGTTTCAGCCCCTCTGTTTCAGCCCCTCTGTTTCTCGCCCTCTGTTTCCGCCCCGCTGATTCAGCCCCTCTGATTCAGCCCCTCTGAATCAGCCCCTCTGATTCAACCCCTCTGTTTCAGCCCCTCTGTTTCAGCCCCTCTGTTTCAGCCCTTCTGTTTCCCGCCCTCTGTTTCAGCCACGCTGTTTCTCGCCCTCTGTTTCAGCCCCTCTGATTCAGCCCCTCTGTTTCAGCCCCTCTGATTCAGCCCCTCTGATTCAGCCCCTCTGATTCAGCCCCTCTGTTTCTCGCCCTCTGTTTCAGACCCTCTGTTTCAGCCCCTCTGTTTCAGCCCCTCTGTTACTCACCCTCTGTTTCAGCACCGCTGATTCGGCCCATCTGTTTCAGCACCTCGGAATCAGCCCCCCTGATTCAGCCCCTCTGTTTCAGCCCCTCTGCTTCTCACCCTTTGTTTCTCGCACTCAGTTTCAGCCCCTCTATTTCTCGCCATCTGTTTCAGCCCCTCTATTTCAGCCCCTCTGTTTCAGCCCCTCTGTTTCAGCCCCTCTGAATCAGCCCCTCTGATTCAGCCCCTCTGTTTCAGCCCCTCTGTTTCAGCCCCTCTGTTTCAGCCCTTCTGTTTCCCGCCCTCTGTTTCAGACACGCTGTTTCTCGCCCTCTGTTTCAGCCCCTCTGATTCAGCCCCTCTGTTTCAGCCCCTCTGATTCAGCCCCTCTGATTCAGCCCCTCTGATTCAGCCCCTCTGTTTCTCGCCCTCTGTTTCAGCCCCTCTGTTTCTCGCCCTCTGTTTCAGCCCCTCTGTTTCTCGCGATCTGTTTCAGCCCCTCTGTGTCTCGCCCTCTGTTTCAGCCCCTCTGTTTCAGCCCCTCTGTTTCAGCCCCTCTGTTTCTCGCCCTCTGTTTCAGCCCCTCTGTTTCTCGCCCTCTGTTTCAGCCCCTCTGATTCAGCCCCTCTGTTTCAGCCCCTCTGTTTCAACCACTCTGTTTCAGCCCCTCTGATTCAGCCCCTCTGTTTCAGCCCCTCTGTTTCAGCCCCTCTGTTTCAGCCCCTCTGTTTCTTGCCCTCTGTTTCTCACCCTCTGTTTCAGGCTCTCTGTTTCAGCCCGTCTGTTTCAGCCCCTCTGTTTCAGCCCCTCTGTTTCTCGCCCTCTGTTTCAGGCTCTCTGTTTCAGCCCGTCTGTTTCAGCCCCTCTGTTTCAGCCCCTCTGTTTCTCGCCCTCTGTTTCAGCCCCGCTGATTCAGCCCCTCTGATTCAGCACCTCTGAATCAGCCCCTCTGATTCAGCCCCTCTGTTTCAGCCCCACTGTTTCAGCCCCCCTGTTTCTCGCCCTCTGTTTCAGCCCCTCTGTTTCTCGCCCTCTGTTTCAGCCCCGCTGTTTCTCGCCCTCTGTTTCAGCCCCTCTATTTCAGCCCCTCTATTTCAGCCCCTCTGTTTCAGCCCCTCTGTTTCTTCCCCTCTGTTTCAGCCTCCCTGTTTCTCGCCCTCTGTTTCAGCCCCTCTGTTTCTCGCCCTCTGTTTCAACCCCTCTGTTTCAGCCCCTCTGTTTCAGCCCCTCTGTGTCAGCCCCTCTGTTTCTCGCCCTCTGTTTCAGCCCCTCTGTTTCAGCCCCTCTGCTTCTCGCCCTCTGTTTCAGCCCCGCTGATTCAGTCCCTCTGATTCAGCCCCTCTGAATCAGCCCCTCTGATTCAGCCCCTCTGTTTCAGCCCCTCTGTTTCAGCCCTTCTGTTTCCCGCCCTCTGTTTCAGCCACGCTGTTTCTCGCCCTCTGTTTCAGCACCTCTGATTCAGCCTCTCTGTTTCAGCACCTCTGATTCAGCCCCTCTGATTCAGCCCCTCTGATTCAGCCCCTCTGTTTCTCGCCCTCTGTTTCAGCCCCTCTGTTTCAGCCCCTCTGTTTCAGCCCCTCTGTTACTCACCCTCTGTTTCAGCCCCTCTGATTCAGATCCTCTGATTCAGCCACTCTCATTCAGCCCCTCTCATTCAGCCCCTCTGTTTCCTGCCCCTCTGTTTCCCGCCCCTCTGTTTCCCGCCCCTCTGTTTCAGCCCCTCTGTTTCACGCCCCGTGTTTCAGCCCCTCTGTTTCTGACCCTCTGTTTCAGCCCCTCTGTTTCTCGCCCTCTGTTTCAGCCCCTCTGTTTTAGCCCCTCTGTTTCAGTCCCTCTGTTTCTCGCCCTCTGTTTCAGCCCCTCTGTTTCTCGCCCTCTGTTTCAGCCCCTCTGTTTCTCGCTCTCTGTTTCAGCCCCTCTGTTTCTCGCCCTCTGTTTCAGCCCCTCTGTTTCTCGCGATCTGTTTCAGCCCCTCTGTGTCTCGCCCTCTGTTTCAGCCCCTCTGTTTCAGCCCCTCTGTTTCTCGCCCTCTGTTTCAGCCCCTCTGTTTCTCGCACTCTGTTTCAGCCCCTCTGATTCAGCCCCTCTGTTTCAGCCCCTCTGTTTCAACCACTCTGTTTCAGCCCCTCTGATTCAGCCCCTCTGTTTCAGCCCCTCTGTTTCAGCGCCTCTGTTTCTCGCCCTCTGTTTCAGACCCTCTGTTTCTCGCCCTCTGTTTCAGCACCTCTGTTTCAGCCCCTCTGATTCAGCCCCTCTGTTTCTGGCCCTCTGTTTCTCGTCCTCTGTTTCAGCCTCTCTGTTTCAGCCCCTCTGTTTCAGCCCCTCTGTTTCAGCCCCTCTGTTTCTCGCCCTCTGTTTCAGCCCCTTGTTTCTCGCCCTCTGTTTCAGCCCCTCTGTTTGAGCCCCTCTGTTTCTCGCTCTCTGTTTCAGCCCCTCTGTTTCTCGCCCTCTGTTTCAGCCCCTCTGTTTCTCGCGATCTGTTTCAGCCCCTCTGTGTCTCGCCCTCTGTTTCAGCCCCTCTGTTTCAGCCCCTCTGTTTCTCGCCCTCTGTTTCAGCCCCTCTGCTTCTCGCCCTCTGTTTCAGCCCCTCTGATTCAGCCCCTCTGTTTCAGCCCCTCTGTTTCAACCACTCTGTTTCAGCCCCTCTGATTCAGCCCCTCTGTTTCAGCCCCTCTGTTTCAGCCCCTCTGTTTCTCGCCCTCTTCTTTCAGACCCTCTGTTTCTCGCCCTCTGTTTCAGCACCTCTGTTTCAGCCCCTCTGTTTCTGACCCTCTGTTTCTGCCCCTCTGTTTCTCGCCCTCTGTTTCAGTCCCTCTGTTTCTCGCCCTCTGTTTCAGCCCCGCTGATTCAGCCCCTCTGATTCAGCACCTCTGAATCAGCCCCTCTGATTCAGCCCCTCTGTTTCAGCCCCACTGTTTCAGCCCCCCTGTTTCTCGCCCTCTGTTTCAGCCCCTCTGTTTCTCGCCCTCTGTTTCAGCCCCGCTGTTTCTCGCCCTCTGTTTCAGCCCCTCTATTTCAGCCCCTCTATTTCAGCCCCTCTGTTTCAGCCCCTCTGTTTCTTCCCCTCTGTTTCAGCCTCCCTGTTTCTCGCCCTCTGTTTCAGCCCCTCTGTTTCTCGCCCTCTGTTTCAACCCCTCTGTTTCAGCCCCTCTGTTTCAGCCCCTCTGTGTCAGCCCCTCTGTTTCTCGCCCTCTGTTTCAGCCCCTCTGTTTCAGCCCCTCTGTTTCTCGCCCTCTGTTTCAGCCCCGCTGATTCAGCCCCTCTGATTCAGCCCCTCTGAATCAGCCCCTCTGATTCAGCCCCTCTGTTTCAGCCCCTCTGTTTCAGCCCCTCTGTTTCAGCCCTTCTGTTTCCCGACCTCTGTTTCAGCCACGCTGTTTCTCGCCCTCTGTTTCAGTCCCTCTGATTCAGCCCCTCTGTTTCAGCCCCTCTGATTCAGCCCCTCTGATTCAGCCCCTCTGATTCAGCCCCTCTGTTTCTCGCCCTCTGTTTCAGCCCCTCTGTTTCAGCCCCTCTGTTTCAGCCCCTCTGTTATTCACCCTCTGTTTCAGCCCCTCTGATTCAGCTCCTCTGATTCAGCCACTCTCATTCAGCCCCTCTCATTCAGCTCCTCTGTTTCCCGCCCCTCTGTTTCCCGCCCCTCTGTTTCCCGCCCCTCTGTTTCAGCCCCTCTGTTTCACGCCCCGTGTTTCAGCCCCTCTGTTTCTGACCCTCTGTTCCAGCCCCTCTGTTTCTCGCCCTCTGTTTCAGCCCCTCTGTTTTAGCCCCTCTGTTTCAGTCCCTCTGTTTCTCGCCCTCTGTTTCAGCCCCTCTGTTTCTCGCCATCTGTTTCAGCCCCTCTGTGTCTCGCCCTCTGTTTCAGCCCCTCTGTTTCAGCCCCTCTGTTTCTCGCCCTCTGTTTCAGCCCCTCTGTTTCTCGCCCTCTGTTTCAGCCCCTCTGATTCAGCCCCTCTGTTTCAGCCCCTCTGTTTCAACCACTCTGTTTCAGCCCCTCTGATTCAGCCCCTCTGTTTCAGCCCCTCTGTTTCAGCCCCTCTGTTTCAGCCCCTCTGTTTTTCGCCCTCTGTTTCAGCCATTCTGTTTCTCGCCCTCTGTTTCAGCCCCTCTGTTTCAGCCCCTCTGTTTCAGCCCCTCTGTGTCAGCCCCTCTGTTTCTCGCCCTCTGTTTCAGCCCCTCTGTTTCAGCACCTCTGTTTCTCGCCCTCTGTTTCTGCGCCTCTGTTTCTCGCCCTCTGTTTCAGCCCCTCTGTTTCTCGCCCTCTGTTTCAGCTCCGCTGATTCAGCCCCTCTGTTTCACCCCTCTGAATCAGCCCCTCTGATTCAGACCCTCTGTTTCTCGCCCTCTGTTTCAGCCCCTCTGTTTCAGCCCCTCTGTTTCTCGCCATCTGTTTCAGCCCCTCTGTTTCCCGCACTCTGTTTCAGCCCCTCTGTTTCTCGACTTCTGTTTCAGCCCCTCTGATTTAGCCCCTCTGATTCAGCTACTCTGATTCAGCCCCTCTGTTTCTCGCCCTCTGTTTCAGCCCCTCTGTTTCAGCCCCTCTGTTTCAGCCCCTCTGTTTCAGCCCCTCTGTTACTCACCCTCTGTTTCAGCACCGCTGATTCGGCCCATCTGTTTCAGCACCTCGGAATCAGCCCCCCTGATTCAGCCCCTCTGTTTCAGCCCCTCTGTTTCTCACCCTTTGTTTCTCGCCCTCAGTTTCAGCCCCTCTATTTCTCGCCATCTGTTTCAGCCCCTCTATTTCAGCCCCTCTGTTTCAGCCCCTCTGTTTCAGCCCCTCTGAATCAGCCCCTCTGATTCAGCCCCTCTGTTTCAGCCCCTCTGTTTCAGCCCCTCTGTTTCAGCCCTTCTGTTTCCCGCCCTCTGTTTCAGACACGCTGTTTCTCGCCCTCTGTTTCAGCCCCTCTGATTCAGCCCCTCTGTTTCAGCCCCTCTGATTCAGCCCCTCTGATTCAGCCCCTCTGATTCAGCCCCTCTGTTTCTCGCCCTCTGTTTCAGCCCCTCTGTTTCTCGCCCTCTGTTTCAGCCCCTCTGTTTCTCGCGATCTGTTTCAGCCCCTCTGTGTCTCGCCCTCTGTTTCAGCCCCTCTGTTTCAGCCCCTCTGTTTCAGCCCCTCTGTTTCTCGCCCTCTGTTTCAGCCCCTCTGTTTCTCGCCCTCTGTTTCAGCCCCTCTGATTCAGCCCCTCTGTTTCAGCCCCTCTGTTTCAACCACTCTGTTTCAGCCCCTCTGATTCAGCCCCTCTGTTTCAGCCCCTCTGTTTCAGCCCCTCTGTTTCAGTCCCTCTGTTTCTTGCCCTCTGTTTCAGACCCTCTGTTTCTCGCCCTCTGTTTCAGCACCTCTGTTTCAGCCCCTCTGTTTCTGACCCTCTGTTTCTGCCCCTCTGTTTCTCGCCCTCTGTTTCAGCCCCTCTGTTTCTCGCCCTCTGTTTCAGCCCCGCTGATTCAGCACCTCTGATTCAGCACCTCTGAATCAGCCCCTCTGATTCAGCCCCTCTGTTTCAGCCCCACTGTTTCAGCCCCCCTGTTTCTCGCCCTCTGTTTCAGCCCCTCTGTTTCTCGCCCTCTGTTTCAGCCCCGCTGTTTCTCGCCCTCTGTTTCAGCCCCTCTATTTCAGCCCCTCTATTTCAGCCCCTCTGTTTCAGCCCCTCTGTTTCTTCCCCTCTGTTTCAGCCTCCCTGTTTCTCGCCCTCTGTTTCAGCCCCTCTGTTTCTCGCCCTCTGTTTCAACCCCTCTGTTTCAGCCCCTCTGTTTCAGCCCCTCTGTGTCAGCCCCTCTGTTTGTCGCCCTCTGTTTCAGCCCCTCTGTTTCAGCCCCTCTGTTTCTCGCCCTCTGTTTCAGCCCCGCTGATTCAGCCCCTCTGATTCAGCCCCTCTGAATCAGCCCCTCTGATTCAGCCCCTCTGTTTCAGCCCCTCTGTTTCAGCCCCTCTGTTTCAGCCCTTCTGTTTCCCGACCTCTGTTTCAGCCACGCTGTTTCTCGCCCTCTGTTTCAGTCCCTCTGATTCAGCCCCTCTGTTTCAGCCCCTCTGATTCAGCCCCTCTGATTCAGCCCCTCTGATTCAGCCCCTCTGTTTCTCGCCCTCTGTTTCAGCCCCTCTGTTATTCACCCTCTGTTTCAGCCCCTCTGATTCAGCTCCTCTGATTCAGCCACTCTCATTCAGCCCCTCTCATTCAGCCCCTCTGTTTCCCGCCCCACTGTTTCCCGCCCCTCTGTTTCCCGCCCCTCTGTTTCAGCCCCTCTGTTTCACGCCCCGTGTTTCAACCCCTCTGTTTCTGACCCTCTGTTTCAGCCCCTCTGTTTCTCGCCCTCTGTTTCAGCCCCTCTGTTTTAGCCCCTCTGTTTCAGTCCCTCTGTTTCTCGCCCTCTGTTTCAGCCCCTCTGTTTCTCGCCCTCTGTTTCAGCCCCTCTGTTTCTCGCTCTCTGTTTCAGCCCCTCTGTTTCTCGCCCTCTGTTTCAGCCCCTCTGTTTCTCGCCATCTGTTTCAGCCCCTCTGTGTCTCGCCCTCTGTTTCAGCCCCTCTGTTTCAGCCCCTCTGTTTCAGCCCCTCTGTTTCTCGCCCTCTGTTTCAGCCCCTCTGTTTCTCGCCCTCTGTTTCAGCCCCTCTGATTCAGCCCCTCTGTTTCAGCCCCTCTGTTTCAACCACTCTGTTTCAGCCCCTCTGATTCAGCCCCTCTGTTTCAGCCCCTCTGTTTCAGACCCTCTGTTTCAGCCCCTCTGTTTCTTGCCCTCTGTTTCTCACCCTCTGTTTCAGGCTCTCTGTTTCAGCCCGTCTGTTTCAGCCCCTCTGTTTCAGCCCCTCTGTTTCTCGCCCTCTGTTTCAGGCTCTCTGTTTCAGCCCGTCTGTTTCAGCCCCTCTGTTTCAGCCCCTCTGTTTCTCGCCCTCTGTTTCAGCCCCGCTGATTCAGCCCCTCTGATTCAGCACCTCTGAATCAGGCCCTCTGATTCAGCCCCTCTGTTTCAGCCCCACTGTTTCAGCCCCCTGTTTCTCGCCCTCTGTTTCAGCCCCTCTGTTTCTCGCCCTCTGTTTCAGCCCCGCTGTTTCTCGCCCTCTGTTTCAGCCCCTCTATTTCAGCCCCTCTATTTCAGCCCCTCTGTTTCAGCCCCTCTGTTTCTTCCCCTCTGTTTCAGCCTCCCTGTTTCTCGCCCTCTGTTTCAGCCCCACTGTTTCAGCCCCTCTGTTTCAGCCCCTCTGTTTCAGACCCTCTGTTTCAGCCCCTCTGTGTCAGCCCCTCTATTTCTCGCCCTGTGTTTCAGCCCTTCTGTTTCCCGCCCTCTGTTTCAGCCCCTCTGTTTCTCGCCATCTGTTTCAGCCCCTCTGTTTCAGCCCCTCTGTTTCTCGCCCTCTGTTTCAGCCCCTCTGATACTCGCCCACTGTTTCAGCCCCTCTGTTTCTCGCCCTCGGTTTCAGAACCGCTGATTCAGCCCATCTGTTTCAGCACCTCGGAATCAGCCCCCCTGATTCAGCCCCTCTGTTTCAGCCCCTCTGTTTCTCACCCTTTGTTTCCCGCCCTCAGTTTCAGCCCCTCTATTTCTCGCCATCTGTTTCAGCCCCTCTATTTCAGCCCCTCTGTTTCAGCCCCTCTGTTTCAGCCCCTCTGTTTTTCGCCCTCTGTTTCAGCCATTCTGTTTCTCGCCCTCTGTTTCAGCCCCTCTGTTTCAGCCCCTCTGTTTCAGCCCCTCTGTGTCAGCCCCTCTGTTTCTCGCCCTCTGTTTCAGCCCTTCTGTTTCAGCACCTCTGTTTCTCGCCCTCTGTTTCTGCGCCTCTGTTTCTCGCCCTCTGTTTCAGCCCCTCTGTTTCTCGCCCTCTGTTTCAGCTCCGCTGATTCAGCCCCTCTGTTTCACCCCTCTGAATCAGCCCCTCTGATTCAGCCCCTCTGTTTCTCGCCCTCTGTTTCAACCCCTCTGTTTCAGCCCCTCTGTTTCTCGCCATCTGTTTCAGCCCCTCTGTTTCCCGCACTCTGTTTCAGCCCCTCTGTTTCTCGCCCTCTGTTTCAGCCCCTCTGATTCAGCCCCTCTGATTCAGCTACTCTGATTCAGCCCCTCTGTTTCTCGCCCTCTGTTTCAGCCCCTCTGTTTCAGCCCCTCTGTTTCCCGCCCCTCTGTTTCAGCCCCTCTGTTTCACGCCCCGTGTTTCCGCCCCTCTGTTTCTCACCATCTGTTTCAGCCCGTCTGTTTCAGCCCCTCTGTTTCAGCCCCTCTGTTTCAGTCCCTCAGTTTCTCGCCCTCTGTTTCTCACCCTCTGTTTCAGCCCCTCTGTTTCTGGCCCTCTGTTTCAGCCTCTCTGTTTCAGCCCCTCTGTTTCTCGCCCTCTGTTTCAGCCCCTCTGTTTCTCGCCCTCTGTTTCAGCCCCTCTGTTTCAGACCCTCTGTTTCAGCCCCTCTGTTTCAGTCCCTCTGTTTCTCGCCCTCTGTTTCAGCCCCTCTGTTTCTCGCCCTCTGTTTCAGCCCCTCTGATTCAGCCCCTCTGTTTCAGCCGCTCTGATTCAGCCCCTCTGTTTCAGCCCCTCTGTTTCAGCCCCTCTGTTTCAGCCCCTCTGTTTCTCGCACTCTGTTTCAGCCCTTCTGTTTCAGCCCCTCTGATTCAGCCCCTCTGATTCAGCCCCTCTGTTTTTCGCCCTCTGTTTCAGCCCCTCTGTTTCAGCCCCTCTGTTTCAGCCCCTCTGATTCAGCCCCTCTGTTTCTCGCCCTCTGTTTCAGCCTCTCTGTTTCTCGAAATCTGTTTCAGCCCCTCTGTTTCAGCCCCTCTGTTTCAGCCCCTCTGTTTCAGCCCCTCTGTTTCTCGCCCTCTGTTTCAGACCCTCTGTTTCTCGCCCTCTGTTTCAGCACCTCTGTTTCAGCCCCACTGCTTCAGCCCCTCTGTTTCTACCCCTCTGTTTCTCGCCCTCTGTTTCAGCCTCTCTGTTTCAGCCCCTCTGTTTCAGCCCCTCTGTTTCAGCCCCTCTGTTTCTCGCCCTCTGTTTCAGCCCCTTGTTTCTCGCCCTCTGTTTCAGCCCCTCTGTTTCAGCCCCTCTATTTCTCGCCCTCTGTTTCAGCCCCTCTGTTTCTCGCCCTCTGTTTCAGCCCCTCTGTTTCTCGCCCTCTGTTTCAGCCGCGCTGATTCAGCCCCTCTGATTCAGCACCTCTGAATCAGCCCCTCTGATTCAGCCCCTCTGTTTCAGCCCCACTGTTTCAGCCCCCCTGTTTCTCGCCCTCTGTTTCAGCACCTCTGTTTCTCGCCCTCTGTTTCAGCCCCGCTGTTTCTCGCCCTCTGTTTCAGCCCCTCTATTTCAACAATTCTATTTCAGCCCCTCTGTTTCAGCCCCTCTGTTTCTTCCCCTCTGTTTCAGCCTCCCTGTTTCTCGCCCTCTGTTTCAGCCCCTCTGTTTCTCGCCCTCTGTTTCAACCCCTCTGTTTCAGCCCCTCTGTTTCAGCCCCTCTGTGTCAGCCCCTCTGTTTCTCGCCCTCTGTTTCAGCCCCTCTGTTTCAGCCCCTCTGTTTCTCGCCCTCTGTTTCAGCCCCGCTGATTCAGCCCCTCTGATTCAGCCCCTCTGAATCAGCCCCTCTGATTCAACCCCTCTGTTTCAGCCCCTCTGTTTCAGCCCCTCTGTTTCAGCCCTTCTGTTTCCCGCCCTCTGTTTCAGCCACACTGTTTCTCGCCCTCTGTTTCAGCCCCTCTGATACAGCCCCTCTGTTTCAGCCCCTCTGATTCAGCCCCTCTGATTCAGCCCCTCTGATTCAGCCCCTCTGTTTCTCGCCCTCTGTTTCAGCCCCTCTGTTTCAGCCCCTCTGTTTCAGCCCCTCTGTTACTCACCCTCTGTTTCAGCCCCTCTGATTCAGCTCCTCTGATTCAGCCACTCTCATTCAGCCCCTCTCATTCAGCCCCTCTGTTTCCCGCCCCTCTGTTTCCCGCCCCTCTATTTCTCGCCCAGTGTTTCAGCCCCTCTGTTTCTCGCCCTCTGTTTCAGCCCCTCTGTTTCTCGCCCTCTGATTCAGCCCCGCTGATTCAGCCCCTCTGATTCAGCACCTCTGAATCAGCCCCTCTGATTCAGCCCCTCTGTTTCAGCCCCACTGTTTCAGCCCCCCTGTTTCTCGCCCTCTGTTTCAGCCCCTCTGTTTCTCGCCCTCTGTTTCAGCCCCGCTGTTTCTCGCCCTCTGTTTCAGCCCCTCTATTTCAGCACCTCTATTTCAGCCCCTCTGTTTCAGCCCCTCTGTTTCTTCCCCTCTGTTTCAGCCCCTCTGTTTCTCGCCCTCTGTTTCAACCCCTCTGTTTCAGCCCCTCTGTTTCAGCCCCTCTGTGTCAGCCCCTCTGTTTCTCGCCCTCTGTTTCAGCCCCTCTGTTTCAGCCCCTCTGTTTCTCGCCCTCTGTTTCAGCCCCGCTGATTCAGCCCCTCTGATTCAGCCCCTCTCAATCAGCCCCTCTGATTCAACCCCTCTGTTTCAGCCCCTCTGTTTCAGCCCCTCTGTTTCAGCCCTTCTGTTTCCCGCCCTCTGTTTCAGCCACGCTGTTTCTCGCCCTCTGTTTCAGCCCCTCTGATTCAGCCCCTCTGTTTCAGCCCCTCTGATTCAGCCCCTCTGATTCAGCCCCTCTGATTCAGCCCCTCTGTTTCTCGCCCTCTGTTTCAGCCCCTCTGTTTCAGCCCCTCTGTTTCAGCCCCTCTGTTACTCACCCTCTGTTTCAGCACCGCTGATTCGGCCCATCTGTTTCAGCACCTCGGAATCAGCCCCCCTGATTCAGCCCCTCTGTTTCAGCCCCTCTGTTTCTCACCCTTTGTTTCTCGCCCTCAGTTTCAGCCCCTCTATTTCTCGCCATCTGTTTCAGCCCCTCTATTTCAGCCCCTCTGTTTCAGCCCCTCTGTTTCAGCCCCTCTGAATCAGCCCCTCTGATTCAGCCCCTCTGTTTCAGCCCCTCTGTTTCAGCCCCTCTGTTTCAGCCCCTCTGTTTCAGCCCCTCTGAATCAGCCCCTCTGATTCAGCCCCTCTGTTTCAGCCCCTCTGTTTCAGCCCCTCTGTTTCAGCCCTTCTGTTTCCCGCCCTCTGTTTCAGACACGCTGTTTCTCGCCCTCTGTTTCAGCCCCTCTGATTCAGCCCCTCTGTTTCAGCCCCACTGATTCAGCCCCTCTGATTCAGCCCCTCTGTTTCAGCCCCACTGATTCAGCCCCTCTGAATCAGCCCCTCTGATTCAGCCCCTCTGTTTCAGCCCCTCTGTTTCAGCCCCTCTGTTTCAGCCCTTCTGTTTCCCGCCCTCTGTTTCAGACACGCTGTTTCTCGCCCTCTGTTTCAGCCCCTCTGATTCAGCCCCTCTGTTTCAGCCCCACTGATTCAGCCCCTCTGATTCAGCCCCTCTGATTCAGCCCCTCTGTTTCTCGCCCTCTGTTTCAGCCCCTCTGTTTCTCGCCCTCTGTTTCAGCCCCTCTGTTTCTCGCGATCTGTTTCAGCCCCTCTGTGTCTCGCCCTCTGTTTCAGCCCCTCTGTTTCAGCCCCTCTGTTTCAGCCCCTCTGTTTCTCGCCCTCTGTTTCAGCCCCTCTGTTTCTCGCCCTCTGTTTCAGCCCCTCTGATTCAGCCCCTCTGTTTCAGCCCCTCTGTTTCAACCACTCTGTTTCAGCCCCTCTGATTCAGCCCCTCTGTTTCAGCCCCTCTGTTTCAGCCCCTCTGTTTCAGCCCCTCTGTTTCTTGCCCTCTGTTTCTCACCCTCTGTTTCAGGCTCTCTGTTTCAGCCCGTCTGTTTCAGCCCCTCTGTTTCAGCCCCTCTGTTTCTCGCCCTCTGTTTCAGGCTCTCTGTTTCAGCCCGTCTGTTTCAGCCCCTCTGTTTCAGCCCCTCTGTTTCTCGCCCTCTGTTTCAGCCCCGCTGATTCAGCCCCTCTGATTCAGCACCTCTGAATCAGCCCCTCTGATTCAGCCCCTCTGTTTCAGCCCCACTGTTTCAGCCCCCTTGTTTCTCGCCCTCTGTTTCAGCCCCTCTGTTTCTCGCCCTCTGTTTCAGCCCCGCTGTTTCTCGCCCTCTGTTTCAGCCCCTCTATTTCAGCCCCTCTATTTCAGCCCCTCTGTTTCAGCCCCTCTGTTTCTTCCCCTCTGTTTCAGCCTCCCTGTTTCTCGCCCTCTGTTTCAGCCCCTCTGTTTCTCGCCCTCTGTTTCAACCCCTCTGTTTCAGCCCCTCTGTTTCAGCCCCTCTGTGTCAGCCCCTCTGTTTCTCGCCCTCTGTTTCAGCCCCTCTGTTTCAGCCCCTCTGTTTCTCGCCCTCTGTTTCAGCCCCGCTGATTCAGCCCCTCTGATTCAGCCCCTCTGAATCAGCCCCTCTGATTCAGCCCCTCTGTTTCTCGCCCTCTGTTTCAGACCCTCTGTTTCTCGACCTCTGTTTCAGCACCTCTGTTTCAGCCCCTCTGATTCAGCCCCTCTGTTTCTGCTCCTCTGTTTCTCGTCCTCTGTTTCAGCCTCTCTGTTTCAGCCCCTCTGTTTAAGCCCCTCTGTTTCAGCCCCTCTGTTTCTCGCCCTCTGTTTCAGCCCCTTGTTTCTCGCCCTCTGTTTCAGCCCCTCTGTTTCAGCCCCTCTGTTTCTCGCTCTCTGTTTCAGCCCCTCTGTTTCTCGACCTCTGTTTCAGCCCCTCTGTTTCTCGCGATCTGTTTCAGCCCCTCTGTGTCTCGCCCTCTGTTTCAGCCCCTCTGTTTCAGCCCCGCTGTTTCTCGCCCTCTGTTTCAGCCCCTCTATTTCAGCACCTCTATTTCAGCCCCTCTGTTTCAGCCCCTCTGTTTCTTCCCCTCTGTTTCAGCCCCTCTGTTTCTCGCCCTCTGTTTCAACCCCTCTGTTTCAGCCCCTCTGTTTCAGCCCCTCTGTGTCAGCCCCTCTGTTACTCGCCCTCTGTTTCAGCCCCTCTGTTTCAGCCCCTCTGTTTCTCGCCCTCTGTTTCAGCCCCGCTGATTCAGCCCCTCTGATTCAGCCCCTCTCAATCAGCCCCTCTGATTCAACCCCTCTGTTTCAGCCCCTCTGTTTCAGCCCCTCTGTTTCAGCCCTTCTGTTTCCCGCCCTCTGTTTCAGCCACGCTGTTTCTCGCCCTCTGTTTCAGCCCCTCTGATTCAGCCCCTCTGTTTCAGCCCCTCTGATTCAGCCCCTCTGATTCAGCCCCTCTGATTCAGCCCCTCTGTTTCTCGCCCTCTGTTTCAGCCCCTCTGTTTCAGCCCCTCTGTTTCAGCCCCTCTGTTACTCACCCTCTGTTTCAGCACCGCTGATTCGGCCCATCTGTTTCAGCACCTCGGAATCAGCCCCCCTGATTCAGCCCCTCTGTTTCAGCCCCTCAGTTTCTCACCCTTTGTTTCTCGCCCTCAGTTTCAGCCCCTCTATTTCTCGCCATCTGTTTCAGCCCCTCTATTTCAGCCCCTCTGTTTCAGCCCCTCTGTTTCAGCCCCTCTGAATCAGCCCCTCTGATTCAGCCCCTCTGTTTCAGCCCCTCTGTTTCAGCCCCTCTGTTTCAGCCCTTCTGTTTCCCGCCCTCTGTTTCAGACACGCTGTTTCTCGCCCTCTGTTTCAGCCCCTCTGATTCAGCCCCTCTGTTTCAGCCCCACTGATTCAGCCCCTCAGATTCAGCCCCTCTGATTCAGCCCCTCTGTTTCTCGCCCTCTGTTTCAGCCCCTCTGTTTCTCGCCCTCTGTTTCAGCCCCTCTGTTTCTCGCGATCTGTTTCAGCCCCTCTGTGTCTCGCCCTCTGTTTCAGCCCCTCTGTTTCAGCCCCTCTGTTTCAGCCCCTCTGTTTCTCGCCCTCTGTTTCAGCCCCTCTGTTTCTCGCCCTCTGTTTCAGCCCCTCTGATTCAGCCCCTCTGTTTCAGCCCCTCTGTTTCAACCACTCTGTTTCAGCCCCTCTGATTCAGCCCCTCTGTTTCAGCCCCTCTGTTTCAGCCCCTCTGTTTCAGCCCCTCTGTTTCTTGCCCTCTGTTTCTCACCCTCTGTTTCAGGCTCTCTGTTTCAGCCCGTCTGTTTCAGCCCCTCTGTTTCAGCCCCTCTGTTTCTCGCCCTCTGTTTCAGGCTCTCTGTTTCAGCCCGTCTGTTTCAGCCCCTCTGTTTCAGCCCCTCTGTTTCTCGCCCTCTGTTTCAGCCCCGCTGATTCAGCCCCTCTGATTCAGCACCTCTGAATCAGCCCCTCTGATTCAGCCCCTCTGTTTCAGCCCCACTGTTTCAGCCCCCTTGTTTCTCGCCCTCTGTTTCAGCCCCTCTGTTTCTCGCCCTCTGTTTCAGCCCCGCTGTTTCTCGCCCTCTGTTTCAGCCCCTCTATTTCAGCCCCTCTATTTCAGCCCCTCTGTTTCAGCCCCTCTGTTTCTTCCCCTCTGTTTCAGCCTCCCTGTTTCTCGCCCTCTGTTTCAGCCCCTCTGTTTCTCGCCCTCTGTTTCAACCCCTCTGTTTCAGCCCCTCTGTTTCAGCCCCTCTGTGTCAGCCCCTCTGTTTCTCGCCCTCTGTTTCAGCCCCTCTGTTTCAGCCCCTCTGTTTCTCGCCCTCTGTTTCAGCCCCGCTGATTCAGCCCCTCTGATTCAGCCCCTCTGAATCAGCCCCTCTGATTCAGCCCCTCTGTTTCTCGCCCTCTGTTTCCGACCCTCTGTTTCTCGCCCTCTGTTTCAGCACCTCTGTTTCAGCCCCTCTGATTCAGCCCCTCTGTTTCTGCTCCTCTGTTTCTCGTCCTCTGTTTCAGCCTCTCTGTTTCAGCCCCTCTGTTTAAGCCCCTCTGTTTCAGCCCCTCTGTTTCTCGCCCTCTGTTTCAGCCCCTTGTTTCTCGCCCTCTGTTTCAGCCCCTCTGTTTCAGCCCCTCTGTTTCTCGCTCTCTGTTTCAGCCCCTCTGTTTCTCGACCTCTGTTTCAGCCCCTCTGTTTCTCGCGATCTGTTTCAGCCCCTCTGTGTCTCGCCCTCTGTTTCAGCCCCTCTGTTTCAGCCCCTCCGTTTCTTGCCCTCTGTTTCAGCCCCTCTGTTTCTCGCCTTCTGTTTCAGCCACTCTGTTTCAGCCCCTCTGTTTCTCGCCCTCTGTTTCAGCCCATCTGTTTCAGCCCCTCTGTTTCTCGCCCTCTGTTTCTGCCCCTCTGTTTCTCACCCTGTTTCAGCCCCTCTGTTTCTCGACTCTGTTTCAGCCCCGCTGATTCAGCCCCTCTTTTTCAGCCCCTCTGAATCAGCCCCTCTGATTCAGCCCCTCTGTTTCAGCCCCTCTGTTTCAGCCCCTCTGCTTCAGCCCCTCTGTTTCTCGCCCTCTGTTTCAGCCCCTCTGTTTCTCGCCCTCTGTTTCAGCCCCTCTGTTTCTCGCCCTCTGTTTCAGCCCCGCTGATTCAGCCCCTCTGTTTCAGCCCCTCTGAATCAGCCCCTCTGATTCAGCCACTCTGTTTCAGCACCTCTGTTTCTCGCCCTCTGTTTCAGCCCCTCTGTTTCTCGCCCCCTGTTTCATCCCCTCTGATTCAGCCCCTCTGTTTCAGCCCCTCTGATTCAGCCCCTCTGTTTCAGCACCTCTGTTTCTCGCCCTCTGTTTCAGCCCCTCTGTTTCTCGCCCTCTGTTTCAGCCCCTCTGTTTCAGCCCCTCTGTTTCTCGCCCTCTGTTTCAGCCCCTCTGTTTCTCGCCCTCTGTTTCAGCCCCTCTGATTCAGCCCCTCTGTTTCAGCCGCTCTGATTCAGCCCCTCTGTTTCAGCCCCTCTGTTTCAGCCCCTCTGTTTCAGCCCCTCTGTTTCAGTCCCTCTGTTTCTCCCCCTTTGTTTCTCGCCCTCTGTTTCAGCCCCTCTGTTTTTCGCCCTCTGTTTCAGCCCCTCTGTTTCTCGCCCTCAGTTTCAGGCTCTCTGTTTCAGCCCGTCTGTTTCAGCCCCTCTGTTCCAGCCCCACTGTTTCAGCCCCTCTGTTTCAGCCCCTCTGATTCAGCCCCTCTGTTTCTCGCCCTCTAGTTCAGCCCCTCTGTTTCAACCCCTCTGTTTCAGCCCCTCTGTTTCAGCCCCTCTGTGTCAGCCCCTCTGTTTCTCGCCCTCTGTTTCAGCCCCTCTGTTTCAGCCCCTCTGTTTCTCGCCCTCTGTTTCAGCCCCGCTGATTCAGCCCCTCTGATTCAGCCCCTCTGAATCAGCCCCTCTGATTCAGCCCCTCTGTTTCAGCCCCTCTGTTTCACCCCTCTGTTTCAGCCCTTCTGTTTCCCGCCCTCTGTTTCAGCCACGCTGTTTCTCGCCCTCTGTTTCAGCCCCTCTGATTCAGCCCCTCTGTTTCAGCACCTCTGATTCAGCCCCTCTGATTCAGCCCCTCTGATTCAGCCCCTCTGTTTCTCGCCCTCTGTTTCAGCCCCTCTGTTTCAGCCCCTCTGTTTCAGCCCCTTTGTTACTCACCCTCTGTTTCAGCCCCTCTGATTCAGCTACTCTGATTCAGCCACTCTCATTCAGCCCCTCTCATTCAGCCCCTCTGTTTCTCGCCCCTCTGTTTCCCGCCCCTCTGTTTCCCGCCCCTCTGTTTCAGCCCCTCTGTTTCACGCCACGTGTTTCAGCCCCTCTGTTTCTGACCCTCTGTTTCAGCCCCTCTGTTTCTCGTCCTCTGTTTCAGCCCCTCTGTTTTAGCCCCTCTGTTTCAGTCCCTCTGTTTCTCGCCCTCTGTTTCAGCCCCTCTGTTTCTCGCCCTCTGTTTCAGCCCCTCTGTTTCTCGCTCTCTGTTTCAGCCCCTCTGTTTCTCGCCCTCTGTTTCAGCCCCTCTGTTTCTCGCCATCTGTTTCAGCCCCTCTGTGTCTCGCCCTCTGTTTCAGCCCCTCTGTTTCAGCCCCTCTGTTTCAGCCCCTCTGTTTCTCGCCCTCTGTTTCAGCCCCTCTGTTTCTCGCCCTCTGTTTCAGCCCCTCTGATTCAGCCCCTCTGTTTCAGCCCCTCTGTTTCAACCACTCTGTTTCAGCCCCTCTGATTCAGCCCCTCTGTTTCAGCCCCTCTGTTTCAGCCCCTCTGTTTCTTGCCCTCTGTTTCTCACCCTCTGTTTCAGGCTCTCTGTTTCAGCCCATCTGTTTCAGCCCCTCTGTTTCAGCCCCTCTGTTTCTCGCCCTCTGTTTCAGGCTCTCTGTTTCAGCCCGTCTGTTTCAGCCCCTCTGTTTCAGCCCCTCTGTTTCTCGCCCTCTGTTTCTCGCCTGCTGTTTCAGCCCCTCTGTTTCTCGCCCACTGTTTCAGCCCCTCTGTTTCAGCCCCTCTGATTCAGCCCCTCTGATTCAGCCCCTCTGTTTCTCGCCCTCTGTTTCAGCCCCTCTGTTTCAACCCCTCTGTTTCAGCCCCTCTATTTCAGCCCCTCTCTTTCTCGACCTCTGTTTCAGCCCCTCTGTTTCTCGCCCTCTGTTTCAGCCCCTCTGTTTCTCGCCTTCTGTTTCAGCCACTCTGTTTCAGCCCCTCTGTTTCAGCCCCTCTGTTTCTCGCCCTCTGTTTCAGCCCATCTGTTTCAGCCCCTCTGTTTCTCGCCCTCTGTTTCTGCCCCTCTGTTTCTCGCCCTGTTTCAGCCCCTCTGTTTCTCGCCCTCTGTTTCAGCCCCGCTGAATCAGCCCCTCTGTTTCAGCCCCTCTGAATCAGCCCCTCTGATTCAGCCCCTCTGTTTCAGCCCCTCTGTTTCAGCCCCTCTGCTTCAGCCCCTCTGTTTCTCGCCCTCTGTTTCAGCCCCTCTGTTTCTCGCCCTCTGTTTCAGCCCCTCTGTTTCTCGCTCTCTGTTTCAGCCCCTCTGTTTCTCGCCCTCTGTTTCAACCCCTCTGTTTCTCGCCCTCTGTTTCAGCCCCGCTGATTCAGGCCCTCTGTTTCAGCCCCTCTGAATCAGCCCCTCTGATTCAGCCACTCTGTTTCAGCACCTCTGTTTCTCGCCCTCTGTTTCAGCCCCTCTGATTCTGCCCCTCTGTTTCAGCACCTCTGTTTCTCGCCCTCTGTTTCAGCCCCTCTGTTTCTCGCCCTCTGTTTCAGCCCCTCTGTTTCAGCCCCTCTGTTTCTCGCCCTCTGTTTCAGCCCCTCTGTTTCTCGCCCTCTGTTTCAGCCCCTCTGATTCAGCCCCTCTGTTTCAGCCCCTCTGTTTCTCGCCCTCTGTTTCAGCCCTTCTGTTTCAGCCCCTCTGATTCAGCCCCTCTGTTTCAGCCCCTCTGTTTCTCGCCCTCTGTTTCAGCCCCTCTGTTTCAGCCCCTCTGTTTCAGCCCCTCTGTTTCAGCCCCTCTGTTTCTGGACCTCTGTTTCAGCCCCTCTGTTTCTCGCCCTCTGTTTCAGCCCCGCTGATTCAGCCCCTCTGTTTCAGCCCCTCTGAATCAGCCCCTCTGATTCAGCCCCTCTGTTTCAGCCCCTCTGTTTCAGCCCCTCTGCTTCAGCCCCTCTGTTTCTCGCCCTCTGTTTCAGCCCCTCTGTTTCTCGCCCTCTGTTTCAGCCCCTCTGTTTCTCGCTCTCTGTTTCAGCCCCTCTGTTTCATCCCCTCTGTTTCAGCCCCTGTGCTTCCCGCCCTCTGTTTCAACCCCTCTGTTTCTCGCCCTCTGTTTCAGCCCCTCTGTTTCTCGACCTCTGTTTCAGCCCCTCTGTTTCAGCCCGTCTGTTTCAGCCCCTCTGTGTCAGCCCCTCTGTTTCTCGCCCTCTCTTTCAGCCCCTCTGTTTCAGCCCCTCTGTTTCTCGCCCTCTGTTTCAGCCCCTCTGTTTCTCGCCATCTGTTTCAGCCCCTCTGTGTCTCGCCCTCTGTTTCAGCCCCTCTGTTTCAGCCCCTCAGTTTCAGCCCCTCTGTTTCTCGCCCTCTGTTTCAGCCCCTCTGTTTCTCGCCCTCTGTTTCAGCCCCTCTGATTCAGCCCCTCTGTTTCAGCCCCTCTGTTTCAACCACTCTGTTTCAGCCCCTCTGATTCAGCCCCTCTGTTTCAGCCCCTCTGTTTCAGCCCCTCTGTTTCAGCCCCTCTGTTTCTTGCCCTCTGTTTCTCACCCTCTGTTTCAGGCTCTCTGTTTCAGCCCGTCTGTTTCAGCCCCTCTGTTTCAGCCCCTCTGTTTCTCGCCCTCTGTTTCAGGCTCTCTGTTTCAGCCCCTCTGTTTCTCGCCCTCTGTTTCAGCCCCGCTGATTCAGCCCCTCTGATTCAGCACCTCTGAATCAGCCCCTCTGATTCAGCCCCTCTGTTTCAGCCCCACTGTTTCAGCCCCCTGTTTCTCGCCCTCTGTTTCAGCCCCTCTGTTTCTCGCCCTCTGTTTCAGCCCCGCTGTTTCTCGCCCTCTGTTTCAGCCCCTCTATTTCAGCCCCTCTATTTCAGCCCCTCTGTTTCAGCCCCTCTGTTTCTTCCCCTCTGTTTCAGCCTCCCTGTTTCTCGCCCTCTGTTTCAGCCCCTGTGTTTCTCGCCCTCTGTTTCATCCCCTCTGTTTCAGCCCCTCTGTTTCAGCCCCTCTGTGTCAGCCCCTCTGTTTCTCGCCCTCTGTTTCAGCCCCTCTGTTTCAGCCCCTCTGTTTCTCGCCCTCTGTTTCAGCCCCGCTGATTCAGCCCCTCTGATTCAGCCCCTCTGAATCAGCCCCTCTGATTCAGCCCCTCTGTTTCAGCTCCTCTGTTTCAGCCCCTCTGTTTCAGCCCTTCTGTTTCCCGCCCTCTGTTTCAGCCACGCTGTTTCTCGCCCTCTGTTTCAGCCCCTCTGATTCAGCCCCTCTGTTTCAGCCCCTCTGATTCAGCCCCTCTGTTTCAGCCCCTCTGTTTCAACCACTCTGTTTCAGCCCCTCTGATTCAGCCCCTCTGTTTCAGCCCCTCTGTTTCAGCCCCTCTGTTTCAGCCCCTCTGTTTCTTGCCCTCTGTTTCTCACCCTCTGTTTCAGGCTCTCTGTTTCAGCCCGTCTGTTTCAGCCCCTCTGTTTCAGCCCCTCTGTTTCTCGCCCTCTGTTTCAGGCTCTCTGTTTCAGCCCGTCTGTTTCAGCCCCTCTGTTTCAGCCCCTCTGTTTCTCGCCCCCTGTTTCTCGCCTGCTGTTTCAGCCCCTCTGTTTCTCGCCCACTGATTCAGCCCCTCTGTTTCAGCCCCTCTGATTCAGCCCCTCTGATTCAGCCCCTCTGTTTCTCGCCCTCTGTTTCAGCCCCTCTGTTTCAACCCCTCTGTTTCAGCCCCTCTGTTTCAGCCCCTCTCTTTCTCGACCTCTGTTTCAGCCCCTCTGTTTCTCGCCCTCTGTTTCAGCCCCTCTGTTTCTCGCCTTCTGTTTCAGCCACTCTGTTTCAGCCCCTCTGTTTCTCGCCCTCTGTTTCAGCCCATCTGTTTCAGCCCCTCTGTTTCTCGCCCTCTGTTTCTGCCCCTCTGTTTCTCGCCCTGTTTCTGCCCCTCTGTTTCTCGCCCTCTGTTTCAGCCCCGCTGATTCAGCCCCTCTTTTTCAGCCCCTCTGAATCAGCCCCTCTGATTCAGCCCCTCTGTTTCAGCCCCTCTGTTTCAGCCCCTCTGCTTCAGCCACTCTGTTTCTCGCCCTCTGTTTCAGCCCCTCTGTTTCTCGCCCTCTGTTTCAGCCCCTCTGTTTCTCGCTCTCTGTTTCAGCCCATCTGTTTCAGCCCCTCTGTTTCAGCCCCTCTGTTTCTCGCCCTCTGTTTCAACCCCTCTGTTTCTCGCCCTCTGTTTCTGCCCCTCTGTTTCTCGCCCTCTGTTTCAGCCCCTCTGTTTCTCGCCCTCTGTTTCAGCCCCGCTGATTCAGCCCCTCTGTTTCAGCCCCTCTGAATCAGCCCCTCTGATTCAGCCACTCTGTTTCAGCACCTCTGTTTCTCGCCCTCTGTTTCAGCCCCTCTGTTTCTCGCCCCCTGTTTCATCCCCTCTGATTCAGCCCCTCTGTTTCAGCCCCTCTGATTCAGCCCCTCTGTTTCAGCACCTCTGTTTCTCGCCCTCTGTTTCAGCCCCTCTGTTTCTCGCCCTCTGTTTCAGCCCCTCTGTTTCAGCCCCTCTGTTTCTCGCCCTCTGTTTCAGCCCCTCTGTTTCTCGCCCTCTGTTTCAGCCCCTCTGATTCAGCCCCTCTGTTTCAGCCGCTCTGATTCAGCCCCTCTGTTTCAGCCCCTCTGTTTCAGCCCCTCTGTTTCAGCCCCTCTGTTTCAGTCCCTCTGTTTCTCCCCCTTTGTTTCTCGCCCTCTGTTTCAGCCCCTCTGTTTTTCGCCCTCTGTTTCAGCCCCTCTGTTTCTCGCCCTCTGTTTCAGGCTCTCTGTTTCAGCCCGTCTGTTTCAGCCCCTCTGTTCCAGCCCCACTGTTTCAGCCCCTCTGTTTCAGCCCCTCTGATTCAGCCCCTCTGTTTCTCGCCCTCTAGTTCAGCCCCTCTGTTTCAACCCCTCTGTTTCAGCCCCTCTGTTTCAGCCCCTCTGTGTCAGCCCCTCTGTTTCTCGCCCTCTGTTTCAGCCCCTCTGTTTCAGCCCCTCTGTTTCTCGCCCTCTGTTCCAGCCCCGCTGATTCAGCCCCTCTGATTCAGCCCCTCTGAATCAGCCCCTCTGATTCAGCCCCTCTGTTTCAGCCCCTCTGTTTCACCCCTCTGTTTCAGCCCTTCTGTTTCCCTCCCTCTGTTTCAGCCACGCTGTTTCTCGCCCTCTGTTTCAGCCCCTCTGATTCAGCCCCTCTGTTTCAGCCCCTCTGATTCAGCCCCTCTGATTCAGCCCCTCTGATTCAGCCCCTCTGTTTCTCGCCCTCTGTTTCAGCCCCTCTGTTTCAGCCCCTCTGTTTCAGCCCCTTTGTTACTCACCCTCTGTTTCAGCCCCTCTGATTCAGCTCCTCTGATTCAGCCACTCTCATTCAGCCCCTCTCATTCAGCCCCTCTATTTCCCGCCCCTCTGTTTCCCGCCCCTCTGTTTCCCGCCCCTCTGTTTCAGCTCCTCTGTTTCACGCCCCGTGTTTCAGCCCCTCTGTTTCTGACCCTCTGTTTCAGCCCCTCTGTTTCTCGCCCTCTGTTTCAGCCCCTCTGTTTTAGCCCCTCTGTTTCAGTCCCTCTGTTTCTCGCCCTCTGTTTCAGCCCCTCTGTTTCTCGCCCTCTGTTTCAGCCCCTCTGTTTCTCGCTCTCTGTTTCAGCCCCTCTGTTTCTCGCCCTCTGTTTCAGCCCCTCTGTTTCTCGCGATCTGTTTCAGCCCCTCTGTGTCTCGCCCTCTGTTTCAGCCCCTCTGTTTCAGCCCCTCTGTTTCAGCCCCTCTGTTTCTCGCCCTCTGTTTCAGCCCCTCTGTTTCTCGCCCTCTGTTTCAGCCCCTCTGATTCAGCCCCTCTGTTTCAGCCCCTCTGTTTCAACCACTCTGTTTCAGCCCCTCTGATTCAGCCCCTCTGTTTCAGCCCCTCTGTTTCAGCCCCTCTGTTTCAGCCCCTCTGTTTCTTGCCCTCTGTTTCTCACCCTCTGTTTCAGGCTCTCTGTTTCAGCCCGTCTGTTTCAGCCCCTCTGTTTCAGCCCCTCTGTTTCTCGCCCTCTGTTTCAGGCTCTCTGTTTCAGCCCGTCTGTTTCAGCCCCTCTGTTTCAGCCCCTCTGTTTCTCGCCCTCTGTTTCTCGCCTGCTGTTTCAGCCCCTCTGTTTCTCGCCCACTGTTTCAGCCCCTCTGTTTCAGCCCCTCTGATTCAGCCCCTCTGATTCAGCCCCTCTGTTTCTCGCCCTCTGTTTCAGCCCCTCTGTTTCAACCCCTCTGTTTCAGCCCCTCTGTTTCAGCCCCTCTCTTTCTCGACCTCTGTTTCAGCCCCTCTGTTTCTCGCCCTCTGTTTCAGCCCCTCTGTTTCTCGCCTTCTGTTTCAGCCACTCTGTTTCAGCCCCTCTGTTTCAGCCCCTCTGTTTCTCGCCCTCTGTTTCAGCCCATCTGTTTCAGCCCCTCTGTTTCTCGCCCTCTGTTTCTGCCCCTCTGTTTCTCGCCCTGTTTCAGCCCCTCTGTTTCTCGCCCTCTGTTTCAGCCCCGCTGAATCAGCCCCTCTGTTTCAGCCCCTCTGAATCAGCCCCTCTGATTCAGCCCCTCTGTTTCAGCCCCTCTGTTTCAGCCCCTCTGCTTCAGCCCCTCTGTTTCCCGCCCTCTGTTTCAGCCCCTCTGTTTCTCGCCCTCTGTTTCAGCCCCTCTGTTTCTCGCTCTCTGTTTCAGCCCATCTGTTTCAGCCCCTCTGTTTCAGCCCCTCTGTTTCTCGCCCTCTGTTTCAACCCCTCTGTTTCTCGCCCTCTGTTTCAGCCCCGCTGATTCAGCCCCTCTGTTTCAGCCCCTCTGAATCAGCCCCTCTGATTCAGCCACTCTGTTTCAGCAGCTCTGTTTCTCGCCCTCTGTTTCAGCCCCTCTGTTTCTCGCCCCCTGTTTCATCCCCTCTGATTCAGCCCCTCTGTTTCAGCCCCTCTGATTCAGCCCCTCTGTTTCAGCACCTCTGTTTCTCGCCCTCTGTTTCAGCCCCTCTGTTTCTCGCCCTTTGTTTCAGCCCCTCTGTTTCAGCCCCTCTGTTTCAGCCCCTCTGTTTCTCGCCCTCTGTTTCAGCCCCTCTGTTTCTCGCCCTCTGTTTCAGCCCCTCTGATTCAGCCCCTCTGTTTCAGCCGCTCTGATTCAGCCCCTCTGTTTCAGCCCCTCTGTTTCAGCCCCTCTGTTTCAGCCCCTCTGTTTCAGTCCCTCTGTTTCTCCCCCTTTGTTTCTCGCCCTCTGTTTCAGCCCCTCTGTTTTTCGCCCTCTGTTTCAGCCCCTCTGTTTCTCGCCCTCTGTTTCAGGCTCTCTGTTTCAGCCCGTCTGTTTCAGCCCCTCTGTTCCAGCCCCACTGTTTCAGCCCCTCTGTTTCAGCCCCTCTGTTTCAGCCCCTCTGTTTCAGCCCCTCTGTTTCAGTCCCTCTGTTTCTCCCCCTTTGTTTCTCGCCCTCTGTTTCAGCCCCTCTGTTTTTCGCCCTCTGTTTCAGCCCCTCTGTTTCTCGCCCTCTGTTTCAGGCTCTCTGTTTCAGCCCGTCTGTTTCAGCCCCTCTGTTCCAGCCCCACTGTTTCAGCCCCTCTGTTTCAGCCCCTCTGATTCAGCCCCTCTGTTTCTCGCCCTCTAGTTCAGCCCCTCTGTTTTAACCCCTCTGTTTCAGCCCCTCTGTTTCAGCCCCTCTGTGTCAGCCCCTCTGTTTCTCGCCCTCTGTTTCAGCCCCTCTGTTTCAGCCCCTCTGTTTCTCGCCCTCTGTTTCAGCCCCGCTGATTCAGCCCCTCTGATTCAGCCCCTCTGAATCAGCCCCTCTGATTCAGCCCCTCTGTTTCAGCCCCTCTGTTTCACCCCTCTGTTTCAGCCCTTCTGTTTCCCGCCCTCTGTTTCAGCCACGCTGTTTCTCGCCCTCTGTTTCAGCCCCTCTGATTCAGCCCCTCTGTTTCAGCCCCTCTGATTCAGCCCCTCTGATTCAGCCCCTCTGATTCAGCCCCTCTGTTTCTCGCCCTCTGTTTCAGCCCCTCTGTTTCAGCCCCTCTGTTTCAGCCCCTTTGTTACTCACCCTCTGTTTCAGCCCCTCTGATTCAGCTCCTCTGATTCAGCCACTCTCATTCAGCCCCTCTCATTCAGCCCCTCTATTTCCCGCCCCTCTGTTTCCCGCCCCTCTGTTTCCCGCCCCTCTGTTTCAGCCCCTCTGTTTCACGCCCCGTGTTTCAGCCCCTCTGTTTCTGACCCTCTGTTTCAGCCCCTCTGTTTCTCGCCCTCTGTTTCAGCCCCTCTGTTTTAGCCCCTCTGTTTCAGTCCCTCTGTTTCTCGCCCTCTGTTTCAGCCCCTCTGTTTCAGCCCCTCTGTTTCTCGCTCTCTGTTTCAGCCCCTCTGTTTCTCGCCCTCTGTTTCAGCCCCTCTGTTTCTCGCGATCTGTTTCAGCCCCTCTGTGTCTCGCCCTCTGTTTCAGCCCCTCTGTTTCAGCCCCTCTGTTTCAGCCCCACTGTTTCTCGCCCTCTGTTTCAGCCCCTCTGTTTCTCGCCCTCTGTTTCAGCCCCTCTGATTCAGCCCCTCTGTTTCAGCCCCTCTGTTTCAACCACTCTGTTTCAGCCCCTCTGATTCAGCCCCTCTGTTTCAGCCCCTCTGTTTCAGCCCCTCTGTTTGTTGCCCTCTGTTTCTCACCCTCTGTTTCAGGCTCTCTGTTTCAGCCCGTCTGTTTCAGCCCCTCTGTTTCAGCCCCTCTGTTTCTCGCCCTCTGTTTCAGGCTCTCTGTTTCAGCCCGTCTGTTTCAGCCCCTCTGTTTCAGCCCCTCTGTTTCTCGCCCTCTGTTTCTCGCCTGCTGTTTCAGCCCCTCTGTTTCTCGCCCACTGTTTCAGCCCCTCTGTTTCAGCCCCTCTGATTCAGCCCCTCTGATTCAGCCCCTCTGTTTCTCGCCCTCTGTTTCAGCCCCTCTGTTTCAACCACTCTGTTTCAGCCCCTCTGATTCAGCCCCTCTGTTTCAGCCCCTCTGTTTCAGCCCCTCTGTTTCAGCCCCTCTGTTTCTTGCCCTCTGTTTCTCACCCTCTGTTTCAGGCTCTCTGTTTCAGCCCGTCTGTTTCAGCCACTCTGTTTCATCCCCTCTGTTTCTCGCCCTCTGTTTCAGGCTCTCTGTTTCAGCCCATCTGTTTCAGCCCCTCTGTTTCAGCCCCTCTGTTTCTCGCCCTCTGTTTCTCGCCTGCTGTTTCAGCCCCTCTGTTTCTCGCCCACTGTTTCAGCCCCTCTGTTTCAGCCCCTCTGATTCAGCCCCTCTGATTCAGCCCCTCTGTTTCTCGCCCTCTGTTTCAGCCCCTCTGTTTCAACCCCTCTGTTTCAGCCCCTCTGTTTCAGCCCCTCTCTTTCTCGACCTCTGTTTCAGCCCCTCTGTTTCTCGCCCTCTGTTTCAGCCCCTCTGTTTCTCGCCTTCTGTTTCAGCCACTCTGTTTCAGCCCCTCTGTTTCAGCCCCTCTGTTTCTCGCCCTCTGTTTCAGCCCATCTGTTTCAGCCCCTCTGTTTCTCGCCCTCTGTTTCTGCCCCTCTGTTTCTCGCCCTGTTTCAGCCCCTCTGTTTCTCGCCCTCTGTTTCAGCCCCGCTGAATCAGCCCCTCTGTTTCAGCCCCTCTGAATCAGCCCCTCTGATTCAGCCCCTCTGTTTCAGCCCCTCTGTTTCAGCCCCTCTGCTTCAGCCCCTCTGTTTCTCGCCCTCTGTTTCAGCCCCTCTGTTTCTCGCCCTCTGTTTCAGCCCCTCTGTTTCTCGCTCTCTGTTTCAGCCCATCTGTTTCAGCCCCTCTGTTTCAGCCCCTCTGTTTCTCGCCCTCTGTTTCAACCCCTCTGTTTCTCGCCCTCTGTTTCAGCCCCGCTGATTCAGCCCCTCTGTTTCAGCCCCTCTGAATCAGCCCCTCTGATTCAGCCACTCTGTTTCAGCACCTCTGTTTCTCGCCCTCTGTTTCAGCCCCTCTGTTTCTCGCCCCCTGTTTCGTCCCCTCTGATTCAGCCCCTCTGTTTCAGCCCCTCTGATTCAGCCCCTCTGTTTCAGCACCTCTGTTTCTCGCCCTCTGTTTCAGCCCCTCTGTTTCTCGCCCTCTGTTTCAGCCCCTCTGTTTCAGCCCCTCTGTTTCAGCCCCTCTGTTTCTCGCCCTCTGTTTCAGCCCCTCTGATGCAGCCCCTCTGTTTCAGCCGCTCTGATTCAGCCCCTCTGTTTCAGCCCCTCTGTTTCAGCCCCTCTGTTTCAGCCCCTCTGTTTCAGTCCCTCTGTTTCTCCCCCTTTGTTTCTCGCCCTCTGTTTCAGCCCCTCTGTTTTTCGCCCTCTGTTTCAGCCCCTCTGTTTCTCGCCCTCTGTTTCAGGCTCTCTGTTTCAGCCCGTCTGTTTCAGCCCCTCTGTTCCAGCCCCACTGTTTCAGCCCCTCTGTTTCAGCCCCTCTGATTCAGCCCCTCTGTTTCTCGCCCTCTAGTTCAGCCCCTCTGTTTCTCGCCCTCTGTTTCAGCCCCTCTGTTTCAGCCCCTCTGTTTCAGCCCCTCTGTTTCAGCCCCTCTGTTTCTCGCCCTCTGTTTCAGCCCTTCTGTTTCAGCCCCTCTGATTCAGCCCCTCTGTTTCAGCCCCTGTGTATCTCGCCCTCTGTTTCAGCCCCTCTGTTTCAGCCCCTCTGTTTCAGCCCCTCTGTTTCTGGACCTCTGTTTCAGCCCCTCTGTTTCTCGCCCTCTGTTTCAGCCCCGCTGATTCAGCCCCTCTGTTTCAGCCCCTCTGAATCAGCCCCTCTGATTCAGCCCCTCTGTTTCAGCCCCTCTGTTTCAGCCCTTCTGCTTCAGCCCCTCTGTTTCTCGCCCTCTGTTTCAGCCCCTCTGTTTCTCGCCCTCTGTTTCAGCCCCTCTGTTTCTCGCTCTCTGTTTCAGCCCCTCTGTTTCATCCCCTCTGTTTCAGCCCCTGTGCTTCTCGCCCTCTGTTTCAACCCCTCTGTTTCTCGCCCTCTGTTTCAGCCCCTCTGTTTCTCGACCTCTGTTTCAGCCCCTCTGTTTCAGCCCGTCTGTTTCAGCCCCTCTGTGTCAGCCCCTCTGTTTCTCGCCCTCTCTTTCAGCCCCTCTGTTTCAGCCCCTCTGTTTCTCGCCCTCTGTTTCAGCCCCTCTGTTTCTCGCCATCTGTTTCAGCCCCTCTGTGTCTCGCCCTCTGTTTCAGCCCCTCTGTTTCAGCCCCTCAGTTTCAGCCCCTCTGTTTCTCGCCCTCTATTTCAGCCCCTCTGTTTCTCGCCCTCTGTTTCAGCCCCTCTGATTCAGCCCCTCTGTTTCAGCCCCTCTGTTTCAACCACTCTGTTTCAGCCCCTCTGATTCAGCCCCTCTGTTTCAGCCCCTATGTTTCAGCCCCTCTGTTTCAGCCCCTCTGTTTCTTGCCCTCTGTTTCTCACCCTCTGTTTCAGGCTCTCTGTTTCAGCCCGTCTGTTTCAGCCCCTCTGTTTCAGCCCCTCTGTTTCTCGCCCTCTGTTTCAGGCTCTCTGTTTCAGCCCCTCTGTTTCTCGCCCTCTGTTTCAGCCCCGCTGATTCAGCCCCTCTGATTCAGCACCTCTGAATCAGCCCCTCTGATTCAGCCCCTCTGTTTCAGCCCCACTGTTTCAGCCCCCTGTTTCTCGCCCTCTGTTTCAGCCCCTCTGTTTCTCGCCCTCTGTTTCAGCCCCGCTGTTTCTCGCCCTCTGTTTCAGCCCCTCTATTTCAGCCCCTCTATTTCAGCCCCTCTGTTTCAGCCCCTCTGTTTCTTCCCCTCTGTTTCAGCCTCCCTGTTTCTCGCCCTCTGTTTCAGCCCCTCTGTTTCTCGCCCTCTGTTTCAACCCCTCTGTTTCAGCCCCTCTGTTTCATCCCCTCTGTGTCAGCCCCTCTGTTTCTCGCCCTCTGTTTCAGCCCCTCTGTTTCAGCCCCTCTGTTTCTCGCCCACTGTTTCAGCCCCGCTGATTCAGCCCATCTGATTCAGCCCCTCTGAATCAGCCCCGCTGATTCAGCCCCTCTGTTTCAGCCCCTCTGATTCAGCCCCTCTGTTTCAGCCCCTCTGTTTCAACCACTCTGTTTCAGCCCCTCTGATTCAGCCCCTCTGTTTCAGCCCCTCTGTTTCAGCCCCTCTGTTTCAGCCCCTCTGTTTCTTGCCCTCTGTTTCTCACCCTCTGTTTCAGGCTCTCTGTTTCAGCCCGTCTGTTTCAGCCCCTCTGTTTCAGCCCCTCTGTTTCTCGCCCTCTGTTTCAGGCTCTCTGTTTCAGCCCGTCTGTTTCAGACCCTCTGTTTCAGCCCCTCTGTTTCTCGCCCTCTGTTTCTCGCCTGCTGTTTCAGCCCCTCTGTTTCTCGCCCACTGATTCAGCCCCTCTGTTTCAGCCCCTCTGATTCAGCCCCTCTGATTCAGCCCCTCTGTTTCTCGCCCTCTGTTTCAGCCCCTCTGTTTCAACCCCTCTGTTTCAGCCCCTCTGTTTCAGCCCCTCTCTTTCTCGACCTCTGTTTCAGCCCCTCTGTTTCTCGCCCTCTGTTTCAGCCCCTCTGTTTCTCGCCTTCTGTTTCAGCCACTCTGTTTCAGCCCCTCTGTTTCTCGCCCTCTGTTTCAGCCCATCTGTTTCAGCCCCTCTGTTTCTCGCCCTCTGTTTCTGCCCCTCTGTTTCTCGCCCTGTTTCAGCCCCTCTGTTTCTCGCCCTCTGTTTCAGCCCCGCTGATTCAGCCCCTCTTTTTCAGCCCCTCTGAATCAGCCCCTCTGATTCAGCCCCTCTGTTTCAGCCCCTCTGTTTCAGCCCCTCTGCTTCAGCCCCTCTGTTTCTCGCCCTCTGTTTCAGCCCCTCTGTTTCTCGCCCTCTGTTTCAGCCCCTCTGTTTCTCGCTCTCTGTTTCAGCCCATCTGTTTGAGCCCCTCTGTTTCAGCCCCTCTGTTTCTCGCCCTCTGTTTCAACCCCTCTGTTTCTCGCCCTCTGTTTCTGCCCCTCTGTTTCTCGCCCTCTGTTTCAGCCCCTCTGTTTCTCGCCCTCTGTTTCAGCCCCGCTGATTCAGCCCCTCTTTTTCAGCCCCTCTGAATCAGCCCCTCTGATTCAGCCACTCTGTTTCAGCACCTCTGTTTCTCGCCCTCTGTTTCAGCCCCTCTGTTTCTCGCCCCCTGTTTCATCCCCTCTGATTCAGCCCCTCTGTTTCAGCCCCTCTGATTCAGCCCCTCTGTTTCAGCACCTCTGTTTCTCGCCCTCTGTTTCAGCCCCTCTGTTTCTCGCCCTCTGTTTCAGCCCCTCTGTTTCAGCCCCTCTGTTTCTCGCCCTCTGTTTCAGCCCCTCTGTTTCTCGCCCTCTGTTTCAGCCCCTCTGATTCAGCCCCTCTGTTTCAGCCGCTCTGATTCAGCCCCTCTGTTTCAGCCCCTCTGTTTCAGCCCCTCTGTTTCAGCCCCTCTGTTTCAGTCCCTCTGTTTCTCCCCCTTTGTTTCTCGCCCTCTGTTTCAGCCCCTCTGTTTTTCGCCCTCTGTTTCAGCCCCTCTGTTTCTCGCCCTCTGTTTCAGGCTCTCTGTTTCAGCCCGTCTGTTTCAGCCCCTCTGTTCCAGCCCCACTGTTTCAGCCCCTCTGTTTCAGCCCCTCTGATTCAGCCCCTCTGTTTCTCGCCCACTAGTTCAGCCCCTCTGTTTGAACCCCTCTGTTTCAGCCCCTCTGTTTCAGCCCCTCTGTGTCAGCCCCTCTGTTTCTCGCCCTCTGTTTCAGCCCCTCTGTTTCAGCCCCTCTGTTTCTCGCCCTCTGTTTCAGCCCCGCTGATTCAGCCCCTCTGATTCAGCCCCTCTGAATCAGCCCCTCTGATTCAGCCCCTCTGTTTCAGCCCCTCTGTTTCACCCCTCTGTTTCAGCCCTTCTGTTTCCCGCCCTCTGTTTCAGCCACGCTGTTTCTCGCCCTCTGTTTCAGCCCCTCTGATTCAGCCCCTCTGTTTCAGCCCCTCTGATTCAGCCCCTCTGATTCAGCCCCACTGATTCAGCCCCTCTGTTTCTCGCCCTCTGTTTCAGCCCCTCTGTTTCAGCCCCTCTGTTTCAGCCCCTTTGTTACTCACCCTCTGTTTCAGCCCCTCTGATTCAGCTTCTCTGATTCAGCCACTCTCATTCAGCCCCTCTCATTTAGCCCCTCTGTTTCCCGCCCCTCTGTTTCCCGCCCCTCTGTTTCCCGCCCCTCTGTTTCAGCCCCTCTGTTTCACGCCCCGTGTTTCAGCCCCTCTGTTTCTGACCCTCTGTTTCAGCCCCTCTGTTTCTCGCCCTCTGTTTCAGCCCCTCTGTTTTAGCCCCTCTGTTTCAGTCCCTCTGTTTCTCGCCCTCTGTTTCAGCCCCTCTGTTTCTCGCCCTCTGTTTCAGCCCCTCTGTTTCTCGCTCTCTGTTTCAGCCCCTCTGTTTCTCGCCCTCTGTTTCAGCCCCTCTGTTTCTCGCGATCTGTTTCAGCCCCTCTGTGTCTCGCCCTCTGTATCAGCCCCTCTGTTTCAGCCCCTCTGTTTCAGCCCCTCTGTTTCTCGCCCTCTGTTTCAGCCCCTCTGTTTCTCGCCCTCTGTTTCAGCCCCTCTGATTCAGCCCCTCTGTTTCAGCCCCTCTGTTTCAACCACTCTGTTTCAGCCCCTCTGATTCAGCCCCTCTGTTTCAGCCCCTCTGTTTCAGCCCCTCTGTTTCAGCCCCTCTGTTTGTTGCCCTCTGTTTCTCACCCTCTGTTTCAGGCTCTCTGTTTCAGCCCGTCTGTTTCAGCCCCTCTGTTTCAGCCCCTCTGTTTCTCGCCCTCTGTTTCAGGCTCTCTGTTTCAGCCCGTCTGTTTCAGACCCTCTGTTTCAGCCACTCTGTTTCTCGCCCTCTGTTTCTCGCCTGCTGTTTCAGCCCCTCTGTTTCTCGCCCACTGTTTCAGCCCCTCTGTTTCAGCCCCTCTGATTCAGCCCCTCTGATTCAGCCCCTCTGTTTCTCGCCCTCTGTTTCAGCCCCTCTGTTTCAACCCCTCTGTTTCAGCCCCTCTGTTTCAGCCCCTCTCTTTCTCGACCTCTGTTTCAGCCCCTCTGTTTCTCGCCCTCTGTTTCAGCCCCTCTGTTTCTCGCCTTCTGTTTCAGCCACTCTGTTTCAGCCCCTCTGTTTCAGCCCATCTGTTTCAGCCGCTCTGTTTCTCGCCCTCTGTTTCTGCCCCTCTGTTTCTCGCCCTGTTTCAGCCCCTCTGTTTCTCGCCCTCTGTTTCAGCCCCGCTGAATCAGCCCCTCTGTTTCAGCCCCTCTGAATCAGCCCCTCTGATTCAGCCCCTCTGTTTCAGCCCCTCTGTTTCAGCCCCTCTGCTTCAGCCCCTCTGTTTCTCGCCCTCTGTTTCAGCCCCTCTGTTTCTCGCCCTCTGTTTCAGCCCCTCTGTTTCTCGCTCTCTGTTTCAGCCCATCTGTTTCAGCCCCTCTGTTTCAGCCCCTCTGTTTCTCGCCCTCTGTTTCAACCCCTCTGTTTCTCGCCCTCTGTTTCAGCCCCGCTGATTCAGCCCCTCTGTTTCAGCCCCTCTGAATCAGCCCCTCTGATTCAGCCACTCTGTTTCAGCACCTCTGTTTCTCGCCCTCTGTTTCAGCCCCTCTGTTTCTCGCCCCCTGTTTCATCCCCTCTGATTCAGCCCCTCTGTTTCAGCCCCTCTGATTCAGCCCCTCTGTTTCAGCACCTCTGTTTCTCGCCCTCTGTTTCAGCCCCTCTGTTTCTCGCCCTCTGTTTCAGCCCCTCTGTTTCAGCCCCTCTGTTTCTCGCCCTCTGTTTCAGCCCCTCTGTTTCTCGCCCTCTGTTTCAGCCCCTCTGATTCAGCCCCTCTGTTTCAGCCGCTCTGATTCAGCCCCTCTGTTTCAGCCCCTCTGTTTCAGCCCCTCTGTTTCAGCCCCTCTGTTTCAGTCCCTCTGTTTCTCCCCCTTTGTTTCTCGCCCTCTGTTTCAGCCCCTCTGTTTTTCGCCCTCTGTTTCAGCCCCTCTGTTTCTCGCCCTCTGTTTCAGGCTCTCTGTTTCAGCCCGTCTGTTTCAGCCCCTCTGTTCCAGCCCCACTGTTTCAGCCCCTCTGTTTCAGCCCCTCTGATTCAGCCCCTCTGTTTCTCGCCCTCTAGTTCAGCCCCTCTGTTTCTCGCCCTCTGTTTCAGCCCCTCTGTTTCAGCCCCTCTGTTTCAGCCCCTCTGTTTCAGCCCCTCTGTTTCTCGCCCTCTGTTTCAGCCCTTCTGTTTCAGCCCCTCTGATTCAGCCCCTCTGTTTCAGCCCCTCTGTTTCTCGCCCTCTGTTTCAGCCCCTCTGTTTCAGCCCCTCTGTTTCAGCCCCTCTGTTTCTCGACCTCTGTTTCAGCCCCTCTGTTTCTCGCCCTCTGTTTCAGCCCCGCTGATTCAGCCCTCTGTTTCAGCCCCTCTGAATCAGCCCCTCTGATTCAGCCCCTCTGTTTCAGCCCCTCTGTTTCAGCCCCTCTGCTTCAGCCCCTCTGTTTCTCGCCCTCTGTTTCAGCCCCTCTGTTTCTCGCCCTCTGTTTCAGCCCCTCTGTTTCTCGCCCTCTGTTTCAGCCCCTCTGTTTCATCCCCTCTGTTTCAGCCCCTGTGCTTCTCGCCCTCTGTTTCAACCCCTCTGTTTCTCGCCCTCTGTTTCAGCCCCTCTGTTTCTCGACCTCTGTTTCAGCCCCTCTGTTTCAGCCCGTCTGTTTCAGCCCCTCTGTGTCAGCCCCTCTGTTTCTCGCCCTCTCTTTCAGCCCCTCTGTTTCAGCCCCTCTGTTTCTCGCCCTCTGTTTCAGCCCCTCTGTTTCTCGCCATCTGTTTCAGCCCCTCTGTGTCTCGCCCTCTGTTTCAGCCCCTCTGTTTCAGCCCCTCAGTTTCAGCCCCTCTGTTTCTCGCCCTCTGTTTCAGCCCCTCTGTTTCTCGCCCTCTGTTTCAGCCCCTCTGATTCAGCCCCTCTGTTTCAGCCCCTCTGTTTCAACCACTCTGTTTCAGCCCCTCTGATTCAGCCCCTCTGTTTCAGCCCCTCTGTTTCAACCCCTCTGTTTCAGCCCCTCTGTTTCTTGCCCTCTGTTTCTCACCCTCTGTTTCAGGCTCTCTGTTTCAGCCCGTCTGTTTCAGCCCCTCTGTTTCAGCCCCTCTGTTTCTCGCCCTCTGTTTCAGGCTCTCTGTTTCAGCCCTTCTGTTTCTCGCCCTCTGTTTCAGCCCCGCTGATTCAGCCCCTCTGATTCAGCACCTCTGAATCAGCCCCTCTGATTCAGCCCCTCTGTTTCAGCTCCACTGTTTCAGCCCCCTGTTTCTCGCCCTCTGTTTCAGCCCCTCTGTTTCTCGCCCTCTGTTTCAGCCCCGCTGTTTCTCGCCCTCTGTTTCAGCCCCTCTATTTCAGCCCCTCTATTTCAGCCCCTCTGTTTCAGCCCCTCTGTTTCTTCCCCTCTGTTTCAGCCTCCCTGTTTCTCGCCCTCTGTTTCAGCCCCTCTGTTTCTCGCCCTCTGTTTCAACCCGTCTGTTTCAGCCCCTCTGTTTCAGCCCCTCTGTGTCAGCCCCTCTGTTTCTCGCCCTCTGTTTCAGCCCCTCTGTTTCAGCCCCTCTGTTTCTCGCCCACTGTTTCAGCCCCGCTGATTCAGCCCCTCTGATTCAGCCCCTCTGAATCAGCCCCTCTGATTCAGCCCCTCTGTTTCAGCCCCTCTGTTTCAGCCCCTCTGTTTCAGCCCTTCTGTTTCCCGCCCTCTGTTTCAGCCACGCTGTTTCTCGCCCTCTGTTTCAGCCCCTCTGATTCAGCCCCTCTGTTTCAGCCCCTCTGATTCAGCCCCTCTGTTTCAGCCCCTCTGTTTCAACCACTCTGTTTCAGCCCCTCTGATTCAGCCCCTCTGTTTCAGCCCCTCTGTTTCAGCCCCTCTGTTTCTTGCCCTCTGTTTCTCACCCTCTGTTTCAGGCTCTCTGTTTCAGCCCGTCTGTTTCAGCCCCTCTGTTTCAGCCCCTCTGTTTCTCGCCCTCTGTTTCAGGCTCTCTGTTTCAGCCCGTCTGTTTCAGCCCCTCTGTTTCAGCCCCTCTGTTTCTCGCCCTCTGTTTCTCGCCTGCTGTTTCAGCCCCTCTGTTTCTCGCCCACTGATTCAGCCCCTCTGTTTCAGCCCCTCTGATTCAGCCCCTCTGATTCAGCCCCTCTGTTTCTCGCCCTCTGTTTCAGCCCCTCTGTTTCAACCCCTCTGTTTCAGCCCCTCTGTTTCAGCCCCTCTCTTTCTCGACCTCTGTTTCAGCCCCTCTGTTTCTCGCCCTCTGTTTCAGCCCCTCTGTTTCTCGCCTTCTGTTTCAGCCACTCTGTTTCAGCCCCTCTGTTTCTCGCCCTCTGTTTCAGCCCATCTGTTTCAGCCCCTCTGTTTCTCGCCCTCTGTTTCAGCCCCGCTGATTCAGCCCCTCTTTTTCAGCCCCTCTGAATCAGCCCCTCTGATTCAGCCCCTCTGTTTCAGCCCCTCTGTTCCAGCCCCTCTGCTTCAGCCCCTCGTTTTCTCGCCCTCTGTTTCAGCCCCTCTGTTTCTCGCCCTCTGTTTCAGCCCCTCTGTTTCTCGCTCTCTGTTTCAGCCCAACTGTTTCAGCCCCTCTGTTTCAGCCCCTCTGTTTCTCGCCCTCTGTATCAACCCCTCTGTTTCAGCCCCTCTGATTCAGCCCCTCTGATTCAGCCCCTCTGTTTCTCGCCCTCTGTTTCAGCGCCGCTGATTCAGCCCCTCTGTTTCAGCCCCTCTGAATCAGCCCCTCTGATTCAGCCACTCTGTTTCAGCACCTCTGTTTCTCCCCCTCTGTTTCAGCCCCTCTGTTTCTCGCCCCCTGTTTCATCCCCTCTGATTCAGCCCCTCTGTTTCAGCCCCTCTGATTCAGCCCCTCTGTTTCAGCACCTCTGTTTCTCGCCCTCTGTTTCAGCCCCTCTGTTTCTCGCCCTCTGTTTCAGCCCCTCTGTTTCAGCCCCTCTGTTTCTCGCCCTCTGTTTCAGCCCCTCTGTTTCTCGCCCTCTGTTTCAGCCCCTCTGATTCAGCCCCTCTGTTTCAGCCCCTCTGATTCAGCCCCTCTGTTTCAGCCCCTCTGTTTCAGCCCCTCTGTTTCAGCCCCTCTGTTTCAGTCCCTCTGTTTCTCCCCCTTTGTTTCTCGCCCTCTGTTTCAGCCCCTCTGTTTTTCGCCCTCTGTTTCAGCCCCTCTGTTTCTCGCCCTCTGTTTCAGGCTCTCTGTTTCAGCCCGTCTGTTTCAGCCCCTCTGTTCCAGCCCCACTGTTTCAGCCCCTCTGTTTCAGCCCCTCTGATTCAGCCCCTCTGTTTCTCGCCCTCTAGTTCAGCCCCTCTGTTTCAACCCCTCTGTTTCAGCCCCTCTGTTTCAGCCCCTCTGTGTCAGCCCCTCTGTTTCTCGCCCTCTGTTTCAGCCCCTCTGTTTCAGCCCCTCTGTTTCTCGCCCTCTGTTTCAGCCCCGCTGATTCAGCCCCTCTGATTCAGCCCCTCTGAATCAGCCCCTCTGATTCAGCCCCTCTGTTTCAGCCCCTCTGTTTCACCCCTCTGTTTCAGCCCTTCTGTTTCCCGCCCTCTGTTTCAGCCACGCTGTTTCTCGCCCTCTGTTTCAGCCCCTCTGATTCAGCCCCTCTGTTTCAGCCCCTCTGATTCAGCCCCTCTGATTCAGCCCCTCTGATTCAGCCCCTCTGTTTCTCGCCCTCTGTTTCAGCCCCTCTGTTTCAGCCCCTCTGTTTCTGCCCCTCTGTTTCTCGCCCTCTGTTTCAGCCTCTCTGTTTCTCGCCCTCTGTTTCAGCCCCGCTGATTCAGCCCCTCTGTTTCAGCCCCTCTGAATCAGCCCCTCTGATTCAGCCACTCTGTTTCAGCACCTCTGTTTCTCGCCCTCTGTTTCAGCCCCTCTGTTTCTCGCCCCCTGTTTCATCCCCTCTGATTCAGCCCCTCTGTTTCAGCCCCTCTGATTCAGCCCCTCTGTTTCAGCACCTCTGTTTCTCGCCCTCTGTTTCAGCCCCTCTGTTTCTCGCCCTCTGTTTCAGCCCCTCTGTTTCAGCCCCTCTGTTTCTCGCCCTCTGTTTCAGCCCCTCTGTTTCTCGCCCTCTGTTTCAGCCCCTCTGATTCAGCCCCTTGTTTCAGCCGCTCTGATTCAGGCCCTCTGTTTCAGCCCCTCTGTTTCAGCCCCTCTGTTTCAGCCCCTCTGTTTCAGTCCCTCTGTTTCTCGCCCTTTGTTTCTCGCCCTCTGTTTCAGCCCCTCTGTTTTTCGCCCTCTGTTTCAGCCCCTCTGTTTCAGCCCCTCTGATTCAGCCCCTCTGTTTCTCGCCCTCTAGTTCAGCCCCTCTGTTTCTCGCCCTCTGTTTCAGCCCCTCTGTTTCAGCCCCTCTGTTTCAGCCCCTCTGTTTCTCGCCCTCTGTTTCAGCCCTTCTGTTTCAGCCCCTCTGATTCAGCCCCTCTGTTTCAGCCCCTCTGTTTCTCGCCCTCTGTTTCAGCCCCTCTGTTTCAGCCCCTCTGTTTCAGCCCCTCTGTTTCAGCCCCTCTGTTTCTCGACCTCTGTTTCAGCCCCTCTGTTTCTCGCCCTCTGTTTCAGCCCCGCTGATTCAGCCCCTCTGTTTCAGCCCCTCTGAATCAGCCCCTCTGATTCAGCCCCTCTGTTTCAGCCCCTCTGTTTCAGCCCCTCTGCTTCAGCCCCTCTGTTTCTCGCCCTCTGTTTCAGCCCCTCTGTTTCTCGCCCTCTGTTTCAGCCCCTCTGTTTCTCGCTCTCTGTTTCAGCCCCTCTGTTTCATCCCCTCTGTTTCAGCCCCTGTGCTTCTCGCCCTCTGTTTCAACCCCTCTGTTTCTCGCCCTCTGTTTCAGCCCCTCTGTTTCTCGACCTCTGTTTCAGCCCCTCTGTTTCAGCCCGTCTCTTTCAGCCCCTCTGTGTCAGCCCCTCTGTTTCTCGCCCTCTCTTTCAGCCCCTCTGTTTCAGCCCCTCTGTTTCTCGCCCTCTGTTTCTGCCCCTCTGTTTCTCGCCCTCTGTTTCAGCCCCTCTGTTTCTCGCCCTCTGTTTCAGACCCGCTGATTCAGCCCCTCTGTTTCAGCCCCTCTGAATCAGCCCCTCTGATTCAGCCCTTCTGTTTCAGCACCTCTGTTTCTCGCCCTCTGTTTCAGCCCCTCTGTTTCTCGCCCTCTGTTTCATCCCCTCTGATTCAGCCCCTCTGTTTCAGCCCCTCTGATTCAGCCCCTCTGTTTCAGCACCTCTGTTTCTCGCCCTCTGTTTCAGCCCCTCTGTTTCTCGCCCTCTGTTTCAGCCCATCTGTTTCAGCCCCTCTGTTTCAGCCCCTGTGTTTCAGCCCCTCTGTTTCTCGCCCTCTGTTTCAGCCCCTCTGTTTCAGCCCCTCTGTTTCTCGCCCTCTCTTTCAGCCCCTCTGTTTCTCGCCCTCTGTTTCAGCCCCTCTGTTTCTCGCCCCCTGTTTCAGCCCCTCTGTTTCTCGCCCTCTGTTTCAGCCCCTCTGTTTCAGACCCTCTGTTTCAGCGCCTCTGTTTTAGCCCCTCTGTTTCTCGCCCTCTGTTTCAGCCCCTCTGTTTCTCGCCCTGTGTTTCAGCCCCTCTGATTCAGCCCCTCTGTTTCAGCCGCTTGGATTCAGCCCCTCTGTTTCAGCCCCTCTGTTTCAGCCCCTCTGTTTCAGCCCCTCTGTTCCCCGCCCTCTGTTTCAGCCCCTCTGTTTCTCGCCCTCTGTTTCAGCCCCTCTGATTCAGCCCCTCTGTTTCAGCCCCTCCGATTCGGCCCCTCTGATTCAGACCCTCTGATTCAGCCCCTCTGTTTCTCGCCCTGTTTCAGCCCCTCTGTTTCAGCCCCTCTGTTTCAGCCCCTCTGTTTCTCACCCTCTGTTTCAGCCCCTCTGATTCAGCCCCTCTGATTCAGCCCCTCTGATTCAGCCCCTCTGATTCAGCCCCTCTGTTTCCCGCCCCACTGTTTCCCGCCCCTCTTTTTCCCTCCCCTCTGTTTCAGCCCCTCTGTTTCACGCCCCCTGTTTCAGCCCCTCCGTTTCTCACCCTCTGTTTCAGCCCCTCTGTTTCTCGCCCTGTTTCAGCCCCTGTATTTCAGCCCCTCTGTTTCAGCCCCTCTGTATCTCGATCACTGTTTCCGCCCCTCTGTTTCAGCCCCTCTGTTTCTCGCACTCTGTTTCAGCCCCTCTGTTTCTCGCCCTCTGTTTCAGACCCTCTGTTTCTCGCCCTCTGTTTCAGCCCCTCTGTTTCTCGCCCTCTGTTTCAGCCCCTCTGTTTCTCGCCCTCTGTTTCAGCCCCTCTGTTTCAGCCACTCTGTTTCTCACCCTCTGTTTCAGCCCCTCTGTTTCTCACCCTCTGTTTCAGCCCCTCTGTTTCAGCCCCTCTGTTTCGCACCCTCTGTTTCAGCCCCTCTGTTTCTCGCCCTCTGTTTCAGCCCCTCTGATTCAGCCCCTCTGTTTCTCGCCCTCTGTTTCAGCCCCTCTGTTTCTCGCCCTCTGTTTCAGCCCCTCTGTATCTCGCCCTCTGTTTCAGCCCCTCTGTTTCATCCTCTCTGTTTCAGCCCCTCTGTTTCAGCCCCACTGTTTCTCAACCTCTGTTTCAGCCCCTCTGTTTCTCGCCCTCTGTTTCAGCCCCTCTGTTTCTCGCCCTTTGTTTCAGCCCCTCTGTTTCTCGCCCTCTGTTTCAGTCCCCCTGTTTCAGCCCCTCTGTTTCAGCCCCTCTGTTTCAGCCACTCTGTTTCAGTCCCTCTGTTTCTCGCCCTCTGTTTCAGCCCCTGTGTTTCTCGCCCTCTGTTTCAGCCCCTCTGATTCAGCCCCTCTGATTCAGCCCCACTGTTTCTCACCCTCTGTTTCAGCCCCTCTGTTTCTCGCCCTCTGTTTCATTACCCTCTGTTTCTCGCCCTCTGTTTCAGCCTCTCTGTTTCAGCGCCTCTGTTTCTCGCCCTCTGTTTCAGCCCCTCTGTTTCAGCCCCTCTGTTTCAGCCCCTCTGTTTCAGCCCCTCTGTTTCTTGCCCTCTGTTTCTCACCCTCTGTTTCAGGCTCTCTGTTTCAGCCCGTCTGTTTCAGCCCCTCTGTTTCAGCCCCTCTGTTTCTCGCCCTCTGTTTCAGGCTCTCTGTTTCAGCCCGTCTGTTTCAGACCCTCTGTTTCAGCCCCTCTGTTTCTCGCCCTCTGTTTCTCGCCTGCTGTTTCAGCCCCTCTGTTTCTCGCCCACTGATTCAGCCCCTCTGTTTCAGCCCCTCTGATTCAGCCCCTCTGATTCAGCCCCTCTGTTTCTCGCCCTCTGTTTCAGCCCCTCTGTTTCAACCCCTCTGTTTCAGCCCCTCTGTTTCAGCCCCTCTCTTTCTCGACCTCTGTTTCAGCCCCTCTGTTTCTCGCCCTCTGTTTCAGCCCCTCTGTTTCTCGCCTTCTGTTTCAGCCACTCTGTTTCAGCCCCTCTGTTTCTCGCCCTCTGTTTCAGCCCATCTGTTTCAGCCCCTCTGTTTCTCGCCCTCTGTTTCTGCCCCTCTGTTTCTCGCCCTGTTTCAGCCCCTCTGTTTCTCGCCCTCTGTTTCAGCCCCGCTGATTCAGCCCCTCTTTTTCAGCCCCTCTGAATCAGCCCCTCTGATTCAGCCCCTCTGTTTCAGCCCCTCTGTTTCAGCCCCTCTGCTTCAGCCCCTCTGTTTCTCGCCCTCTGTTTCAGCCCCTCTGTTTCTCGCCCTCTGTTTCAGCCCCTCTGTTTCTCGCTCTCTGTTTCAGCCCATCTGTTTCAGCCCCTCTGTTTCAGCCCCGTTGTTTCTCGCCCTCTGTTTCAACCCCTCTGTTTCTCGCCCTCTGTTTCTGCCCCTCTGTTTCTCGCCCTCTGTTTCAGCCCCTCTGTTTCTCGCCCTCTGTTTCAGCCCCGCTGATTCAGCCCCTCTTTTTCAGCCCCTCTGAATCAGCCCCTCTGATTCAGCCACTCTGTTTCAGCACCTCTGTTTCTCGCCCTCTGTTTCAGCCCCTCTGTTTCTCGCCCCCTGTTTCATCCCCTCTGATTCAGCCCCTCTGTTTCAGCCCCTCTGATTCAGCCCCTCTGTTTCAGCACCTCTGTTTCTCGCCCTCTGTTTCAGCCCCTCTGTTTCTCGCCCTCTGTTTCAGCCCCTCTGTTTCAGCCCCTCTGTTTCTCGCCCTCTGTTTCAGCCCCTCTGTTTCTCGCCCTCTGTTTCAGCCCCTCTGATTCAGCCCCTCTGTTTCAGCCGCTCTGATTCAGCCCCTCTGTTTCAGCCCCTCTGTTTCAGCCCCTCTGTTTCAGCCCCTCTGTTTCAGTCCCTCTGTTTCTCCCCCTTTGTTTCTCGCCCTCTGTTTCAGCCCCTCTGTTTTTCGCCCTCTGTTTCAGCCCCTCTGTTTCTCGCCCTCTGTTTCAGGCTCTCTGTTTCAGCCCGTCTGTTTCAGCCCCTCTGTTCCAGCCCCACTGTTTCAGCCCCTCTGTTTCAGCCCCTCTGATTCAGCCCCTCTGTTTCTCGCCCACTAGTTCAGCCCCTCTGTTTCAACCCCTCTGTTTCAGCCCCTCTGTTTCAGCCCCTCTGTGTCAGCCCCTCTGTTTCTCGCCCTCTGTTTCAGCCCCTCTGTTTCAGCCCCTCTGTTTCTCGCCCTCTGTTTCAGCCCCGCTGATTCAGCCCCTCTGATTCAGCCCCTCTGAATCAGCCCCTCTGATTCAGCCCCTCTGTTTCAGCCCCTCTGTTTCACCCCTCTGTTTCAGCCCTTCTGTTTCCCGCCCTCTGTTTCAGCCACGCTGTTTCTCGCCCTCTGTTTCAGCCCCTCTGATTCAGCCCCTCTGTTTCAGCCCCTCTGATTCAGCCCCTCTGATTCAGCCCCACTGATTCAGCCCCTCTGTTTCTCGCCCTCTGTTTCAGCCCCTCTGTTTCAGCCCCTCTGTTTCAGCCCCTTTGTTACTCACCCTCTGTTTCAGCCCCTCTGATTCAGCTTCTCTGATTCAGCCACTCTCATTCAGCCCCTCTCATTTAGCCCCTCTGTTTCCCGCCCCTCTGTTTCCCGCCCCTCTGTTTCCCGCCCCTCTGTTTCAGCCCCTCTGTTTCACGCCCCGTGTTTCAGCCCCTCTGTTTCTGACCCTCTGTTTCAGCCCCTCTGTTTCTCGCCCTCTGTTTCAGCCCCTCTGTTTTAGCCCCTCTGTTTCAGTCCCTCTGTTTCTCGCCCTCTGTTTCAGCCCCTCTGTTTCTCGCCCTCTGTTTCAGCCCCTCTGTTTCTCGCTCTCTGTTTCAGCCCCTCTGTTTCTCGCCCTCTGTTTCAGCCCCTCTGTTTCTCGCGATCTGTTTCAGCCCCTCTGTGTCTCGCCCTCTGTTTCAGCCCCTCTGTTTCAGCCCCTCTGTTTCAGCCCCTCTGTTTCTCGCCCTCTGTTTCAGCCCCTCTGTTTCTCGCCCTCTGTTTCAGCCCCTCTGATTCAGCCCCTCTGTTTCAGCCCCTCTGTTTCAACCACTCTGTTTCAGCCCCTCTGATTCAGCCCCTCTGTTTCAGCCCCTCTGTTTCAGCCCCTCTGTTTCAGCCCCTCTGTTTGTTGCCCTCTGTTTCTCACCCTCTGTTTCAGGCTCTCTGTTTCAGCCCGTCTGTTTCAGCCCCTCTGTTTCAGCCCCTCTGTTTCTCGCCCTCTGTTTCAGGCTCTCTGTTTCAGCCCGTCTGTTTCAGACCCTCTGTTTCAGCCACTCTGTTTCTCGCCCTCTGTTTCTCGCCTGCTGTTTCAGCCCCTCTGTTTCTCGCCCACTGTTTCAGCCCCTCTGTTTCAGCCCCTCTGATTCAGCCCCTCTGATTCAGCCCCTCTGTTTCTCGCCCTCTGTTTCAGCCCCTCTGTTTCAACCCCTCTGTTTCAGCCCCTCTGTTTCAGCCCCTCTCTTTCTCGACCTCTGTTTCAGCCCCTCTGTTTCTCGCCCTCTGTTTCAGCCCCTCTGTTTCTCGCCTTCTGTTTCAGCCACTCTGTTTCAGCCCCTCTGTTTCAGCCCATCTGTTTCAGCCGCTCTGTTTCTCGCCCTCTGTTTCTGCCCCTCTGTTTCTCGCCCTGTTTCAGCCCCTCTGTTTCTCGCCCTCTGTTTCAGCCCCGCTGAATCAGCCCCTCTGTTTCAGCCCCTCTGAATCAGCCCCTCTGATTCAGCCCCTCTGTTTCAGCCCCTCTGTTTCAGCCCCTCTGCTTCAGCCCCTCTGTTTCTCGCCCTCTGTTTCAGCCCCTCTGTTTCTCGCCCTCTGTTTCAGCCCCTCTGTTTCTCGCTCTCTGTTTCAGCCCATCTGTTTCAGCCCCTCTGTTTCAGCCCCTCTGTTTCTCGCCCTCTGTTTCAACCCCTCTGTTTCTCGCCCTCTGTTTCAGCCCCGCTGATTCAGCCCCTCTGTTTCAGCCCCTCTGAATCAGCCCCTCTGATTCAGCCACTCTGTTTCAGCACCTCTGTTTCTCGCCCTCTGTTTCAGCCCCTCTGTTTCTCGCCCCCTGTTTCATCCCCTCTGATTCAGCCCCTCTGTTTCAGCCCCTCTGATTCAGCCCCTCTGTTTCAGCACCTCTGTTTCTCGCCCTCTGTTTCAGCCCCTCTGTTTCTCGCCCTCTGTTTCAGCCCCTCTGTTTCAGCCCCTCTGTTTCTCGCCCTCTGTTTCAGCCCCTCTGTTTCTCGCCCTCTGTTTCAGCCCCTCTGATTCAGCCCCTCTGTTTCAGCCGCTCTGATTCAGCCCCTCTGTTTCAGCCCCTCTGTTTCAGCCCCTCTGTTTCAGCCCCTCTGTTTCAGTCCCTCTGTTTCTCCCCCTTTGTTTCTCGCCCTCTGTTTCAGCCCCTCTGTTTTTCGCCCTCTGTTTCAGCCCCTCTGTTTCTCGCCCTCTGTTTCAGGCTCTCTGTTTCAGCCCGTCTGTTTCAGCCCCTCTGTTCCAGCCCCACTGTTTCAGCCCCTCTGTTTCAGCCCCTCTGATTCAGCCCCTCTGTTTCTCGCCCTCTAGTTCAGCCCCTCTGTTTCTCGCCCTCTGTTTCAGCCCCTCTGTTTCAGCCCCTCTGTTTCAGCCCCTCTGTTTCAGCCCCTCTGTTTCTCGCCCTCTGTTTCAGCCCTTCTGTTTCAGCCCCTCTGATTCAGCCCCTCTGTTTCAGCCCCTCTGTTTCTCGCCCTCTGTTTCAGCCCCTCTGTTTCAGCCCCTCTGTTTCAGCCCCTCTGTTTCTCGACCTCTGTTTCAGCCCCTCTGTTTCTCGCCCTCTGTTTCAGCCCCGCTGATTCAGCCCCTCTGTTTCAGCCCCTCTGAATCAGCCCCTCTGATTCAGCCCCTCTGTTTCAGCCCCTCTGTTTCAGCCCCTCTGCTTCAGCCCCTCTGTTTCTCGCCCTCTGTTTCAGCCCCTCTGTTTCTCGCCCTCTGTTTCAGCCCCTCTGTTTCTCGCTCTCTGTTTCAGCCCCTCTGTTTCATCCCCTCTGTTTCAGCCCCTGTGCTTCTCGCCCTCTGTTTCAACCCCTCTGTTTCTCGCCCTCTGTTTCAGCCCCTCTGTTTCTCGACCTCTGTTTCAGCCCCTCTGTTTCAGCCCGTCTGTTTCAGCCCCTCTGTGTCAGCCCCTCTGTTTCTCGCCCTCTCTTTCAGCCCCTCTGTTTCAGCCCCTCTGTTTCTCGCCCTCTGTTTCAGCCCCTCTGTTTCTCGCCATCTGTTTCAGCCCCTCTGTGTCTCGCCCTCTGTTTCAGCCCCTCTGTTTCAGCCCCTCAGTTTCAGCCCCTCTGTTTCTCGCCCTCTGTTTCAGCCCCTCTGTTTCTCGCCCTCTGTTTCAGCCCCTCTGATTCAGCCCCTCTGTTTCAGCCCCTCTGTTTCAACCACTCTGTTTCAGCCCCTCTGATTCAGCCCCTCTGTTTCAGCCCCTCTGTTTCAACCCCTCTGTTTCAGCCCCTCTGTTTCTTGCCCTCTGTTTCTCACCCTCTGTTTCAGGCTCTCTGTTTCAGCCCGTCTGTTTCAGCCCCTCTGTTTCAGCCCCTCTGTTTCTCGCCCTCTGTTTCAGGCTCTCTGTTTCAGCCCCTCTGTTTCTCGCCCTCTGTTTCAGCCCCGCTGATTCAGCCCCTCTGATTCAGCACCTCTGAATCAGCCCCTCTGATTCAGCCCCTCTGTTTCAGCTCCACTGTTGCAGCCCCCTGTTTCTCGCCCTCTGTTTCAGCCCCTCTGTTTCTCGCCCTCTGTTTCAGCCCCTCTGTTTCAGCCCCTCTGTTTCTCGCCCTCTGTTTCAGCCCCGCTGATTCAGCCCCTCTGATTCAGCCCCTCTGAATCAGCCCCTCTGATTCAGCCCCTCTGTTTCAGCCCCTCTGTTTCACCCCTCTGTTTCAGCCCTTCTGTTTCCCGCCCTCTGTTTCAGCCACGCTGTTTCTCGCCCTCTGTTTCAGCCCCTCTGATTCAGCCCCTCTGTTTCAGCCCCTCTGATTCAGCCCCTCTGATTCAGCCCCACTGATTCAGCCCCTCTGTTTCTCGCCCTCTGTTTCAGCCCCTCTGTTTCAGCCCCTCTGTTTCAGCCCCTTTGTTACTCACCCTCTGTTTCAGCCCCTCTGATTCAGCTTCTCTGATTCAGCCACTCTCATTCAGCCCCTCTCATTTAGCCCCTCTGTTTCCCGCCCCTCTGTTTCCCGCCCCTCTGTTTCCCGCCCCTCTGTTTCAGCCCCTCTGTTTCACGCCCCGTGTTTCAGCCCCTCTGTTTCTGACCCTCTGTTTCAGCCCCTCTGTTTCTCGCCCTCTGTTTCAGCCCCTCTGTTTTAGCCCCTCTGTTTCAGTCCCTCTGTTTCTCGCCCTCTGTTTCAGCCCCTCTGTTTCTCGCCCTCTGTTTCAGCCCCTCTGTTTCTCGCTCTCTGTTTCAGCCCCTCTGTTTCTCGCCCTCTGTTTCAGCCCCTCTGTTTCTCGCGATCTGTTTCAGCCCCTCTGTGTCTCGCCCTCTGTTTCAGCCCCTCTGTTTCAGCCCCTCTGTTTCAGCCCCTCTGTTTCTCGCCCTCTGTTTCAGCCCCTCTGTTTCTCGCCCTCTGTTTCAGCCCCTCTGATTCAGCCCCTCTGTTTCAGCCCCTCTGTTTCAACCACTCTGTTTCAGCCCCTCTGATTCAGCCCCTCTGTTTCAGCCCCTCTGTTTCAGCCCCTCTGTTTCAGCCCCTCTGTTTGTTGCCCTCTGTTTCTCACCCTCTGTTTCAGGCTCTCTGTTTCAGCCCGTCTGTTTCAGCCCCTCTGTTTCAGCCCCTCTGTTTCTCGCCCTCTGTTTCAGGCTCTCTGTTTCAGCCCGTCTGTTTCAGACCCTCTGTTTCAGCCACTCTGTTTCTCGCCCTCTGTTTCTCGCCTGCTGTTTCAGCCCCTCTGTTTCTCGCCCACTGTTTCAGCCCCTCTGTTTCAGCCCCTCTGATTCAGCCCCTCTGATTCAGCCCCTCTGTTTCTCGCCCTCTGTTTCAGCCCCTCTGTTTCAACCCCTCTGTTTCAGCCCCTCTGTTTCAGCCCCTCTCTTTCTCGACCTCTGTTTCAGCCCCTCTGTTTCTCGCCCTCTGTTTCAGCCCCTCTGTTTCTCGCCTTCTGTTTCAGCCACTCTGTTTCAGCCCCTCTGTTTCAGCCCATCTGTTTCAGCCGCTCTGTTTCTCGCCCTCTGTTTCTGCCCCTCTGTTTCTCGCCCTGTTTCAGCCCCTCTGTTTCTCGCCCTCTGTTTCAGCCCCGCTGAATCAGCCCCTCTGTTTCAGCCCCTCTGAATCAGCCCCTCTGATTCAGCCCCTCTGTTTCAGCCCCTCTGTTTCAGCCCCTCTGCTTCAGCCCCTCTGTTTCTCGCCCTCTGTTTCAGCCCCTCTGTTTCTCGCCCTCTGTTTCAGCCCCTCTGTTTCTCGCTCTCTGTTTCAGCCCATCTGTTTCAGCCCCTCTGTTTCAGCCCCTCTGTTTCTCGCCCTCTGTTTCAACCCCTCTGTTTCTCGCCCTCTGTTTCAGCCCCGCTGATTCAGCCCCTCTGTTTCAGCCCCTCTGAATCAGCCCCTCTGATTCAGCCACTCTGTTTCAGCACCTCTGTTTCTCGCCCTCTGTTTCAGCCCCTCTGTTTCTCGCCCCCTGTTTCATCCCCTCTGATTCAGCCCCTCTGTTTCAGCCCCTCTGATTCAGCCCCTCTGTTTCAGCACCTCTGTTTCTCGCCCTCTGTTTCAGCCCCTCTGTTTCTCGCCCTCTGTTTCAGCCCCTCTGTTTCAGCCCCTCTGTTTCTCGCCCTCTGTTTCAGCCCCTCTGTTTCTCGCCCTCTGTTTCAGCCCCTCTGATTCAGCCCCTCTGTTTCAGCCGCTCTGATTCAGCCCCTCTGTTTCAGCCCCTCTGTTTCAGCCCCTCTGTTTCAGCCCCTCTGTTTCAGTCCCTCTGTTTCTCCCCCTTTGTTTCTCGCCCTCTGTTTCAGCCCCTCTGTTTTTCGCCCTCTGTTTCAGCCCCTCTGTTTCTCGCCCTCTGTTTCAGGCTCTCTGTTTCAGCCCGTCTGTTTCAGCCCCTCTGTTCCAGCCCCACTGTTTCAGCCCCTCTGTTTCAGCCCCTCTGATTCAGCCCCTCTGTTTCTCGCCCTCTAGTTCAGCCCCTCTGTTTCTCGCCCTCTGTTTCAGCCCCTCTGTTTCAGCCCCTCTGTTTCAGCCCCTCTGTTTCAGCCCCTCTGTTTCTCGCCCTCTGTTTCAGCCCTTCTGTTTCAGCCCCTCTGATTCAGCCCCTCTGTTTCAGCCCCTCTGTTTCTCGCCCTCTGTTTCAGCCCCTCTGTTTCAGCCCCTCTGTTTCAGCCCCTCTGTTTCTCGACCTCTGTTTCAGCCCCTCTGTTTCTCGCCCTCTGTTTCAGCCCCGCTGATTCAGCCCCTCTGTTTCAGCCCCTCTGAATCAGCCCCTCTGATTCAGCCCCTCTGTTTCAGCCCCTCTGTTTCAGCCCCTCTGCTTCAGCCCCTCTGTTTCTCGCCCTCTGTTTCAGCCCCTCTGTTTCTCGCCCTCTGTTTCAGCCCCTCTGTTTCTCGCTCTCTGTTTCAGCCCCTCTGTTTCATCCCCTCTGTTTCAGCCCCTGTGCTTCTCGCCCTCTGTTTCAACCCCTCTGTTTCTCGCCCTCTGTTTCAGCCCCTCTGTTTCTCGACCTCTGTTTCAGCCCCTCTGTTTCAGCCCGTCTGTTTCAGCCCCTCTGTGTCAGCCCCTCTGTTTCTCGCCCTCTCTTTCAGCCCCTCTGTTTCAGCCCCTCTGTTTCTCGCCCTCTGTTTCAGCCCCTCTGTTTCTCGCCATCTGTTTCAGCCCCTCTGTGTCTCGCCCTCTGTTTCAGCCCCTCTGTTTCAGCCCCTCAGTTTCAGCCCCTCTGTTTCTCGCCCTCTGTTTCAGCCCCTCTGTTTCTCGCCCTCTGTTTCAGCCCCTCTGATTCAGCCCCTCTGTTTCAGCCCCTCTGTTTCAACCACTCTGTTTCAGCCCCTCTGATTCAGCCCCTCTGTTTCAGCCCCTCTGTTTCAACCCCTCTGTTTCAGCCCCTCTGTTTCTTGCCCTCTGTTTCTCACCCTCTGTTTCAGGCTCTCTGTTTCAGCCCGTCTGTTTCAGCCCCTCTGTTTCAGCCCCTCTGTTTCTCGCCCTCTGTTTCAGGCTCTCTGTTTCAGCCCCTCTGTTTCTCGCCCTCTGTTTCAGCCCCGCTGATTCAGCCCCTCTGATTCAGCACCTCTGAATCAGCCCCTCTGATTCAGCCCCTCTGTTTCAGCTCCACTGTTGCAGCCCCCTGTTTCTCGCCCTCTGTTTCAGCCCCTCTGTTTCTCGCCCTCTGTTTCAGCCCCGCTGTTTCTCGCCCTCTGTTTCAGCCCCTCTATTTCAGCCCCTCTATTTCAGCCCCTCTGTTTCAGCCCCTCTGTTTCTTCCCCTCTGTTTCAGCCTCCCTGTTTCTCGCCCTCTGTTTCAGCCCCTCTGTTTCTCGCCCTCTGTTTCAGCCCCTCTGTTTCAGCCCCTCTGTTTCTCGCCCTCTGTTTCAGCCCCGCTGATTCAGCCCCTCTGATTCAGCCCCTCTGAATCAGCCCCTCTGATTCAGCCCCTCTGTTTCAGCCCCTCTGTTTCACCCCTCTGTTTCAGCCCTTCTGTTTCCCGCCCTCTGTTTCAGCCACGCTGTTTCTCGCCCTCTGTTTCAGCCCCTCTGATTCAGCCCCTCTGTTTCAGCCCCTCTGATTCAGCCCCTCTGATTCAGCCCCACTGATTCAGCCCCTCTGTTTCTCGCCCTCTGTTTCAGCCCCTCTGTTTCAGCCCCTCTGTTTCAGCCCCTTTGTTACTCACCCTCTGTTTCAGCCCCTCTGATTCAGCTTCTCTGATTCAGCCACTCTCATTCAGCCCCTCTCATTTAGCCCCTCTGTTTCCCGCCCCTCTGTTTCCCGCCCCTCTGTTTCCCGCCCCTCTGTTTCAGCCCCTCTGTTTCACGCCCCGTGTTTCAGCCCCTCTGTTTCTGACCCTCTGTTTCAGCCCCTCTGTTTCTCGCCCTCTGTTTCAGCCCCTCTGTTTTAGCCCCTCTGTTTCAGTCCCTCTGTTTCTCGCCCTCTGTTTCAGCCCCTCTGTTTCTCGCCCTCTGTTTCAGCCCCTCTGTTTCTCGCTCTCTGTTTCAGCCCCTCTGTTTCTCGCCCTCTGTTTCAGCCCCTCTGTTTCTCGCGATCTGTTTCAGCCCCTCTGTGTCTCGCCCTCTGTTTCAGCCCCTCTGTTTCAGCCCCTCTGTTTCAGCCCCTCTGTTTCTCGCCCTCTGTTTCAGCCCCTCTGTTTCTCGCCCTCTGTTTCAGCCCCTCTGATTCAGCCCCTCTGTTTCAGCCCCTCTGTTTCAACCACTCTGTTTCAGCCCCTCTGATTCAGCCCCTCTGTTTCAGCCCCTCTGTTTCAGCCCCTCTGTTTCAGCCCCTCTGTTTGTTGCCCTCTGTTTCTCACCCTCTGTTTCAGGCTCTCTGTTTCAGCCCGTCTGTTTCAGCCCCTCTGTTTCAGCCCCTCTGTTTCTCGCCCTCTGTTTCAGGCTCTCTGTTTCAGCCCGTCTGTTTCAGACCCTCTGTTTCAGCCACTCTGTTTCTCGCCCTCTGTTTCTCGCCTGCTGTTTCAGCCCCTCTGTTTCTCGCCCACTGTTTCAGCCCCTCTGTTTCAGCCCCTCTGATTCAGCCCCTCTGATTCAGCCCCTCTGTTTCTCGCCCTCTGTTTCAGCCCCTCTGTTTCAACCCCTCTGTTTCAGCCCCTCTGTTTCAGCCCCTCTCTTTCTCGACCTCTGTTTCAGCCCCTCTGTTTCTCGCCCTCTGTTTCAGCCCCTCTGTTTCTCGCCTTCTGTTTCAGCCACTCTGTTTCAGCCCCTCTGTTTCAGCCCATCTGTTTCAGCCGCTCTGTTTCTCGCCCTCTGTTTCTGCCCCTCTGTTTCTCGCCCTGTTTCAGCCCCTCTGTTTCTCGCCCTCTGTTTCAGCCCCGCTGAATCAGCCCCTCTGTTTCAGCCCCTCTGAATCAGCCCCTCTGATTCAGCCCCTCTGTTTCAGCCCCTCTGTTTCAGCCCCTCTGCTTCAGCCCCTCTGTTTCTCGCCCTCTGTTTCAGCCCCTCTGTTTCTCGCCCTCTGTTTCAGCCCCTCTGTTTCTCGCTCTCTGTTTCAGCCCATCTGTTTCAGCCCCTCTGTTTCAGCCCCTCTGTTTCTCGCCCTCTGTTTCAACCCCTCTGTTTCTCGCCCTCTGTTTCAGCCCCGCTGATTCAGCCCCTCTGTTTCAGCCCCTCTGAATCAGCCCCTCTGATTCAGCCACTCTGTTTCAGCACCTCTGTTTCTCGCCCTCTGTTTCAGCCCCTCTGTTTCTCGCCCCCTGTTTCATCCCCTCTGATTCAGCCCCTCTGTTTCAGCCCCTCTGATTCAGCCCCTCTGTTTCAGCACCTCTGTTTCTCGCCCTCTGTTTCAGCCCCTCTGTTTCTCGCCCTCTGTTTCAGCCCCTCTGTTTCAGCCCCTCTGTTTCTCGCCCTCTGTTTCAGCCCCTCTGTTTCTCGCCCTCTGTTTCAGCCCCTCTGATTCAGCCCCTCTGTTTCAGCCGCTCTGATTCAGCCCCTCTGTTTCAGCCCCTCTGTTTCAGCCCCTCTGTTTCAGCCCCTCTGTTTCAGTCCCTCTGTTTCTCCCCCTTTGTTTCTCGCCCTCTGTTTCAGCCCCTCTGTTTTTCGCCCTCTGTTTCAGCCCCTCTGTTTCTCGCCCTCTGTTTCAGGCTCTCTGTTTCAGCCCGTCTGTTTCAGCCCCTCTGTTCCAGCCCCACTGTTTCAGCCCCTCTGTTTCAGCCCCTCTGATTCAGCCCCTCTGTTTCTCGCCCTCTAGTTCAGCCCCTCTGTTTCTCGCCCTCTGTTTCAGCCCCTCTGTTTCAGCCCCTCTGTTTCAGCCCCTCTGTTTCAGCCCCTCTGTTTCTCGCCCTCTGTTTCAGCCCTTCTGTTTCAGCCCCTCTGATTCAGCCACTCTGTTTCAGCCCCTCTGTTTCTCGCCCTCTGTTTCAGCCCCTCTGTTTCAGCCCCTCTGTTTCAGCCCCTCTGTTTCTCGACCTCTGTTTCAGCCCCTCTGTTTCTCGCCCTCTGTTTCAGCCCCGCTGATTCAGCCCCTCTGTTTCAGCCCCTCTGAATCAGCCCCTCTGATTCAGCCCCTCTGTTTCAGCCCCTCTGTTTCAGCCCCTCTGCTTCAGCCCCTCTGTTTCTCGCCCTCTGTTTCAGCCCCTCTGTTTCTCGCCCTCTGTTTCAGCCCCTCTGTTTCTCGCTCTCTGTTTCAGCCCCTCTGTTTCATCCCCTCTGTTTCAGCCCCTGTGCTTCTCGCCCTCTGTTTCAACCCCTCTGTTTCTCGCCCTCTGTTTCAGCCCCTCTGTTTCTCGACCTCTGTTTCAGCCCCTCTGTTTCAGCCCGTCTGTTTCAGCCCCTCTGTGTCAGCCCCTCTGTTTCTCGCCCTCTCTTTCAGCCCCTCTGTTTCAGCCCCTCTGTTTCTCGCCCTCTGTTTCAGCCCCTCTGTTTCTCGCCATCTGTTTCAGCCCCTCTGTGTCTCGCCCTCTGTTTCAGCCCCTCTGTTTCAGCCCCTCAGTTTCAGCCCCTCTGTTTCTCGCCCTCTGTTTCAGCCCCTCTGTTTCTCGCCCTCTGTTTCAGCCCCTCTGATTCAGCCCCTCTGTTTCAGCCCCTCTGTTTCAACCACTCTGTTTCAGCCCCTCTGATTCAGCCCCTCTGTTTCAGCCCCTCTGTTTCAACCCCTCTGTTTCAGCCCCTCTGTTTCTTGCCCTCTGTTTCTCACCCTCTGTTTCAGGCTCTCTGTTTCAGCCCGTCTGTTTCAGCCCCTCTGTTTCAGCCCCTCTGTTTCTCGCCCTCTGTTTCAGGCTCTCTGTTTCAGCCCCTCTGTTTCTCGCCCTCTGTTTCAGCCCCGCTGATTCAGCCCCTCTGATTCAGCACCTCTGAATCAGCCCCTCTGATTCAGCCCCTCTGTTTCAGCTCCACTGTTGCAGCCCCCTGTTTCTCGCCCTCTGTTTCAGCCCCTCTGTTTCTCGCCCTCTGTTTCAGCCCCGCTGTTTCTCGCCCTCTGTTTCAGCCCCTCTATTTCAGCCCCTCTATTTCAGCCCCTCTGTTTCAGCCCCTCTGTTTCTTCCCCTCTGTTTCAGCCTCCCTGTTTCTCGCCCTCTGTTTCAGCCCCTCTGTTTCTCGCCCTCTGTTTCAACCCGTCTGTTTCAGCCCCTCTGTTTCAGCCCCTCTGTGTCAGCCCCTCTGTTTCTCGCCCTCTGTTTCAGCCCCTCTGTTTCAGCCCCTCTGTTTCTCGCCCACTGTTTCAGCCCCGCTGATTCAGCCCCTCTGATTCAGCCCCTCTGAATCAGCCCCTCTGATTCAGCCCCTCTGTTTCAGCCCCTCTGTTTCAGCCCCTCTGTTTCAGCCCTTCTGTTTCCCGCCCTCTGTTTCAGCCACGCTGTTTCTCGCCCTCTGTTTCAGCCCCTCTGATTCAGCCCCTCTGTTTCAGCCCCTCTGATTCAGCCCCTCTGTTTCAGCCCCTCTGTTTCAACCACTCTGTTTCAGCCCCTCTGATTCAGCCCCTCTGTTTCAGCCCCTCTGTTTCAGCCCCTCTGTTTCTTGCCCTCTGTTTCTCACCCTCTGTTTCAGGCTCTCTGTTTCAGCCCGTCTGTTTCAGCCCCTCTGTTTCAGCCCCTCTGTTTCTCGCCCTCTGTTTCAGGCTCTCTGTTTCAGCCCGTCTGTTTCAGCCCCTCTGTTTCAGCCCCTCTGTTTCTCGCCCTCTGTTTCTCGCCTGCTGTTTCAGCCCCTCTGTTTCTCGCCCACTGATTCAGCCCCTCTGTTTCAGCCCCTCTGATTCAGCCCCTCTGATTCAGCCCCTCTGTTTCTCGCCCTCTGTTTCAGCCCCTCTGTTTCAACCCCTCTGTTTCAGCCCCTCTGTTTCAGCCCCTCTCTTTCTCGACCTCTGTTTCAGCCCCTCTGTTTCTCGCCCTCTGTTTCAGCCCCTCTGTTTCTCGCCTTCTGTTTCAGCCACTCTGTTTCAGCCCCTCTGTTTCTCGCCCTCTGTTTCAGCCCATCTGTTTCAGCCCCTCTGTTTCTCGCCCTCTGTTTCAGCCCCGCTGATTCAGCCCCTCTTTTTCAGCCCCTCTGAATCAGCCCCTCTGATTCAGCCCCTCTGTTTCAGCCCCTCTGTTTCAGCCCCTCTGCTTCAGCCCCTCGTTTTCTCGCCCTCTGTTTCAGCCCCTCTGTTTCTCGCCCTCTGTTTCAGCCCCTCTGTTTCTCGCTCTCTGTTTCAGCCCCTCTGATTCAGCCCCTCTGATTCAGCCCCTCTGTTTCTCGCCCTCTGTTTCAGCGCCGCTGATTCAGCCCCTCTGTTTCAGCCCCTCTGAATCAGCCCCTCTGATTCAGCCACTCTGTTTCAGCACCTCTGTTTCTCCCCCTCTGTTTCAGCCCCTCTGTTTCTCGCCCCCTGTTTCATCCCCTCTGATTCAGCCCCTCTGTTTCAGCCCCTCTGATTCAGCCCCTCTGTTTCAGCACCTCTGTTTCTCGCCCTCTGTTTCAGCCCCTCTGTTTCTCGCCCTCTGTTTCAGCCCCTCTGTTTCAGCCCCTCTGTTTCTCGCCCTCTGTTTCAGCCCCTCTGTTTCTCGCCCTCTGTTTCAGCCCCTCTGATTCAGCCCCTCTGTTTCAGCCCCTCTGATTCAGCCCCTCTGTTTCAGCCCCTCTGTTTCAGCCCCTCTGTTTCAGCCCCTCTGTTTCAGTCCCTCTGTTTCTCCCCCTTTGTTTCTCGCCCTCTGTTTCAGCCCCTCTGTTTTTCGCCCTCTGTTTCAGCCCCTCTGTTTCTCGCCCTCTGTTTCAGGCTCTCTGTTTCAGCCCGTCTGTTTCAGCCCCTCTGTTCCAGCCCCACTGTTTCAGCCCCTCTGTTTCAGCCCCTCTGATTCAGCCCCTCTGTTTCTCGCCCTCTAGTTCAGCCCCTCTGTTTCAACCCCTCTGTTTCAGCCCCTCTGTTTCAGCCCCTCTGTGTCAGCCCCTCTGTTTCTCGCCCTCTGTTTCAGCCCCTCTGTTTCAGCCCCTCTGTTTCTCGCCCTCTGTTTCAGCCCCGCTGATTCAGCCCCTCTGATTCAGCCCCTCTGAATCAGCCCCTCTGATTCAGCCCCTCTGTTTCAGCCCCTCTGTTTCACCCCTCTGTTTCAGCCCTTCTGTTTCCCGCCCTCTGTTTCAGCCACGCTGTTTCTCGCCCTCTGTTTCAGCCCCTCTGATTCAGCCCCTCTGTTTCAGCCCCTCTGATTCAGCCCCTCTGATTCAGCCCCTCTGATTCAGCCCCTCTGTTTCTCGCCCTCTGTTTCAGCCCCTCTGTTTCAGCCCCTCTGTTTCTGCCCCTCTGTTTCTCGCCCTCTGTTTCAGCCTCTCTGTTTCTCGCCCTCTGTTTCAGCCCCGCTGATTCAGCCCCTCTGTTTCAGCCCCTCTGAATCAGCCCCTCTGATTCAGCCACTCTGTTTCAGCACCTCTGTTTCTCGCCCTCTGTTTCAGCCCCTCTGTTTCTCGCCCCCTGTTTCATCCCCTCTGATTCAGCCCCTCTGTTTCAGCCCCTCTGATTCAGCCCCTCTGTTTCAGCACCTCTGTTTCTCGCCCTCTGTTTCAGCCCCTCTGTTTCTCGCCCTCTGTTTCAGCCCCTCTGTTTCAGCCCCTCTGTTTCTCGCCCTCTGTTTCAGCCCCTCTGTTTCTCGCCCTCTGTTTCAGCCCCTCTGATTCAGCCCCTTGTTTCAGCCGCTCTGATTCAGGCCCTCTGTTTCAGCCCCTCTGTTTCAGCCCCTCTGTTTCAGCCCCTCTGTTTCAGTCCCTCTGTTTCTCGCCCTTTGTTTCTCGCCCTCTGTTTCAGCCCCTCTGTTTTTCGCCCTCTGTTTCAGCCCCTCTGTTTCAGCCCCTCTGATTCAGCCCCTCTGTTTCTCGCCCTCTAGTTCAGCCCCTCTGTTTCTCGCCCTCTGTTTCAGCCCCTCTGTTTCAGCCCCTCTGTTTCAGCCCCTCTGTTTCTCGCCCTCTGTTTCAGCCCTTCTGTTTCAGCCCCTCTGATTCAGCCCCTCTGTTTCAGCCCCTCTGTTTCTCGCCCTCTGTTTCAGCCCCTCTGTTTCAGCCCCTCTGTTTCAACCCCTCTGTTTCAGCCCCTCTGTTTCTCGACCTCTGTTTCAGCCCCTCTGTTTCTCGCCCTCTGTTTCAGCCCCGCTGATTCAGCCCCTCTGTTTCAGCCCCTCTGAATCAGCCCCTCTGATTCAGCCCCTCTGTTTCAGCCCCTCTGTTTCAGCCCCTCTGCTTCAGCCCCACTGTTTCTCGCCCTCTGTTTCAGCCCCTCTGTTTCTCGCCCTCTGTTTCATCCCCTCTGTTTCTCGCTCTCTGTTTCAGCCCCTCTGTTTCATCCCCTCTGTTTCAGCCCCTGTGCTTCTCGCCCTCTGTTTCAACCCCTCTGTTTCTCGCCCTCTGTTTCAGCCCCTCTGTTTCTCGACCTCTGTTTCAGCCCCTCTGTTTCAGCCCGTCTCTTTCAGCCCCTCTGTGTCAGCCCCTCTGTTTCTCGCCCTCTCTTTCAGCCCCTCTGTTTCAGCCCCTCTGTTTCTCGCCCTCTGTTTCTGCCCCTCTGTTTCTCGCCCTCTGTTTCAGCCCCTCTGTTTCTCGCCCTCTGTTTCAGACCCGCTGATTCAGCCCCTCTGTTTCAGCCCCTCTGAATCAGCCCCTCTGATTCAGCCCTTCTGTTTCAGCACCTCTGTTTCTCCCCCTCTGTTTCAGCCCCTCTGTTTCTCGCCCTCTGTTTCATCCCCTCTGATTCAGCCCCTCTGTTTCAGCCCCTCTGATTCAGCCCCTCTGTTTCAGCACCTCTGTTTCTCGCCCTCTGTTTCAGCCCCTCTGTTTCTCGCCCTCTGTTTCAGCCCATCTGTTTCAGCCCCTCTGTTTCAGCCCCTGTGTTTCAGCCCCTCTGTTTCTCGCCCTCTGTTTCAGCCCCTCTGTTTCAGCCCCTCTGTTTCTCGCCCTCTCTTTCAGCCCCTCTGTTTCTCGCCCTCTGTTTCAGCCCCTCTGTTTCTCGCCCCCTGTTTCAGCCCCTCTGTTTCTCGCCCTCTGTTTCAGCCCCTCTGTTTCAGACCCTCTGTTTCAGCGCCTCTGTTTTAGCCCCTCTGTTTCTCACCCTCTGTTTCAGCCCCTCTGTTTCTCACCCTCTGTTTCAGCCCCTCTGTTTCAGCCCCTCTGTTTCGCACCCTCTGTTTCAGCCCCTCTGTTTCTCGCCCTCTGTTTCAGCCCCTCTGATTCAGCCCCTCTGTTTCTCGCCCTCTGTTTCAGCCCCTCTGTTTCTCGCCCTCTGTTTCAGCCCCTCTGTATCTCGCCCTCTGTTTCAGCCCCTCTGTTTCATCCTCTCTGTTTCAGCCCCTCTGTTTCAGCCCCACTGTTTCTCAACCTCTGTTTCAGCCCCTCTGTTTCTCGCCCTCTGTTTCAGCCCCTCTGTTTCTCGCCCTTTGTTTCAGCCCCTCTGTTTCTCGCCCTCTGTTTCAGTCCCCCTGTTTCAGCCCCTCTGTTTCAGCCCCTCTGTTTCAGCCACTCTGTTTCAGTCCCTCTGTTTCTCGCCCTCTGTTTCAGCCCCTGTGTTTCTCGCCCTCTGTTTCAGCCCCTCTGATTCAGCCCCTCTGATTCAGCCCCACTGTTTCTCACCCTCTGTTTCAGCCCCTCTGTTTCTCGCCCTCTGTTTCATTACCCTCTGTTTCTCGCCCTCTGTTTCAGCCTCTCTGTTTCAGCGCCTCTGTTTCTCGCCCTCTGTTTCAGCCCCTCTGTTTCTCGCCCTCTGTTTCAGCCCCTCTGTTTCTCGCCCTCTGTTTCAGCCCCTCTGTCTCAGACCCTCTGTTTCTCGCCCTCTGTTTCAGCCCCTCTGTTTCAGCCCCTCTGTTTATCGCCCTCTGTTCCTCCCCCTCTGTTTCTCGCCCTGTGTTTCAGCCCCTCTGTTTTTCGCCCTCTGTTTCAGGCCCTCTGTTTCTCACCCTCTCTTTCAGCCCCTCTGTTTCAGCCCCTCTGTTTCTCGCCCTCTGTTTCTGCCCCTCTGTTTCTCGCCCTCTGTTTCAGCCCCTCTGTTTCTCGCCCTCTGTTTCAGACCCGCTGATTCAGCCCCTCTGTTTCAGCCCCTCTGAATCAGCCCCTCTGATTCAGCCCTTCTGTTTCAGCACCTCTGTTTCTCGCCCTCTGTTTCAGCCCCTCTGTTTCTCGCCCTCTGTTTCATCCCCTCTGATTCAGCCCCTCTGTTTCAGCCCCTCTGATTCAGCCCCTCTGTTTCAGCACCTCTGTTTCTCGCCCTCTGTTTCAGCCCCTCTGTTTCTCGCCCTCTGTTTCAGCCCATCTGTTTCAGCCCCTCTGTTTCAGCCCCTGTGTTTCAGCCCCTCTGTTTCTCGCCCTCTGTTTCAGCCCCTCTGTTTCAGCCCCTCTGTTTCTCGCCCTCTCTTTCAGCCCCTCTGTTTCTCGCCCTCTGTTTCAGCCCCTCTGTTTCTCGCCCCCTGTTTCAGCCCCTCTGTTTCTCGCCCTCTGTTTCAGCCCCTCTGTTTCAGACCCTCTGTTTCAGCGCCTCTGTTTTAGCCCCTCTGTTTCTCACCCTCTGTTTCAGCCCCTCTGTTTCTCACCCTCTGTTTCAGCCCCTCTGTTTCAGCCCCTCTGTTTCGCACCCTCTGTTTCAGCCCCTCTGTTTCTCGCCCTCTGTTTCAGCCCCTCTGATTCAGCCCCTCTGTTTCTCGCCCTCTGTTTCAGCCCCTCTGTTTCTCGCCCTCTGTTTCAGCCCCTCTGTATCTCGCCCTCTGTTTCAGCCCCTCTGTTTCATCCTCTCTGTTTCAGCCCCTCTGTTTCAGCCCCACTGTTTCTCAACCTCTGTTTCAGCCCCTCTGTTTCTCGCCCTCTGTTTCAGCCCCTCTGTTTCTCGCCCTTTGTTTCAGCCCCTCTGTTTCTCGCCCTCTGTTTCAGTCCCCCTGTTTCAGCCCCTCTGTTTCAGCCCCTCTGTTTCAGCCACTCTGTTTCAGTCCCTCTGTTTCTCGCCCTCTGTTTCAGCCCCTGTGTTTCTCGCCCTCTGTTTCAGCCCCTCTGATTCAGCCCCTCTGATTCAGCCCCACTGTTTCTCACCCTCTGTTTCAGCCCCTCTGTTTCTCGCCCTCTGTTTCATTACCCTCTGTTTCTCGCCCTCTGTTTCAGCCTCTCTGTTTCAGCGCCTCTGTTTCTCGCCCTCTGTTTCAGCCCCTCTGTTTCTCGCCCTCTGTTTCAGCCCCTCTGTTTCTCGCCCTCTGTTTCAGCCCCTCTGTCTCAGACCCTCTGTTTCTCGCCCTCTGTTTCAGCCCCTCTGTTTCAGCCCCTCTGTTTATCGCCCTCTGTTCCTCCCCCTCTGTTTCTCGCCCTGTGTTTCAGCCCCTCTGTTTTTCGCCCTCTGTTTCAGCCCCTCTGTTTCTCACCCTCTGTTTCAGGCTCTCTGTTTCAGCCCGTCTGTTTCAGCACTTCAGTTTCAGCCCCACTGTTTCTCGACCTCTGTTTCTCGCCCGCTGTTTCAGCCCCTCTGTTTCTCGCCCACTGTTTCAGCCCCTCTGTTTCAGCCCCTCTGAATCAGCCCCTCTGATTCAGCCACTCTGTTTCAGCACCTCTGTTTCTCGCCCTCTGTTTCAGCGCCTCTCTTTCTCGCCCCCTGTTTCATCCCCTCTGATTCAGCCCCTCTGTTTCAGCCCCTCTGATTCAGCCCCTCTGTTTCAGCACCTCTGTTTCTCGCCCTCTGTTTCAGCCCCACTGTTTCTCGCCCTCTGTTTCAGCCCCTCTGTTTCAGCCCCTCTGTTTCTCGCCCTCTGTTTCAGCCCCTCTGATTCAGCCCCTCTGTTTCAGCTGCTCTGCTTCAGCCCCTCTGTTTCAGCCCCTCTGTTTCAGCCCCTCTGTTTCAGCCCCTCTGTTTCAGTCCCTCTGTTTCTCCCCTTTGTTTCTCGCCCTCTGTTTCAGGCCCTCTGTTTCTCGCCCTCTGTTTCAGCCCCTCTGATTCAGCCCCTCTGTTTCAGCCGCTCAGCTTCAGCCCCTCTGTTTCAGCCCCTCTGTTTCAGCCCCTCTGTTTCAGCCCCTCTGTTTCAGTCCCTCTGTTTCTCCCCCTTTGTTTCTCGCCCTCTGTTTCAGCCCCTCTGTTTTTCGCCCTCTGTTTCAGCCCCTCTGTTTCTCGCCCTCTGTTTCAGGCTCTCTGTTTCAGCCCGTCTGTTTCAGCCCCTCTGTTCCAGCCCCACTGTTTCAGCCCCTCTGTTTCAGCCCCTCTGATTCAGCCCCTCTGTTTCTCGCCCTCTAGTTCAGCCCCTCTGTTTCTCGCCCTCTGTTTCAGCCCCTCTGTTTCAGCCCCTCTGTTTCAGCCCCTCTGTTTCATCCCCTCTGTTTCTCGCCCTCTGTTTCAGCCCTTCTGTTTCAGCCCCTCTGATTCAGCCCCTCTGTTTCAGCCCCTCTGTTTCTCGCCCTCTGTTTCAGCCCCTCTGTTTCAGCCCCTCTGTTTCAGCCCCTCTGTTTCAGCCCCTCTGTTTCTCGACCTCTGTTTCAGCCCCTCTGTTTCACGCCCTCTGTTTCAGCCCCGCTGATTCAGCCCCTCTGTTTCAGCCCCTCTGAATCAGCCCCTCTGATTCAGCCCCTCTGTTTCAGCCCCTCTGTTTCAGCCCCTCTGCTTCAGCCCCTCTGTTTCTCACCCTCTGTTTCAGCCCCTCTGTTTCTCGCCCTCTGTTTCATCCCCTCTGTTTCTCGCTCTCTGTTTCAGCCCCTCTGTTTCATCCCCTGTGTTTCAGCCCCTGTGCTTCTCGCCCTCTGTTTCAACCCCTCTGTTTCTCGCCCTCTGTTTCAGCCCCTCTGTTTCTCGACCTCTGTTTCAGCCCCTCTGTTTCAGCCCGTCTGTTTCAGCCCCTCTGTGTCAGCCCCTCTGTTTCTCGCCCTCTCTTTCAGCCCCTCTGTTTCAGCCCCTCTGTTTCTCGCCCTCTGTTTCTGCCCCTCTGTTTCTCGCCCTCTGTTTCAGCCCCTCTGTTTCTCGCCCTCTGTTTCAGACCCGCTGATTCAGCCCCTCTGTTTCAGCCCCTCTGAATCAGCCCCTTTGATTCAGCCCTTCTGTTTCAGCACCTCTGTTTCTCGCCCTCTGTTTCAGCCCCTCTGTTTCTCGCCCTCTGTTTCATCCCCTCTGATTCAGCCCCTCTGTTTCAGCCCCTCTGATTCAGCCCCTCTGATTCAGCCCCTCTGATTCAGCCCCTCTGTTTCCCGCCGCTCTGTTTCCCGCCCCTCTGTTTCCCTCCCCTCTGTTTCAGCCCCTCTGTTTCACGCCCCCTGTTTCAGCCCCACTGTTTCTCACCCTCTGTTTCAGCCCCTCTGTTTCTCGCCCTGTTTCAGCCCCTGTGTTTCAGCCCCTCTGTTTCAGCCCCTCTGTATCTCGACCACTGTTTCAGCCCCTCTGTTTCAGCCCCTCTGTTTCTCGCACTCTGTTTCAGCCCCTCTGTTTCTCGCCCTCTGTTTCAGCCCCTCTGTTTCTCGCCCTCTGTTTCAGCCCCTCTGTTTCTCGCCCTCTGTTTCAGCCCCTCTGTTTCTCGCCCTCTGTTTCAGCCCCTCTGTTTCAGCCACTCAGTTTCTCACCCTCTGTTTCAGCCCCTCTGTTTCTCACCCTCTGTTTCAGCCCCTCTGTTTCAGCCCCTCTGTTTCTCACCCTCTGTTTCAGCCCCCCTGTTTCTCGCCCTCTGTTTCAGCCCCTCTGATTCAGCCCCTCTGTTTCTCGCCCTCTGTTTCAGCCCCTCTGTTTCTCGCCCTCTGTTTCAGCCCCTCTGTATCTCGCCCTCTGTTTCAGCCCCTCTGTTTCATCCTCTCTGTTTCAGCCCCTCTGTTTCAGCCCCACTGTTTCTCAACCTCTGTTTCAGCCCCTCTGCTTCTCGCCCTCTGTTTCAGCCCCTCTGTTTCTCGCCCTTTGTTTCAGCCCCTCTGTTTCTCGCCCTCTGTTTCAGTCCCTCTGTTTCAGCCCCTCTGTTTCAGCCCCTCTGTTTCAGCCACTCTGTTTCAGTCCCTCTGTTTCTCGCCCTCTGTTTCTCGCCCTCTGTTTCAGCCCCTGTGTTTCTCGCCCTCTGTTTCAGCCCCTCTGATTCAGCCCCTTTGATTCAGCCCCACTGTTTCTCACCCTCTGTTTCAGCCCCTCTGTTTCTCGCCCTCTGTTTCAGTACCCTCTGTTTCTCGCCCTCTGTTTCAGCCTCTCTGTTTCAGCGCCTCTGTTTCTCGCCCTCTGTTTCAGCCCCTCTGTTTCTCGCCCTCTGTTTCAGCCCCTCTGTTTCTCGCCCTCTGTTTCAGCCCCTCTGTCTCAGACCCTCTGTTTCTCGCCCTCTGTTTCAGCCCCTCTGTTTCAGCCCCTCTGTTTATCGCCCTCTGTTTCTCCCCCTCTGTTTCTCGCCCTGTTTTTCAGCCCCTCTGTTTTTCGCCCTCTGTTTCAGCCCCTCTGTTTCTCACCCTCTGTTTCGGCTCTCTGTTTCAGCCCGTCTGTTTCAGCACTTCTGTTTCAGCCCCACTGTTTCTCGACCTCTGTTTCTCGCCCGCTGTTTCTGCCCCTCTGTTTCTCGCCCACTGTTTCAGCCCCTCTGTTTCAGCCCCTCTGTATCTCGCCCACTGTTTCAGCCCCTCTGTTTCAGCCACTCTGTTTCTCGCCCTCTGTTTCAGCCCCTCTGTTTCTCGCCCTCTGTTTCAGCCCCTCTGTTTCACGCCCTCTGTTTCAGCCCCTCTGTCTCAGCCCCTCTGTTTCAGCCCCTCTGTTTCAGCCCCTCTGTTTCAGCCCCTCTGTTTATCGCCCTCTGTTTCTCCCCCTCTGTTTCTCGCCTTGTGTTTCAGCGCCTCTGTTTTTCGCCCTCTGTTTCAGCCCCTCTGTTTCTCACCCTCTGTTTCAGGCTCTCTGTTTCAGCCCGTCTGTTTCAGCCCCTCTGTTTCAGCCCCACTGTTTCTCGCCCTCTGTTTCTCGCCCGCTGTTTCATCCCCTCTGTTTCTCGCCTTGTGTTTCAGCGCCTCTGTTTTTCGCCCTCTGTTTCAGCCCCTCTGTTTCTCACCCTCTGTTTCAGGCTCTCTGTTTCAGCCCGTCTGTTTCAGCCCCTCTGTTTCAGCCCCTCTGTTTATCGCCCTCTGTTTCTCCCCCTCTGTTTCTCGCCTTGTGTTTCAGCGCCTCTGTTTTTCGCCCTCTGTTTCAGCCCCTCTGTTTCTCACCCTCTGTTTCAGGCTCTCTGTTTCAGCCCGTCTGTTTCAGCCCCTCTGTTTCAGCCCCTCTGTTTCTCACCCTCTGTTTCAACCCCTCTGTTTCAGCCCCTCTGTTTCAGCCCCTCTGTTTCTCGCCCTCTGTATCAGCCCCTCTGTTTCTCGCCCTCTGTTTCAGCCCCTCTGTTTCAGCCCCTCTGTTTCTCGCCCTCTGTTTCTTCCACTCTGTTTCTCGCCATCTGTTTCAGCACCTCTGTTTCTCGCCCTCTGTTTCAGCCCCGCTGATTCAGCCCCTCTGTTTCAGCCCCTCTGAATCAGCCCCTCTGTTTCAGCCACTCTGTTTCAGTCCCTCTGTTTCTCGCCCTCTGTTTCAGCCCCTCTGTTTCAGCCCCTCTGTTTCAGCCACTCTGTTTCAGTCCCTCTGTTTCTCGCCCTCTGTTTCTCGCCCTCTGTTTCAGCCCCTGTGTTTCTCGCCCTCTGTTTCAGCCCCTCTGATTCAGCCCCTCTGATTCAGCCCCACTGTTTCTCACCCTCTGTTTCAGCCCCTCTGTTTTTCGCCCTCTGTTTCAGCCCCTCTGTTTCTCACCCTCTGTTTCAGCCCCTCTGTTTCAGCCCCTCTGTTTCTCACCCTCTGTTTCAGCCCCTCTGTTTCACCCTCTCTGTTTCAGCCCCTCTGTTTCAGTCCCACTGTTTCTCAACCTCTGTTTCAGCCCCTCTGTTTCTCGCCCTCTGTTTCAGCCCCTCTGTTTCTCGCCCTTTGTTTCAGCCCCTCTGTTTCTCGCCCTCTGTTTCAGTCCCTCTGTTTCAGCCCCTCTGTTTCAGCCCCTCTGTTTCAGCCACTCTGTTTCAGTCCCTCTGTTTCTCGCCCTCTGTTTCTCGCCCTCTGTTTCAGCCCCTGTGTTTCTCGCCCTCTGTTTCAGCCCCTCTGATTCAGCCCCTTTGATTCAGCCCCACTGTTTCTCACCCTCTGTTTCAGCCCCTCTGTTTCTCGCCCTCTGTTTCAGTACCCTCTGTTTCTCGCCCTCTGTTTCAGCCTCTCTGTTTCAGCGCCTCTGTTTCTCGCCCTCTGTTTCAGCCCCTCTGTTTCTCGCCCTCTGTTTCAGCCCCTCTGTTTCTCGCCCTCTGTTTCAGCCCCTCTGTCTCAGACCCTCTGTTTCTCGCCCTCTGTTTCAGCCCCTCTGTTTCAGCCACTCTGTTTATCGCCCTCTGTTTCTCCCCCTCTGTTTCTCGCCCTGTGTTTCAGCCCCTCTGTTTTTCGCCCTCTGTTTCAGCCCCTCTGTTTCTCACCCTCTGTTTCAGGCTCTCTGTTTCAGCCCGTCTGTTTCAGCACTTCTGTTTCAGCCCCACTGTTTCTCGACCTCTGTTTCTCGCCCGCTGTTTCAGCCCCTCTGTTTCTCGCCCACTGTTTCAGCCCCTCTGTTTCAGCCCCTCTGTATCTCGCCCACTGTTTCAGCCCCTCTGTTTCAGCCACTCTGTTTCTCGCCCTCTGTTTCAGCCCCTCTGTTTCTCGCCCTCTGTTTCAGCCCCTCTGTTTCACGCCCTATGTTTCAGCCCCTCTGTCTCAGCGCCTCTGTTTCAGCCCCTCTGTTTCAGCCCCTCTGTTTCAGCCCCTCTGTTTATCGCCCTCTGTTTCTCCCCCTCTGTTTCTCGCCTTGTGTTTCAGCCCCTCTGTTTCTCACACTCTGTTTCAGGCTCTCTGTTTCAGCCCGTCTGTTTCAGCCCCTCTGTTTCAGCCCCACCGTTTCTCGCCCTCTGTTTCTCGCCCGCTGTTTCATCCCCTCTGTTTCTCGCCCTCTGTTTCAGCCCCTCTGTTTCACGCCCTCTGTTTCAGCCCCTCTGTTTCTCGCCCGCTGTTTCAGCCCCTCTGTTTCAGCCCCTCTGTTTCAGCCCCTCTGTTTCAGCCACTCTGTTTCAGTCCCTCTGTTTCTCGCCCTCTGTTTCTCGCCCTCTGTTTCAGCCCCTGTGTTTCTCGCCCTCTGTTTCAGCCCCTCTGATTCAGCCCCTCTGATTCAGCCCCACTGTTTCTCACCCTCTGTTTCAGCCCCTCTGTTTTTCGCCCTCTGTTTCAGCCCCTCTGTTTCTCACCCTCTGTTTCAGCCCCTCTGTTTCAGCCCCTCTGTTTCTCACCCTCTGTTTCAGCCCCTCTGTTTCACCCTCTCTGTTTCAGCCCCTCTGTTTCAGCCCCACTGTTTCTCAACCTCTGTTTCAGCCCCTCTGTTTCTCGCCCTCTGTTTCAGCCCCTCTGTTTCTCGCCCTTTGTTTCAGCCCCTCTGTTTCTCGCCCTCTGTTTCAGTCCCTCTGTTTCAGCCCCTCTGTTTCAGCCCCTCTGTTTCAGCCACTCTGTTTCAGTCCCTCTGTTTCTCGCCCTCTGTTTCTCGCCCTCTGTTTCAGCCCCTGTGTTTCTCGCCCTCTGTTTCAGCCCCTCTGATTCAGCCCCTTTGATTCAGCCCCACTGTTTCTCACCCTCTGTTTCAGCCCCTCTGTTTCTCGCCCTCTTTTTCAGTACCCTCTGTTTCTCGCCCTCTGTTTCAGCCTCTCTGTTTCAGCGCCTCTGTTTCTCGCCCTCTGTTTCAGCCCCTCTGTTTCTCGCCCTCTGTTTCAGCCCCTCTGTTTCTCGCCCTCTGTTTCAGCCCCTCTGTCTCAGACCCTCTGTTTCTCGCCCTCTGTTTCAGCCCCTCTGTTTCAGCCACTCTGTTTATCGCCCTCTGTTTCTCCCCCTCTGTTTCTCGCCCTGTGTTTCAGCCCCTCTGTTTTTCGCCCTCTGTTTCAGCCCCTCTGTTTCTCACCCTCTGTTTCAGGCTCTCTGTTTCAGCCCGTCTGTTTCAGCACTTCTGTTTCAGCCCCACTGTTTCTCGACCTCTGTTTCTCGCCCGCTGTTTCAGCCCCTCTGTTTCTCGCCCACTGTTTCAGCCCCTCTGTTTCAGCCCCTCTGTATCTCGCCCACTGTTTCAGCCCCTCTGTTTCAGCCACTCTGTTTCTCGCCCTCTGTTTCAGCCCCTCTGTTTCTCGCCCTCTGTTTCAGCCCCTCTGTTTCACGCCCTATGTTTCAGCCCCTCTGTCTCAGCCCCTCTGTTTCAGCCCCTCTGTTTCAGCCCCTTCTGTTTCAGCCCCTCTGTTTATCGCCCTCTGTTTCTCCCCCTCTGTTTCTCGCCTTGTGTTTCAGCCCCTCTGTTTTTCGCCCTCTGTTTTAGCCCCTCTGTTTCTCACACTCTGTTTCAGGCTCTCTGTTTCAGCCCGTCTGTTTCAGCCCCTCTGTTTCAGCCCCACCGTTTCTCGCCCTCTGTTTCTCGCCCGCTGTTTCATCCCCTCTGTTTCTCGCCCTCTGTTTCAGCCCCTCTGTTTCACGCCCTCTGTTTCAGCCCCTCTGTTTCTCGCCCGCTGTTTCAGCCCCTCTGTTTCAGCCCCTCTGTTTCAGCCCCTCTGTTTCAGCCACTCTGTTTCTCGACCTCTGTTTTAGCACCTCTGTTTCTCATCCTCTGTTTCAGCCCCTCAGTTTCTCGCCCTGTGTTTCAGCCCCTCTGTTTCTCGCTCTCTGTTTCAGCCCCTCTGTTTCAGCCCCTCTGTTTCAGCCCCTCTGTTTCTCGCCCTCTGTTGCTTCCACTCTGTTTCTCGCCCTCTGTTTCAGCACCTCTGTTTCTCGCCCTCTGTTTCAGCCCCGCTGATTCAGCCCCTCTGTTTCAGCCCCTCTGAATCAGCCCCTCTGATTCAGCCCCTCTGTTTTAGCCCCTCTGATTCAGCCCCTCTGTTTCAGCCCCTCTGTTTCTCGCCCCCTGTTTCAGCCCCTCTGTTTCTCGCCCTCTGTTTCAGCCCCTCTGTTTCTCGCCCTCTCTTTCAGCCCCTCTGATTCAGCCCCGCTGTTTCAGCCCCTCTGATTCAGCCCCTCTGATTCAGCCCCTCTGTTTCTCGCCCTCTGTTTCAACCCCTCAGTTTCAGCCCCTCTGTTTCAGTCCCTCTGTTTCTCACCCTCTGTTTCAGCCCCTCTGATTCAGCCACTCTAATTCAGCCCCTCTGATTCAGCCCCTCTGATTCAGCCCCTCTGTTTCCCGACCCTCTGTTTCCCGCCCCTCTGTTTCCCTCACCTCTGTTTCAGCACCTCTGTTTCACGCCCCCTGTTTCAGCCCCTCTGTTTCTCACCCTCTGTTTCAGCCCCTCTGTTTCTCGCCCTCTGATTCAGCCCCTCTGTTTCAGCCCCTCTGTTTCAGCCCCTCTGTATCTCGCCCACTGTTTCAGCCCCTCTATTTCAGCCCCTCTGTTTCTCGCACTCTGTTTCAGCCCCTCTGTTTCACGCCCTCTGTTTCAGCCCCTCTGTTTCTCGCCCTCTGTTTCAGCCCCTCTGTTTCTCGCCCTCTGTTTCAGCCCTTCTGTTTCTCGCCCTCTGTTTCAGCCCCTCTGTTTCAGCCACTCTGTTTCAGCCCCTCTGTTTCAGCCCCTCTGTTTCTCACCCTCTGTTTCAGCCCCTCTGTTTCAGCCCCTCTGTTTCTCGCCCTCTGTTTCAGCCCCTCTGTTTCTCACCCTCTGTTTCAGCCCCTCTGTTTCAGCCCCTCTGTTTCTCGCCCTCTGTTTCAGCCCCTCTGTTTCTCGCCCTCTGTTTCAGCCACTCTGTTTCTCGCCCTCTGTTTCAGCCCCTCTGTTTCAGCCACTCTGTTTCAGCCCCTCTGTTTCTCGCCCTCTGTTTCAGCCCCTCTGATTCAGCCCCTCTGTTTCAGCCGCTCTGATTCAGCCCCTCTGTTTCTCGCCCTCTGTTTCAGCCCCTCTGTTTCAGCCCCTCTGTTTCAGTCCCTCTGTTTCTCCCCCTCTTTTTCTCACCCTCTGTTTCAGCCCCTCTGTTTTTCGCCCTCTGTTTCAGTCCCTCTGTTTCTCGCCCTCTGTTTCAGCCTCTCTGTTTCAGCCCGTCTGTTTCAGCCCCTCTGTTTCAGCCCCACTGTTTCAGCCCCTCTGTTTCAGCCCCTCTGATTCAGCCCGTCTGTTTCTCGCCCTCTGGTTCAGCCCCTCTGTTTCTCGCCCTCTGTTTCAGCCCCTCTGTTTCACGCCCCCTGTTTCAGCCCCTCTGTTTCTCACCCTCTGTTTCAGCCCCTCTGTTTCTCGCCCTCTGTTTCAGCCCCTGTGTTTCAGCCCCTGTGTTTCAGCCCCTCTGTATCTCACCCACTGTTTCAGCCCCTTTTTCAGCCCCTCTGCTTCTCGCACTCTGTTTCAGCCCCTCTGTTTCTCGCCCTCTGTTTCAGCCCCTCTGTTTCTCGCCCTCTGTTTCAGCCCCTCTGTTTCTCGCCCTCTGTTTCTGGCCCTCTGTTTCTCGCCCTCTGTTTCAGCCCCTCTGTTTCAGCCACTCTGTTTCTCACCCTCTGTTTCAGCCCCTCTGTTTCTGACCCTCTGTTTCAGCCCCTCTGTTTCAGCCCCTCTGTTTCTCACCCTCTGTTTCAGCCCCTCTGTTTCTCGCCCTCTGTTTCAGCCCCTCTGATTCAGCCCCTCTGTTTCTCGCCCTCTGTTTCAGCCCCTCTGTTTCTCACCCTCTGTTTCAGCCCCTCTATATCTCGCCCTCTGTTTCAGCCCCTCTGTTTCAGCCCCTCTGTTTCAGCCCCTCTGTTTCAGCCCCACTGTTTCTCAACCTCTGTTTCAGCCCCTCTGTTTCTCGCCCTCTGTTTCAGCACCTCTGTTTCTCGCCCTTTGTTTCAGCACCTCTGTTTCTCGCCCTCTGTTTCAGCCCCTCTGTTTCAGCCCCTCTGTTTCAGCCCCTCTGTTTCAGCCACTCTGTTTCAGTCCCTCTGTTTCTCGCCCTCTGTTTCTCGCCCTCTGTTTCAGCCCCTGTGTTTCTCGCCCTCTGTTTCAGCCCCTCTGATTCAGCCCCTCTGATTCAGCCCCACTGTTTCTCACCCTCTGTTTCAGCCCCTCTGTTTCTCGCCCTCTGTTTCAGCCACTCTGTTTCTCGCCCTCTGTTTCAGCACCTCTGTTTCTCATCCTCTGTTTCAGCCCCTCTGTTTCAGCCCCTCAGTTTCTCGCCCTCTGTTTCAGCCCCTCTGTTTCTCGCTCTCTGTTTCAGCCCCTCTGTTTCAGCCCCTCTGTTTCAGCCCCTCTGTTTCTCACCCTCTGTTTCAACCCCTCTGTTTCAGCCCCTCTGTTTCAGCCCCTCTGTTTCTCGCCCTCTGTATCAGCCCCTCTGTTTCTCGCTCTCTGTTTCAGCCCCTCTGTTTCAGCCCCTCTGTTTCTCGCCCTCTGTTTCTTCCACTCTGTTTCTCGCCATCTGTTTCAGCACCTCTGTTTCTCGCCCTCTGTTTCAGCCCCGCTGATTCAGCCCCTCTGTTTCAGCCCCTCTGAATCAGCCCCTCTGTGTCAGCCACTCTGTTTCAGTCACTCTGTTTCTCGCCCTCTGTTTCAGCCCCTCTGTTTCAGCCCCTCTGTTTCAGCCACTCTGTTTCAGTCCCTCTGTTTCTCGCCCTCTGTTTCTCGCCCTCTGTTTCAGCCCCTGTGTTTCTCGCCCTCTGTTTCAGCCCCTCTGATTCAGCCCCTCTGATTCAGCCCCACTGTTTCTCACCCTCTGTTTCAGCCCCTCTGTTTTTCGCCCTCTGTTTCAGCCCCTCTGTTTCTCACCCTCTGTTTCAGCCCCTCTGTTTCAGCCCCTCTGTTTCTCACCCTCTGTTTCAGCCCCTCTGTTTCATCCTCTCTGTTTCAGCCCCTCTGTTTCAGCCCCACTGTTTCTCAACCTCTGTTTCAGCCCCTCTGTTTCTCGCCCTCTGTTTCAGCCCCTCTGTTTCTCGCCCTTTGTTTCAGCCCCTCTGTTTCTCGCCCTCTGTTTCAGTCCCTCTGTTTCAGCCCCTCTGTTTCAGCCCCTCTGTTTCAGCCACTCTGTTTCAGTCCCTCTGTTTCTCGCCCTCTGTTTCTCGCCCTCTGTTTCAGCCCCTGTGTTTCTCGCCCTCTGTTTCAGCCCCTCTGATTCAGCCCCTTTGATTCAGCCCCACTGTTTCTCACCCTCTGTTTCAGCCCCTCTGTTTCTCGCCCTCTGTTTCAGTACCCTCTGTTTCTCGCCCTCTGTTTCAGCCTCTCTGTTTCAGCGCCTCTGTTTCTCACCCTCTGTTTCAGCCCCTCTGTTTCTCGCCCTCTGTTTCAGCCCCTCTGTTTCTCGCCCTCTGTTTCAGCCCCTCTGTCTCAGACCCTCTGTTTCTCGCCCTCTGTTTCAGCCCCTCTGTTTCAGCCCCTCTGTTTATCGCCCTCTGTTTCTCCCCCTCTGTTTCTCGCCCTGTGTTTCAGCCCCTCTGTTTTTCGCCCTCTGTTTCAGCCCCTCTGTTTCTCACCCTCTCTTTCAGGCTCTCTGTTTCAGCCCGTCTGTTTCAGCACTTCTGTTTCAGCCCCACTGTTTCTCGACCTCTGTTGCTCGCCCGCTGTTTCAGCCCCTCTGTTTCTCGCCCACTGTTTCAGCCCCTCTGTTTCAGCCCCTCTGTATCTCGCCCACTGTTTCAGCCCCTCTGTTTCAGCCACTCTGTTTCTCGCCCTCTGTTTCAGCCCCTCTGTTTCTCGCCCTCTGTTTCAGCCCCTCTGTTTCACGCCCTCTGTTTCAGCCCCTCTGTCTCAGCCCCTCTGTTTCAGCCCCTCTGTTTCAGCCCCTCTGTTTCAGCCCCTCTGTTTATCACCCTCTGTTTCTCACCCTCCGTTTCTCGCCTTGTGTTTCAGCCCCTCTGTTTTTCGCCCTCTGTTTTAGCCCCTCTGTTTCTCACACTCTGTTTCAGCCCCTCTGTTTCACGCCCTCTGTTTCTCGCCCACTGTTTCATCCCCTCTGTTTCTCGCCCTCTGTTTCAGGCTCTCTGTTTCAGCCCGTCTGTTTCAGCCTCTCTGTTTCAGCCCCACCGTTTCTCGCCCTCTGTTTCTCGCCCACTGTTTCATCCCCTCTGTTTCTCGCCCTCTGTTTCAGCCCCTCTGTTTCACGCCCTCTGTTTCAGCCCCTCTGTTTCTCGCCCGCTGTTTCAGCCCCTCTGTTTCAGCCCCTCTGTTTCAGCCCCTCTGTTTCAGCCCCTCTGTTTCTCGCCCTCTGTTTCAGCACCTCTGTTTCTCATCCTCTGTTTCAGCCCCTCTCTTTCAGCCCCTCAGTTTCTCGCCCTCTGTTTCAGCCCCTCTGTTTCTCGCTCTCTGTTTCAGCCCCTCTGTTTCAGCCCCTCTGTTTCAGCCCCTCTGTTTCTCGCCCTCTGTTGCTTCCACTCTGTTTCTCGCCCTCTGTTTCAGCACCTCTGTTTCTCGCCCTCTGTTTCAGCCCCGCTGATTCAGCCCCTCTGTTTCAGCCCCTCTGAATCACCCCCTCTGATTCAGCCCCTCTGTTTTAGCCCCTCTGATTCAGCCCCTCTGTTTCAGCCCCTCTGTTTCTCGCCCCCTGTTTCAGCCCCTCTGTTTCTCGCCCTCTGTTTCAGCCCCTCTGTTTCTCGCCCTCTCTTTCAGCCCCTCTGATTCAGCCCCGCTGTTTCAGCCCCTCTGATTCAGCCCCTCTGATTCAGCCCCTCTGTTTCTCGCCCTCTGTTTCAACCCCTCAGTTTCAGCCCCTCTGTTTCAGTCCCTCTGTTTCTCACCCTCTGTTTCAGCCCCTCTGATTCAGCCACTCTGATTCAGCCCCTCTGATTCAGCCACTCTGATTCAGCCCCTCTGTTTCCCGACCCTCTGTTTCCCGCCCCTCTGTTTCCCTCACCTCTGTTTCAGCACCTCAGTTTCACGCCCCCTGTTTCAGCCCCTCTGTTTCTCACCCTCTGTTTCAGCCCCTCTGTTTCTCGCCCTCTGATTCAGCCCCTCTGTTTCAGCCCCTCTGTTTCAGCCCCTCTGTATCTCGCCCACTGTTTCAGCTCCTCTATTTCAGCCCCTCTGTTTCTCGCAATCTGTTTCAGCCCCTCTGTTTCACGCCCTCTGTTTCAGCCCCTCTGTTTCTCGCCCTCTGTTTCAGCCCCTCTGTTTCTCGCCCTCTGTTTCAGCCCTTCTGTTTCTCGCCCTCTGTTTCAGCCCCTCTGTTTCAGCCACTCTGTTTCAGCCCCTCTGTTTCAGCCCCTCTGTTTCTCACCCTCTGTTTCAGCCCCTCTGTTTCTGACCCTCTGTTTCAGCCCCTCTGATTCAGCCCCTCTGATTCAGCCCCACTGATTCAGCCCCTCTGTTTCCCGCCCCTCTGTTTCCCGCCCCTCTGTTTCCCTCACCTCTGTTTCAGCACCTCTGTTTCACGCCCCCTGTTTCAGACCCTCTGTTTCTCACCCTCTGTTTCAGCCCCTCTGTTTCTCGCCCTCTGATTCAGCCCCTCTGTTTCAGCCCCTCTGTTTCAGCCCCTCTGTATCTCGCCCACTGTTTCAGCCCCTCTGTTTCAGCCCCTCTGTTTCTTGCCCTCTGTTTCAGCCCCTCTGTTTCTCGCCCTCTGTTTCAGCCCCTCTGTTTCTCGCCCTCTATTTCAGCCCCTCTGTTTCTCGCCCTCTGTTTCAGCCTCTCTGTTTCTCGCCCTCTGTTTCAGCCCCTCTGTTTCTCGCCCTCTGTTTCAGCCCCTCTGTTTCAGCCACTCTGTTTCTCGCCCTCTGTTTCAGCCCCTCTGTTTCTCGCCCTCTGTTTCAGCCACTCTGTTTCTCGCCCTCTGTTTCAGCCCCTCTGTTTCAGCCCCTCTGTTTCTCGCCCTCTGTTTCTGCCCCTCTGTTTCTCGCCCTCTGTTTCAGCCCCTCTGATTCAACCCCTCTGTTTCAGCCGCTCTGATTCAGCCCCTCTGTTTCAGCCCCTCTGTTTCAGCCCCTCTGTTTCAGCCCCTCTGTTTCAGTCCCTCTGTTTCTCCCCCTCTGTTTCTCGCCCTCTGTTTCAGCCCCTCTGTTTTTCGCCCTCTGTTTCAGCCCCTCTGTTTCTCGCCCTCTGTTTCAGGCTCTCTGTTTCAGCCCGTCTGTTTCAGCCCCTCTGTTTTAGCCCCACTGTATCAGCCCCTCTGTTTCAGCCCCTCTGATTCAGCCCCTCTGTTTCTCTTCCTCTGGTTCAGCCCCTCTGTTTCAGCCCCTCTGTTTCAGCCCCTCTGTTTCAGCCCCTCTGTTTCTCGCCCTCTGTTTCAGCCCCTCTGTTTCAGCCCCTCTGATTCAGCCCCTCTGTTTCAGCCCCTCTGTTTCTCGCCCTCTGTTTCAGCCCCTCTGATTCGGCCCCTCTGATTCAGCCCCTCTGATTCAGCCCCTCTGTTTCTCGCCCAGTTTCAGCCCCTCTGTTTCAGCCCCTCTGTTTCAGCCCCTCTGTTTCTCACCCGCTGTTTCAGCCCCTCTGATTCAGCCCCTCTGTTTCAGTCCCTCTGTATCTCCCCCTCTTTTTCTCGCCCTTTGTTTCAGCCCCTCTGTTTTTCGCCCTCTGTTTCAGCCCCTCTGTTTCTCGCCCTCTGTTTCAAGCTCTCTGTTTCAGCCCGTCTGTTTCAGCCCCTCTGTTTCAGCCCCACTATTTCAGCCCCTCTGTTTCAGCCCCTCTGATTCAGCCCCTCTGTTTCTCGCCCTCTGGTTCAGCCCCTCTGTTTCTCGCCCTCTGTTTCAGCCCCTCTGTTTCACGACCCTTTTTCAGCCCCTCTGTTTCTCGCCCTCTGTTTCAGCCCCTGTGTTTCATCCCCACTGTTTCAGCCCCTCTGTATCTCACCCACTGTTTCAGCCCCACTGTTTCAGCCCCTCTGATTCTCGCACTCTGTTTCAGCCCCTCTGTTTCTCGCCCTCTGTTTCAGCCCCTCTGTTTCTCGCCCTCTGTTTCAGCCCCTCTGTTTCTCGCCCTCTGTTTCTGGCCCTCTGTTTCTCGCCCTCTGTTTCAGCCCCTCTGTTTCAGCCACTCTGTTTCTCACCCTCTGTTTCAGCCCCTCTGTTTCTGACCCTCTGTTTCAGCCCCGCTGTTTCAGCCCCTCTGTTTCTCACCCTCTGTTTCAGCCCCTCTGTTTCTCGCCCTCTGTTTCAGCCCCTCTGATTCAGCCCATCTGTTTCTCGCCCTCTGTTTCAGCCCCTCTGTTTCTCGCCCTCTGTTTCAGCCCCTCTGTTTCAGCCCCTCTGTTTCAGCCCCACTGTTTCTCAACCTCTGTTTCAGCCCCTCTGTTTCTCGCCCTCTGTTTCAGCCCCTCTGTTTCTCGCCCTTTTTTCAGCCCCTCTGTTTCTCGCCCTCTGCTTCAGCCGCTCTGTTTCAGCCCCTCTGTTTCAGCCCCTCAGTTTCAGCCACTCTGTTTCAGTCCCTCTGTTTCTCGCCCTCTGTTTCTCGCCCTCTGTTTCAGCCCCTGTGTTTCTCGCCCTCTGTTTCAGCCCCTCTGATTCAGCCCCTCTGATTCAGCCCCACTGTTTCTCACCCTCTGTTTCAGCCCCTCTGTTTCTCGCCCTCTGTTTCAGCCCCTCTGTTTCTCGCCCTCTGTTTCAACCTCTCTGTTTCAGAGCCTCTGTTTCTCGCCCTCTGTTTCAGCCCCTCTGTTTCTCGCCCTCTGTTTCAGCCCCTCTGTTTCTCGCCCTCTGTTTCAGCCCCTCTGTCTCAGCCCCTCTGTTTCTCGCCCTGCGTTTCAGTCCCTCTGTTTCAGCCCCTCTGTTTCAGCCCCTCTGATTCAGCCCCTCTGATTCAGCCCCTCTGATTCAGCCCCTCTGTTACTCGCCCTCTGTTTCAACCCCTCTGTTTCAGCCCATCTGTTTCAGCCCCTCTGTTTCTGACCCTCTGTTTCAGCCCCTCTGATTCAGCCCCTCTGATTCAGCCCCACTGATTCAGCCCCTCTGTTTCCCGCCCCTCTGTTTCCCGCCCCTCTGTTTCCCTCACCTCTGTTTCAGCACCTCTGTTTCACGCCCCCTGTTTCAGACCCTCTGTTTCTCACCCTCTGTTTCAGCCCCTCTGTTTCTCGCCCTCTGATTCAGCCCCTCTGTTTCAGCCCCTCTGTTTCAGCCCCTCTGTATCTCGCCCACTGTTTCAGCCCCTCTGTTTCAGCCCCTCTGTTTCTCGCCCTCTGTTTCAGCCCCTCTGTTTCTCGCCCTCTGTTTCAGCCCCTCTGTTTCTCGCCCTCTATTTCAGCCCCTCTGTTTCTCGCCCTCTGTTTCAGCCCCTCTGTTTCTCGCCCTCTGTTTCAGCCCCTCTGTTTCTCGCCCTCTGTTTCAGCCACTCTGTTTCTCGCCCTCTGTTTCAGCCCCTCTGTTACTCACCCTCTGTTTCAGCCCCTCAGTTTCAGCCCCTCTGTTTATCGCCCTCTCTTTCAGCCCCTCTGTTTCTCACCCTCTGTTTCAGCCCCTCTGTTTCAGCCCCTCTGTTTCTCGCCCTCTGTTTCAGCCCCTCTGTTTCTCGCCCTCTGTTTCAGCCACTCTGTTTCTCGCCCTCTGTTTCAGCCCCTCTGTTTCAGCCCCTCTGTTTCTCGCCCTCTGTTTCAGCCCCTCTGTTTCTCGCCCTCTGTTTCAGCCCCTCTGATTCAACCCCTCTGTTTCAGCCGCTCTGATTCAGCCCCTCTGTTTCAGCCCCTCTGTTTCAGCCCCTCTGTTTCAGTCCCTCTGTTTCTCCCCCTCTGTTTCTCGCCCTCTGTTTCAGCCCCTCTGTTTTTCGCCCTCTGCTTCAGCCCCTCTGTTTCTCGCCCTCTGTTTCAGCCCCTCTGTTTCAGCCCCTCTGTTTCTCGCCCTCTGTTTCAGCCCCTCTGTTTCAGCCCCTCTGATTCAGCCCCTCTGTTTCAGCCCCTCTGTTTCTCGCCCTCTGTTTCAGCCCCTCTGATTCGGCCCCTCTGATTCAGCCCCTCTGATTCAGCCCCTCTGTTTCTCGCCCTGTTTCAGCCCCTCTGTTTCAGCCCCTCTGTTTCTCACCCTCTGTTTCAGCCCCTCTGATTCAGCCCCTCTGTTTCAGTCCCTCTGTATCTCCCCCTCTTTTTCTCGCCCTCTGTTTCAGCCCCTCTGTTTTTCGCCCTCTGTTTCAGCCCCTCTGTTTCTCGCCCTCTGTTTCAGGCTCTCTGTTTCAGCCCGTCTGTTTCAGCCCCTCTGTTTCAGCCCCACTGTTTCAGCCCCTCTGTTTCAGCCCCTCTGATTCAGCCCCTCTGTTTCTCGCCCTCTGGTTCAGCCCCTCTGTTTCTCGCCCTCTGTTTCAGCCCCTCTGTTTCACGCCCCCTGTTTCAGCCCCTCTGTTTCTCGCCCTCTGTTTCAGCCCCTGTGTTTCAGCCCCACTGTTTCAGCCCCTCTGTATCTCACCCACTGTTTCAGCCCAATGTTTCAGCCCCTCTGATTCTCGCACTCTGTTTCAGCCCCTCTGTTTCTCGCCCTCTGTTTCAGCCCCTCTGTTTCTCGCCCTCTGTTTCTGGCCCTCTGTTTCTCACCCTCTGTTTCAGCCCCTCTGTTTCTCGCCCTCTGTTTCAGCCCCTCTGATTCAGCCCATCTGTTTCTCGCCCTCTGTTTCAGCCCCTCTGTTTCTCGCCCTCTGTTTCAGCCCCTCTGTTTCAGCCCCTCTGTTTCAGCCCCACTGTTTCTCAACCGCTGTTTCGTCCCTCTGTTTCTCGCCCTCTGTTTCAGCCCCTCTGTTTCTCGCCCTTTGTTTCAGCCCCTCTGTTTCTCGCCCTCTGCTTCAGCCGCTCTGTTTCAGCCCCTCTGTTTCTCGCCCTCTGTTTCAGCCCCTCTGTTTCTCGCCCTCTGTTTCAGCCACTCTGTTTCTCGCCCTCTGTTTCAGCCCCTCTGTTACTCACCCTCTGTTTCAGCCCCTCAGTTTCAGCCCCTCTGTTTATCGCCCTCTCTTTCAGCCCCTCTGTTTCTCACCCTCTGTTTCAGCCCCTCTGTTTCAGCCCCTCTGTTTCTCGCCCTCTGTTTCAGCCCCTCTGTTTCTCGCCCTCTGTTTCAGCCACTCTGTTTCTCGCCCTCTGTTTCAGCCCCTCTGTTTCAGCCCCTCTGTTTCTCGCCCTCTGTTTCAGCCCCTCTGTTTCTCGCCCTCTGTTTCAGCCCCTCTGATTCAACCCCTCTGTTTCAGCCGCTCTGATTCAGCCCCTCTGTTTCAGCCCCTCTGTTTCAGCCCCTCTGTTTCAGTCCCTCTGTTTCTCCCCCTCTGTTTCTCGCCCTCTGTTTCAGCCCCTCTGTTTTTCGCCCTCTGCTTCAGCCCCTCTGTTTCTCGCCCTCTGTTTCAGCCCCTCTGTTTCAGCCCCTCTGTTTCTCGCCCTCTGTTTCAGCCCCTCTGTTTCAGCCCCTCTGATTCAGCCCCTCTGTTTCAGCCCCTCTGTTTCTCGCCCTCTGTTTCAGCCCCTCTGATTCGGCCCCTCTGATTCAGCCCCTCTGATTCAGCCCCTCTGTTTCTCGCCCTGTTTCAGCCCCTCTGTTTCAGCCCCTCTGTTTCTCACCCTCTGTTTCAGCCCCTCTGATTCAGCCCCTCTGTTTCAGTCCCTCTGTATCTCCCCCTCTTTTTCTCGCCCTCTGTTTCAGCCCCTCTGTTTTTCGCCCTCTGTTTCAGCCCCTCTGTTTCTCGCCCTCTGTTTCAGGCTCTCTGTTTCAGCCCGTCTGTTTCAGCCCCTCTGTTTCAGCCCCACTGTTTCAGCCCCTCTGTTTCAGCCCCTCTGATTCAGCCCCTCTGTTTCTCGCCCTCTGGTTCAGCCCCTCTGTTTCTCGCCCTCTGTTTCAGCCCCTCTGTTTCACGCCCCCTGTTTCAGCCCCTCTGTTTCTCGCCCTCTGTTTCAGCCCCTGTGTTTCAGCCCCACTGTTTCAGCCCCTCTGTATCTCACCCACTGTTTCAGCCCAATGTTTCAGCCCCTCTGATTCTCGCACTCTGTTTCAGCCCCTCTGTTTCTCGCCCTCTGTTTCAGCCCCTCTGTTTCTCGCCCTCTGTTTCAGCCCCTCTGTTTCTCGCCCTCTGTTTCTGGCCCTCTGTTTCTCACCCTCTGTTTCAGCCCCTCTGTTTCTCGCCCTCTGTTTCAGCCCCTCTGATTCAGCCCATCTGTTTCTCGCCCTCTGTTTCAGCCCCTCTGTTTCTCGCCCTCTGTTTCAGCCCCTCTGTTTCAGCCCCTCTGTTTCAGCCCCACTGTTTCTCAACCGCTGTTTCGCCCCTCTGTTTCTCGCCCTCTGTTTCAGCCCCTCTGTTTCTCGCCCTTTGTTTCAGCCCCTCTGTTTCTCGCCCTCTGCTTCAGCCGCTCTGTTTCAGCCCCTCTGTTTCAGCCCCTCTGTTTCAGCCACTCTGTTTCAGTCCCTCTGTTTCTCGCCCTCTGTTTCTCGCCCTCTGTTTCAGCCCCTGTGTTTCTCGCCCTCTGTTTCAGCCCCTCTGATTCAGCCCCTCTGATTCAGCCCCACTGTTTCTCACCCTCTGTTTCAGCCCCTCTGTTTCTCGCCCTCTGTTTCAGCCCCTCTGTTTCTCGCCCTCTGTTTCAGCCTCTCTGTTTCAGAGCCTCTGTTTCTCGCCCTCTGTTTCAGCCCCTCTGTTTCTCGCCCTCTGTTTCAGCCCCTCTGTTTCTCGCCCTCTGTTTCAGCCCCTCTGTCTCAGACCCTCTGTTTCTCGCCCTCTGTTTCAGCCCCTCTGATTCAGCCCCTCTGTTTCAGCCGCTCTGATTCAGCCCCTCTGTTTCAGCCCCTCTGTTTCAGCCCCTCTGTTTCAGCCCCTCTGTTTATCGCCCTCTGTTTCTCCCCCTCTGTTTCTCGTCCTGTGTTTCAGCCCCTCTGTTTTCGCCCTCTGTTTCAGCCCCTCTGTTTCTCGCCCTCTGTTTCAGCCACTCTGTTTCTCGCCCTCTGATTCAGCCCCTCTGTTTCACCCACTCTGTTTCAGCCCCTCTGTTTCAGCCGCTCTGATTCAGCCCCTCCGTTTCAGCCCCTCTGTTTCAGCTCCTCTGTTTCAGCACCTCTGTTTCAGTCCCTCTGTTTCTCCCCCTCTTTTTCTCGCCCTCTGTTTCAGCCCCTCTGTTTTTCGTCCTCTGTTTCAGCCCCTCTGTTTCTCGCCCTCTGTTTCAGGCTCTCTGTTTCAGCCCCTCTGTTTCAGCCCCTCTGTTTCAGCCCCACTGTTTCAGCCCCTCTGTTTCAGCCCCTCTGTTTCTCGCCCTCTGTTTCAGCCCCTCTGTTTCTGACCCTCTGTTTCAGCCCCTCTGTTTCAGCCCCTCTGTTTCTCGCCCTCTGTTTCAGACCCTCTGTTTCTCGCCCTCTGTTTCAGCCACTCTGTTTCTCGCCCTCTGTTTCAGCCCCTCTGTTTCAGCCACTCTGTTTCAGCCCCTCTGTTTCTCGCCCTCTGTTTCAGCCCCTCTGATTCAGCCCCTCTGTTTCAGCCGCTCTGATTCAGCCCCTCTGTTTCAGCCCCTCTGTTTCAGCAACTCTGTTTCAGCCCCTCTGTTTCAGTCCCTCTGTTTCTCCCCCTCTTTTTCTCGCCCTCTGTTTCAGCCCCTCTGTTTTTCGCCCTCTGTTTCAGCCCCTCTGTTTCTCGCCCTCTGTTTCAGGCTCTCTGTTTCAGCCCGTCTGTTTCAGACCCTCTGTTTCAGCCCCACTGTTTCAGCCCCTCTGTTTCAGCCCCTCTGATTCAGCCCCTCTGTTTCTCGCCCTCTGGTTCAGCCCCTCTGTTTCTCGCCCTCTGTTTCAGCCCCTCTGTTTCTCGCCCTTTGTTTCAGCCCCTCTGTTTCTCGCCCTCTGTTTCAGCCCCTCTGTTTCAGCCCATCTGTTTCAGCCCCTCTGTTTCAGCCACTCTGTTTCAGTCCCTCTGTTTCTCGCCCTCTGTTTCTCGCCCTCTGTTTCAGCCCCTGTGTTTCTGACCCTCTGATTCAGCCCCTCTGTTTCAGCCCCTCTGTTTCAGCCCCTCTGTTTCAGTCCCTCTGTTTCTCCCCCTCTGTTTCTCGCCCTCTGTTTCAGCCCCTCTGTTTTTCGCCCTCTGCTTCAGCCCCTCTGTTTCTCGCCCTCTGTTTCAGCCCCTCTGTTTCAGCCCCTCTGTTTCTCGCCCTCTGTTTCAGCCCCTCTGTTTCAGCCCCTCTGATTCAGCCCCTCTGTTTCAGCCCCTCTGTTTCTCGCCCTCTGTTTCAGCCCCTCTGATTCGGCCCCTCTGATTCAGCCCCTCTGATTCAGCCCCTCTGTTTCTCGCCCTGTTTCAGCCCCTCTGTTTCAGCCCCTCTGTTTCTCACCCTCTGTTTCAGCCCCTCTGATTCAGCCCCTCTGTTTCAGCCCCTCTGTATCTCCCCCTCTTTTTCTCGCCCTCTGTTTCAGCCCCTCTGTTTTTCGCCCTCTGTTTCAGCCCCTCTGTTTCTCGCCCTCTGTTTCAGGCTCTCTGTTTCAGCCCGTCTGTTTCAGCCCCTCTGTTTCAGCCCCACTGTTTCAGCCCCTCTGTTTCAGCCCCTCTGATTCAGCCCCTCTGTTTCTCGCCCTCTGGTTCAGCCCCTCTGTTTCTCGCCCTCTGTTTCAGCCCCTCTGTTTCACGCCCCCTGTTTCAGCCCCTCTGTTTCTCGCCCTCTGTTTCAGCCCCTGTGTTTCAGCCCCACTGTTTCAGCCCCTCTGTATCTCACCCACTGTTTCAGCCCAATGTTTCAGCCCCTCTGATTCTCGCACTCTGTTTCAGCCCCTCTGTTTCTCGCCCTCTGTTTCAGCCCCTCTGTTTCTCGCCCTCTGTTTCAGCCCCTCTGTTTCTCGCCCTCTGTTTCTGGCCCTCTGTTTCTCACCCTCTGTTTCAGCCCCTCTGTTTCTCGCCCTCTGTTTCAGCCCCTCTGATTCAGCCCATCTGTTTCTCGCCCTCTGTTTCAGCCCCTCTGTTTCTCGCCCTCTGTTTCAGCCCCTCTGTTTCAGCCCCTCTGTTTCAGCCCCACTGTTTCTCAACCGCTGTTTCGTCCCTCTGTTTCTCGCCCTCTGTTTCAGCCCCTCTGTTTCTCGCCCTTTGTTTCAGCCCCTCTGTTTCTCGCCCTCTGCTTCAGCCGCTCTGTTTCAGCCCCTCTGTTTCTCGCCCTCTGTTTCAGCCCCTCTGTTTCTCGCCCTCTGTTTCAGCCACTCTGTTTCTCGCCCTCTGTTTCAGCCCCTCTGTTACTCACCCTCTGTTTCAGCCCCTCAGTTTCAGCCCCTCTGTTTATCGCCCTCTCTTTCAGCCCCTCTGTTTCTCACCCTCTGTTTCAGCCCCTCTGTTTCAGCCCCTCTGTTTCTCGCCCTCTGTTTCAGCCCCTCTGTTTCTCGCCCTCTGTTTCAGCCACTCTGTTTCTCGCCCTCTGTTTCAGCCCCTCTGTTTCAGCCCCTCTGTTTCTCGCCCTCTGTTTCAGCCCCTCTGTTTCTCGCCCTCTGTTTCAGCCCCTCTGATTCAACCCCTCTGTTTCAGCCGCTCTGATTCAGCCCCTCTGTTTCAGCCCCTCTGTTTCAGCCCCTCTGTTTCAGTCCCTCTGTTTCTCCCCCTCTGTTTCTCGCCCTCTGTTTCAGCCCCTCTGTTTTTCGCCCTCTGCTTCAGCCCCTCTGTTTCTCGCCCTCTGTTTCAGCCCCTCTGTTTCAGCCCCTCTGTTTCTCGCCCTCTGTTTCAGCCCCTCTGTTTCAGCCCCTCTGATTCAGCCCCTCTGTTTCAGCCCCTCTGTTTCTCGCCCTCTGTTTCAGCCCCTCTGATTCGGCCCCTCTGATTCAGCCCCTCTGATTCAGCCCCTCTGTTTCTCGCCCTGTTTCAGCCCCTCTGTTTCAGCCCCTCTGTTTCTCACCCTCTGTTTCAGCCCCTCTGATTCAGCCCCTCTGTTTCAGTCCCTCTGTATCTCCCCCTCTTTTTCTCGCCCTCTGTTTCAGCCCCTCTGTTTTTCGCCCTCTGTTTCAGCCCCTCTGTTTCTCGCCCTCTGTTTCAGGCTCTCTGTTTCAGCCCGTCTGTTTCAGCCCCTCTGTTTCAGCCCCACTGTTTCAGCCCCTCTGTTTCAGCCCCTCTGATTCAGCCCCTCTGTTTCTCGCCCTCTGGTTCAGCCCCTCTGTTTCTCGCCCTCTGTTTCAGCCCCTCTGTTTCACGCCCCCTGTTTCAGCCCCTCTGTTTCTCGCCCTCTGTTTCAGCCCCTGTGTTTCAGCCCCACTGTTTCAGCCCCTCTGTATCTCACCCACTGTTTCAGCCCAATGTTTCAGCCCCTCTGATTCTCGCACTCTGTTTCAGCCCCTCTGTTTCTCGCCCTCTGTTTCAGCCCCTCTGTTTCTCGCCCTCTGTTTCAGCCCCTCTGTTTCTCGCCCTCTGTTTCTGGCCCTCTGTTTCTCACCCTCTGTTTCAGCCCCTCTGTTTCTCGCCCTCTGTTTCAGCCCCTCTGATTCAGCCCATCTGTTTCTCGCCCTCTGTTTCAGCCCCTCTGTTTCTCGCCCTCTGTTTCAGCCCCTCTGTTTCAGCCCCTCTGTTTCAGCCCCACTGTTTCTCAACCGCTGTTTCGCCCCTCTGTTTCTCGCCCTCTGTTTCAGCCCCTCTGTTTCTCGCCCTTTGTTTCAGCCCCTCTGTTTCTCGCCCTCTGCTTCAGCCGCTCTGTTTCAGCCCCTCTGTTTCAGCCCCTCTGTTTCAGCCACTCTGTTTCAGTCCCTCTGTTTCTCGCCCTCTGTTTCTCGCCCTCTGTTTCAGCCCCTGTGTTTCTCGCCCTCTGTTTCAGCCCCTCTGATTCAGCCCCTCTGATTCAGCCCCACTGTTTCTCACCCTCTGTTTCAGCCCCTCTGTTTCTCGCCCTCTGTTTCAGCCCCTCTGTTTCTCGCCCTCTGTTTCAGCCTCTCTGTTTCAGAGCCTCTGTTTCTCGCCCTCTGTTTCAGCCCCTCTGTTTCTCGCCCTCTGTTTCAGCCCCTCTGTTTCTCGCCCTCTGTTTCAGCCCCTCTGTCTCAGACCCTCTGTTTCTCGCCCTCTGTTTCAGCCCCTCTGATTCAGCCCCTCTGTTTCAGCCGCTCTGATTCAGCCCCTCTGTTTCAGCCCCTCTGTTTCAGCCCCTCTGTTTCAGCCCCTCTGTTTATCGCCCTCTGTTTCTCCCCCTCTGTTTCTCGTCCTGTGTTTCAGCCCCTCTGTTTTCGCCCTCTGTTTCAGCCCCTCTGTTTCTCGCCCTCTGTTTCAGCTACTCTGTTTCTCGCCCTCTGATTCAGCCCCTCTGTTTCACCCACTCTGTTTCAGCCCCTCTGTTTCAGCCGCTCTGATTCAGCCCCTCCGTTTCAGCCCCTCTGTTTCAGCTCCTCTGTTTCAGCACCTCTGTTTCAGTCCCTCTGTTTCTCCCCCTCTTTTTCTCGCCCTCTGTTTCAGCCCCTCTGTTTTTCGTCCTCTGTTTCAGCCCCTCTGTTTCTCGCCCTCTGTTTCAGGCTCTCTGTTTCAGCCCCTCTGTTTCAGCCCCTCTGTTTCAGCCCCACTGTTTCAGCCCCTCTGTTTCAGCCCCTCTGTTTCTCGCCCTCTGTTTCAGCCCCTCTGTTTCTGACCCTCTGTTTCAGCCCCTCTGTTTCAGCCCCTCTGTTTCTCGCCCTCTGTTTCAGACCCTCTGTTTCTCGCCCTCTGTTTCAGCCACTCTGTTTCTCGCCCTCTGTTTCAGCCCCTCTGTTTAAGCCACTCTGTTTCAGCCCCTCTGTTTCTCGCCCTCTGTTTCAGCCCCTCTGATTCAGCCCCTCTGTTTCAGCCGCTCTGATTCAGCCCCTCTGTTTCAGCCCCTCTGTTTCAGCAACTCTGTTTCAGCCCCTCTATTTCAGTCCCTCTGTTTCTCCCCCTCTTTTTCTCGCCCTCTGTTTCAGCCGCTCTGTTTTTCGCCCTCTGTTTCAGCCCCTCTGTTTCTCGCCCTCTGTTTCAGGCTCTCTGTTTCAGCCCGTCTGTTTCAGCCCCTCTGTTTCAGCCCCACTGTTTCAGCCCCTCTGTTTCAGCCCCTCTGATTCAGCCCCTCTGTTTCTCGCCCTCTGGTTCAGCCCCTCTGTTTCTCGCCCTCTGTTTCAGCCCCTCTGTTTCTCGCCCTTTGTTTCAGCCCCTCTGTTTCTCGCCCTCTGTTTCAGCCCCTCTGTTTCAGCCCATCTGTTTCAGCCCCTCTGTTTCAGCCACTCTGTTTCAGTCCCTCTGTTTCTCGCCCTCTGTTTCTCGCCCTCTGTTTCAGCCCCTGTGTTTCTGACCCTCTGTTTCAGCCCCTCTGATTCAGCCCCTCTGATTCAGCCCCACTGTTTCTCACCCTCTGTTCCAGCCCCTCTGTTTCTCGCCCTCTGTTTCAGCCCCTCTGTTTCTCGCCCTCTGTTTCAGCCTCTCTGTTTCAGAGCCTCTGTTTCTCGCCCTCTGTTTCAGCCCCTCTGTTTCTCGCCCTCTGTTTCAGCCCCTCTGTCTCAGACCCTCTGTTTCTCGCCCTCTGTTTCAGCCCCTCTGTTTCTCGCCCTCTGTTTCAGCCCCTCTGATTTAGCCCCTCTGTTTCAGCCGCTCTGATTCAGCCCCTCTGTTTCAGCCCCTCTGTTTCAGCCCCTCTGTTTCAGCCCCTCTGTTTATCGCCCTATGTTTCTCCCCCTCTGTTTCTCGTCCTGTGTTTCAGCCCCTCTGTTTTTCGCCCTCTGTTTCAGCCCCTCTGTTTCTCACCATCTGTTTCAGGCTCTATGTTTCAGCCCGTCTGTTTCAGCCCCTCTGTTTCAGCCCCACTGTTTCTCGCCCTCTGTTTCTCGCCCGCTGTTTCAGCTTCTCTGTTTCTCGCTCACTGTTTCAGCCCCACTGTTTCAGCCCCTCTGTATCTCGCCCACTGTTTCAGCCCCTCTGTTTCAGCCCCTCTGTTTCTCACCCTCTGTTTCAGCCTCTCTGTTTCTCACCCTCTGTTTCAGCCCCTCTGTTTCACGCCCTCTGTTTCAGCCCCTCTGTTTCTCGCCCGCTGTTTCAGCCCCTCTGTTTCAGCCCCTCTGTTTCAGCCACTCTGTTTCAGCCACACTGTTTCTCGCCCTCTGTTTCAGCACCTCTGTTTCTCATCCTCTGTTTCAGCCCCTCTGTTTCAGCCCCTCTGTTTCTCGCCCTCTGTTTCAGCCCCTCTGTTTCTCGCTCTCTGTTTCAACCCATTCTGTTTCAGCCCCTCTGTTTCAGCCCCTCTGTTTCTCACCCTCTGTTTCAACCCCTCTGTTTCTCACTCTCTGTTTCAGCCCCTCTGTTTCTCGCCCTCTGTTTCAGCCCCTCTGTTTCAGCCCGTCTGTTTCAGCCCCTCTGCATCAGCCCCTCTGTTTCTCGCCCTCTGTTTCAGCCCCTCTGTTTCAGCCCATCTGTTTCTCGCCCTCTGTTTCTGCCCCTCTGTTTCTCGCCCTCTGTTTCAGCCCCTCTGTTTCTCGACCTCTGTTTCAGCCCCGCTGATTCGGCCCCTCTGTTTCAGCCCCTCTGAATCAGCCCCTCTGATTCAGCCCCTCTCTTTCAGCCCCTCTGATTCAGCCCCTCTGTTTCAGCCCCTCTGTTTCTCGCCCTCTGTTTCAGCCCCTCTGTTTCTCGCCCTCTGTTACAGCCCCTCTGATTCAGCCCCTCTGTTTCAGCCCCTCTGATTCAGCCCCTCTGATTCAGCCCCTCTGATTCAGCCCCTCTGTTACTCGCCCTCTGTTTCAACCCCTCTGTTTCAGCCCCTCTGTTTCAGCCCCTCTGTTTCTGACCCTCTGTTTCAGCCCCTCTGATTCAGCCCCTCTGATTCAGCCCCTCTGTTTCCCGCCCCTCTGTTTCCCGCCCCTCTGTTTCCCTCACCTCTGTTTCAGCACCTCTGTTTCACGCCCCCTGTTTCAGCCCCTCTGTTTCTCACCCTCTGTTTCAGCCCCTCTGTTTCTCGCCCTCTGATTCAGCCCCTCTGTTTCAGCCCCTCTGTTTCAACCCCTCTGTATCTCGCCCACTGTTTCAGCCCCACTGTTTCAGCCCCTCTGTTTCTCGCCCTCTGTTTCTCGCCCTCTGTTTCAGCCCCTCTGTTTTTCGCCCTCTGTTTCAGCCCCTCTGTTTCTCGCCCTCTATTTCAGCCCCTCTGTTTCTCGCCCTCTGTTTCAGCCCCTCTGTTTCTCGCCCTCTGTTTCAGCCCCTCTGTTTCAGCCACTCTGTTTCTCGCCCTCTGTTTCAGCCCCTCTGTTACTTACACTCTGTTTCAGCCCCTCAGTTTCAGCCCCTCTGTTTCTCGTCTTCTGTTTCAGCCCCTCTGTTTCTCACCCTCTGTTTCAGCCCCTCTGTTTCAGCCACTCTGTTTCTCGCCCTCTGTTTCAGCCACTCTGTTTCTCGCCCTCTGTTTCAGCCCCTCTGTTTCAGCCACTCTGTTTCTCGCCCTCTGTTTCAGCCCCTCTGTTACTTACACTCTGTTTCAGCCCCTCAGTTTCAGCCCCTCTGTTTCTCGCCTTCTGTTTCAGCCCCTCTGTTTCTCACCCTCTGTTTCAGCCCCTCTGTTTCAGCCCCTCTGTTTCTCGCCCTCTGTTTCAGCCCCTCTGTTTCAGCCACTCTGTTTCTCGCCCTCTGTTTCAGCCCCTCTGTTTCAGCCCCTCTGTTTCAGCCCCTCTGTTTCTCGCCCTCTGTTTCAGCCCCTCTGTTTCTCGCCCTCTGTTTCAGCCCCTCTGATTCAACCCCTCTGTTTCAGCCGCTCTGATTCAGCCCCTCTGTTTCAGCCCCTCTGTTTCAGCCCCTCTGTTTCAGCCCCTCTGTTTCAGTCCCTCTGTTTCTCCCCCTCTGTTTCTCGCCCTCTGTTTCAGCCCCTCTGTTTTTCGCCCTCTGTTTCAGCCCCTCTGTTTCTCGCCCTCTGTTTCAGGCTCTCTGTTTCAGCCCGTCTGTTTCAGCCCCTCTGTTTCAGCCCCACTGTTTCAGCCCCTCTGTTTCAGCCCCTCTGATTCAGCCTCTCTGTTTCTCGTTCTCTGGTTCAGCCCCTCTGTTTCTCGCCCTCTGTTTCAGCCCCACTGTTTCAGCCCCTCTGTTTCAGCCCCTCTTTTTCAGCCCCTCTGTTTCTCGCCCTCTGTTTCAGCCCCTCTGTTTCAGCCCCTCTGATTCAGCCCCTCTGTTTCAGCCCCTCTGTTTCTCGCCCTCTGTTTCAGCACCTCTGATTCAGCCCCTCTGATTCAGCCCCTCTGATTCAGCCCCTCTGTTTCTCTCCCTGTTTCAGCCGCTCTGTTTCAGCCCCTCTGTTTCAGTCCCTCTGTTTCTCCCCCTCTTTTTCTCGCCCTCTGTTTCAGCCCCTCTGTTTTTCGCCCTCTGTTTCAGCCCCTCTGTTTCTCGCCCTCTGTTTCAGGCTCTCTGTTTCAGCCCGTCTGTTTCAGCCCCTCTGTTTCAGCCCCACTGTTTCAGCCCCTCTGTTTCAGCCCCTCTGATTCAGCCACTCTGTTTCTCGCCCTCTGGTTCAGCCCCTCTGTTTCTCGCCCTCTGTTTCAGCCCCTCTGTTTCACGCCCCCTGTTTCAGCCCCTCTGTTTCTCACCCTCTGTATCAGCCCCTCTGTTTCTCTCCCTCTGTTTCAACCCCTCTGTTTCAGCCCCACTGTTTCAGCCCCTCTGTATCTCACCCACTGTTTCAGCCCCTCTGTTTCAGCCCCTCTGTTTCTCGACCTCTGTTTCAGCCCCTCTGTTTCTCGCCCTCTGTTTCAGCCCCTCTTTTTCTCACCCTCTGTTTCTGGCCCTCTGTTTCTCGCCCTCTGTTTCAGCCCCTCTGTTTCAGCCACTCTGTTTCTCACCCTCTGTTTCAGCCCCTCTGTCTCTGACCCTCTGTTTCAGCCCCTCTGTTTCTCACCCTCTGTTTCAGCCCCTCTGTTTCTCGCCCTCTGTTTCAGCCCCTCTGATTCAGCCCCTCTGTTTCTCGCCCTCTGTTTCAGCCCCTCTGTTTCTCGCCCTCTGTTTCAGCCCCTCTATATCTCGCCTTCTGTTTCAGCCCCTCTGTTTCAGCCCCTCTGTTTCAGCCCCTCTGTTTCAGCCCCACTGTTTCTCAACCTCTGTTTCAGCCCCTCTGTTTCTCGCCCTCTGTTTCAGCCCCTCTGTTTCTCGCCCTTTGTTTCAGCCCCTCTGTTTCTCGCCCTCTGTTTCAGCCCCTCTGTTTCAGCCCCTCTGTTTCAGCCCCTCTGTTTCAGCCACTCTGTTTCACTCCCTCTGTTTCTCGCCCTCTGTTTCTCGCCCTCTGTTTCAGCCCCTGTGTTTCTCGCCCTCTGTTTCAGCCCCTCTGATTCAGCCCCTCTGATTCAGCCCCACTGTTTCTCACCCTCTGTTTCAGCCCCTCTGTTTCTCGCCCTCTGTTTCAGACCCTCTGTTTCTCGCCCTCTGTTTCAGCCCCTCTGTCTCAGACCCTCTGTTTCTCGCCCTCTGTTTCAGCCCCTCTGTTTCTCGCCCTCTGTTTCAGCCCCTCTGATTCAGCCCCTCTGTTTCAGCCGCTCTGATTCAGCCCCTCTGTTTCAGCCCCTCTGTTTCAGCCCCTCTGTTTCAGCCCCTCTGTTTTTCGCCCTCTGTTTCAGCCCCTCTGTTTCTCACCCTCTGTTTCAGGCTCTCTGTTTCAGCCCGTCTGTTTCAGCCCCTCTGTTTCAGCCCCACTGTTTCTCGCCCTCTGTTTCTCGCACGCTGTTTCAGCCCCTCTGTTTCTCGCCCACTGTTTCAGCCCCTCTGTTTCAGCCCCTCTGTATCTCGCCCACTGTTTCAGCCCCTCTGTTTCAGCCCCTCTGTTTCTCACCCTCTGTTTCCGCCTCTCTGTTTCTCGCCCTCTGTTTCAGCCCCTCTGTTTCACGCCCTCTGTTTCAGCCCCTCTGTTTCTCGCCCGCTGTTTCAGCCCCTCTGTTTCAGCCCCTCTGTTTCAGCCACTCTGTTTCAGCCACTCTGTTTCTCGCCCTCTGTTTCAGCACCTCTGTTTCTCATCCTCTGTTTCAGCCCCTCTGTTTCAGCCCCTCTGTTTCTCGCTCTCTGTTTCAGCCCCTCTGTTTCAGCCCCTCTGTTTCAGCCCCTCTGTTTCTCACCCTCTGTTTCAACCCCTCTGTTTCTCACCCTCTGTTTCAGCCCCTCTGTTTCTCGCCCTCTGTTTCAGCCCCTCTGTTTGAGCCCGTCTGTTTCAGCCGCTCTGTATCAGCCCCTCTGTTTCTCGCCCTCTGTTTCAGCCCCTCTGTTTCAGCCCCGCTGTTTCTCGCCCTCTGTTTCTGCCCCTCTGTTTCTCGCCCTCTGTTTCAGCCCCCCTGTTTCTCGCCCTCTGTTTCAGCCCCGCTGATTCAGCCCCTCTGTTTCAGCCCCTCTGAATCAGCCCCTTTGATTCAGCCCCTCTGTTTCAGCCCCTCTGATTCAGCCCCACTGTTTCAGCCCCTCTGTTTCTCGCCCCCTGTTTCAGCCCCTCTGTTTCTCGCTCTCTGTTTCAGCCCCTCTGTTTCTCGCCCTCTGTTTCAGCCCCTCTGATTCAGCCCCTCTGTTTCAGCCCCTCTGATTCAGCCCCTCTGATTCAGCCCCTCTGATTCAGCCCCTCTGTTACTCGCCCTCTGATTCAGCCCCTCTGTTTCAGCCCCTCTGTTTCCCTCACCTCTGTTTCAGCACCTCTGTTTCACGCCCCCTGTTTCAGCCCCTCTGTTTCTCACCCTCTGTTTCAGCCCCTCTGTTTCTCGCCCTCTGATTCAGCCCCTCTGTTTCAGCCCCTCTGTTTCAGCCCCTCTGTATCTCGCCCACTGTTTCAGCCCCTCTGTTTCAGCCCCTCTGTTTCTCGCCCTCTGTTTCAGCCCCTCTGTTTCTCGCCCTCTATTTCAGCCCCTCTGTTTCTCGCCCTCTGTTTCAGCCCCTCTGTTTCTCGCCCTCTTTTTGAGCCCCTCTGTTTCTCGCCCTCTGTTTCAGCCCCTCTGTTTCAGCCACTCTGTTTCTCGCCCTCTGTTTCAGCCCCTCTGTTACTCACCCTCTGTTTCAGCCCCTCAGTTTCAGCCCCTCTGTTTCTCGCCCTCTGTTTCAGCCCCTCTTTTTCTCACCCTCTGTTTCAGCCCCTCTGTTTCAGCCCATCTGTTTCTCGCCCTCTGTTTCAGCCCCTTTGTTTCTCGCCCTCTGTTTCAGCCACTCTGTTTCTCGCCCTCTGTTTCAGCCCCTCTGTTTCAGCCCCTCTGTTTCTCCCCCTCTGTTTCTCGCCCTCTGTTTCAGCCCTTCTGTTTTTCGCCCTCTGTTTCAGCCCCTCTGTTTCTCGCCCTCTGTTTCAGGCTATCTGTTTCAGCCCGTCTGTTTCAGCCCCTCTGTTTCAGCCCCACTGTTTCAGCCCCTCTGTTTAAGCCCCTCTGATTCAGCCCCTCTGTTTCTCGCCCTCTGGTTCAGCCCCTCTGTTTCTCGCCCTCTGTTTCAGCCCCTCTGTTTCAGCACCTCTGTTTCAGCCCGTCTGTTTCAGCCCCTCTGTTTCTCGCCCTCTGTTTCAGCCCCTCTGTTTCAGTCCCTCTGATTCAACCCCTCTGTTTCAGCCCCTCTGTTTCTCGCCCTCTGTTTCAGCCCCTCTGATTCGGCCCCTCTGATTCAGCCCCTCTGTTTCAGCCCCTCTGTTTCTCGCCCTGTTTCAGCCCCTCTGTTTCAGCCCCTCTGTTTCAGCCCCTCTGTTTCTCACCCTCTGTTTCAGCCCCTCTGATTCAGCCCCTCTGATTCAGCCCCTCTGTTTCCGCCCCTCTGTTTCCCGCCACTCTGTCTCCCTCACCTCAGTTTCAGCCCCTCTGTTTCACGCCCCCTGTTTCAGCCCCTCTGTTTCTCACCCCCTGTTTCAGCCCCTCTGTTTCTCACCCTCTGTTTCAGCCCCTCTGTTTCTCGCCCTCTGTTTCAGCCCCTGTGTTTCAGCCCCTCTGTTTCAGCCCCTCTGTATCTCGCCCACTGTTTCAGCCCCTCTGTTTCAGCCCCTCTGTTTCTCGCACTCTGTTTCAGCCCCTCTGTTTCTCGCCCTCTGTTTCAGCCCCTCTGTTTCTCGCCCTCTGTTTCAGCCCCTCTGTTTCTCGCCCTCTGTTTCAGCCCCTCTGTTTCAGCCACTCTGTTTCTCACCCTCTGTTTCAGCCCCTCTGTTTCTCACCCTCTGTTTCAGCCCCTCTGTTTCAGCCCCTCTGTTTCTCACCCTCTGTTTCAGCCCCTCTGTTTCTCGCCCTCTGTTTCAGCCCCTCTGATTCAGCCCCTCTGTTTCTCGCCCTCTGTTTCAGCTCCTCTGTTTCTCGCCCTCTGTTTCAGCCCCTCTGTATCTCGCCCTCTGTTTCAGCCCCTCTGTTTCAGCCCCTCTGTTTCAGCCCCTCTGTTTCAGCCCCACTGTTTCTCAACCTCTGTTTCAGCCCCTCTGTTTCTCGCCCTCTGTTTCAGCCCCTCTGTTTCTCGCCCTTTGTTTCAGCCCCTCTGTTTCTCGCCCTCTGTTTCAGTCCCTCTGTTTCAGCCCCTCTGTTTCAGCCCCTCTGTTTCAGCCACTCTGTTTCAGTCCCTCTGTTTCTCACCCTCTGTTTCTCGCCCTCTGTTTCAGCCCCTGTGTTTCTCGCCCTCTGTTTCAGCCCCTCTGATTCAGCCCCTCTGATTCAGCCACACTGTTTCTCACCCTCTGTTTCAGCCCCTCTGTTTCTCGCCCTCTGTTTCAGCCCCTCTGCTTCTCGCCCTCTGTTTCAGCCTCTCTGTTTCAGCGCCTCTATTTCTCGCCCTCTGTTTCAGCCCCTCTGTTTCTCGCCCTCTGTTTCAGCCCCTCTGTTTCTCGCCCTCTGTTTCAGCCCCTCTGTCTCAGACCCTCTGTTTCTCGCCCTCTGTTTAAGCCTCTCTGTTTCAGCCCCTCTGTGTATCGCCCTCTGTTTCTCCCCCTTTGTTTCTCGACCTGTGTTTCAGCCCCTCTGTTTTTCGCCCTCTGTTTCAGCCCCTCTGTTTCTCACCCTCTGTTTCAGGCTCTCTGTTTCAGGCCGTCTGTTTCAGCCCTTCTGTTTCAGCCCCACTGTTTCTCGACCTCTGTTTCTCGCCCGCTGTTTCAGCCCCTCTGTTTCTCGCCCACTGTTTCAGCCCCTCTGTTTCAGCCCCTGTATCTCACCCACTGTTTCAGCCCCTCTGTTTCAGCCCCTCTGTTTCTCGCCCTCTGTTTCAGCCCCTCTGTTTCTCGCCCTCTATTTCAGACCCTCTGTTTCTCGCCCTCTGTTTCAGCCCCTCTGTTTCTCGCCCTCTGTTTCAGCCCCTCTGTTTCTCGCCCTCTGTTTCAGCCCCTCTGTTTCAGCCACTCTGTTTCTCGCCCTCTGTTTCAGCCCCTCTGTTTCTCGCCCTCTGTTTCAGCCCCTCTGTTTCTCGCCCTCTGTTTCAGCCCCTCTGTTTCTCGCCCTCTGTTTCAGCCCCTCTGTCTCAGACCCTCTGTTTCTCGCCCTCTGTTTCAGCCCCTCTGATTCAGCCCCTCTGTTTCAGCCGCTCTGATTCAGCCCCTCTGTTTCAGCCCCTCTGTTTCAGCCCCTCTGTTTCAGCCCCTCTGTTTATCGCCCTCTGTTTCTCCCCCTCTGTTTCTCGTCCTGTGTTTCAGCCCCTCTGTTTTCGCCCTCTGTTTCAGCCCCTCTGTTTCTCGCCCTCTGTTTCAGCCACTCTGTTTCTCGCCCTCTGATTCAGCCCCTCTGTTTCACCCACTCTGTTTCAGCCCCTCTGTTTCAGCCGCTCTGATTCAGCCCCTCCGTTTCAGCCCCTCTGTTTCAGCTCCTCTGTTTCAGCACCTCTGTTTCAGTCCCTCTGTTTCTCCCCCTCTTTTTCTCGCCCTCTGTTTCAGCCCCTCTGTTTTTCGTCCTCTGTTTCAGCCCCTCTGTTTCTCGCCCTCTGTTTCAGGCTCTCTGTTTCAGCCCCTCTGTTTCAGCCCCTCTGTTTCAGCCCCACTGTTTCAGCCCCTCTGTTTCAGCCCCTCTGTTTCTCGCCCTCTGTTTCAGCCCCTCTGTTTCTGACCCTCTGTTTCAGCCCCTCTGTTTCAGCCCCTCTGTTTCTCGCCCTCTGTTTCAGACCCTCTGTTTCTCGCCCTCTGTTTCAGCCACTCTGTTTCTCGCCCTCTGTTTCAGCCCCTCTGTTTCAGCCACTCTGTTTCAGCCCCTCTGTTTCTCGCCCTCTGTTTCAGCCCCTCTGATTCAGCCCCTCTGTTTCAGCCGCTCTGATTCAGCCCCTCTGTTTCAGCCCCTCTGTTTCAGCAACTCTGTTTCAGCCCCTCTATTTCAGTCCCTCTGTTTCTCCCCCTCTTTTTCTCGCCCTCTGTTTCAGCCGCTCTGTTTTTCGCCCTCTGTTTCAGCCCCTCTGTTTCTCGCCCTCTGTTTCAGGCTCTCTGTTTCAGCCCGTCTGTTTCAGCCCCTCTGTTTCAGCCCCACTGTTTCAGCCCCTCTGTTTCAGCCCCTCTGATTCAGCCCCTCTGTTTCTCGCCCTCTGGTTCAGCCCCTCTGTTTCTCGCCCTCTGTTTCAGCCCCTCTGTTTCTCGCCCTTTGTTTCAGCCCCTCTGTTTCTCGCCCTCTGTTTCAGCCCCTCTGTTTCAGCCCATCTGTTTCAGCCCCTCTGTTTCAGCCACTCTGTTTCAGTCCCTCTGTTTCTCGCCCTCTGTTTCTCGCCCTCTGTTTCAGCCCCTGTGTTTCTGACCCTCTGTTTCAGCCCCTCTGATTCAGCCCCTCTGATTCAGCCCCACTGTTTCTCACCCTCTGTTCCAGCCCCTCTGTTTCTCGCCCTCTGTTTCAGCCCCTCTGTTTCTCGCCCTCTGTTTCAGCCTCTCTGTTTCAGAGCCTCTGTTTCTCGCCCTCTGTTTCAGCCCCTCTGTTTCTCGCCCTCTGTTTCAGCCCCTCTGTCTCAGACCCTCTGTTTCTCGCCCTCTGTTTCAGCCCCTCTGTTTCTCGCCCTCTGTTTCAGCCCCTCTGATTTAGCCCCTCTGTTTCAGCCGCTCTGATTCAGCCCCTCTGTTTCAGCCCCTCTGTTTCAGCCCCTCTGTTTCAGCCCCTCTGTTTATCGCCCTATGTTTCTCCCCCTCTGTTTCTCGTCCTGTGTTTCAGCCCCTCTGTTTTTCGCCCTCTGTTTCAGCCCCTCTGTTTCTCACCATCTGTTTCAGGCTCTATGTTTCAGCCCGTCTGTTTCAGCCCCTCTGTTTCAGCCCCACTGTTTCTCGCCCTCTGTTTCTCGCCCGCTGTTTCAGCTTCTCTGTTTCTCGCTCACTGTTTCAGCCCCACTGTTTCAGCCCCTCTGTATCTCGCCCACTGTTTCAGCCCCTCTGTTTCAGCCCCTCTGTTTCTCACCCTCTGTTTCAGCCTCTCTGTTTCTCACCCTCTGTTTCAGCCCCTCTGTTTCACGCCCTCTGTTTCAGCCCCTCTGTTTCTCGCCCGCTGTTTCAGCCCCTCTGTTTCAGCCCCTCTGTTTCAGCCACTCTGTTTCAGCCACTCTGTTTCTCGCCCTCTGTTTCAGCACCTCTGTTTCTCATCCTCTGTTTCAGCCCCTCTGTTTCAGCCCCTCTGTTTCTCGCCCTCTGTTTCAGCCCCTCTGTTTCTCGCTCTCTGTTTCAGCCCCTCTGTTTCAGCCCCTCTGTTTCAGCCCCTCTGTTTCTCACCCTCTGTTTCAACCCCTCTGTTTCTCACTCTCTGTTTCAGCCCCTCTGTTTCTCGCCCTCTGTTTCAGCCCCTCTGTTTCAGCCCGTCTGTTTCAGCCCCTCTGCATCAGCCCCTCTGTTTCTCGCCCTCTGTTTCAGCCCCTCTGTTTCAGCCCATCTGTTTCTCGCCCTCTGTTTCTGCCCCTCTGTTTCTCGCCCTCTGTTTCAGCCCCTCTGTTTCTCGCCCTCTGTTTCAGCCCCGCTGATTCGGCCCCTCTGTTTCAGCCCCTCTGAATCAGCCCCTCTGATTCAGCCCCTCTCTTTCAGCCCCTCTGATTCAGCCCCTCTGTTTCAGCCCCTCTGTTTCTCGCCCTCTGTTTCAGCCCCTCTGTTTCTCGCCCTCTGTTACAGCCCCTCTGATTCAGCCCCTCTGTTTCAGCCCCTCTGATTCAGCCCCTCTGATTCAGCCCCTCTGATTCAGCCCCTCTGTTACTCGCCCTCTGTTTCAACCCCTCTGTTTCAGCCCCTCTGTTTCAGCCCCTCTGTTTCTGACCCTCTGTTTCAGCCCCTCTGATTCAGCCCCTCTGATTCAGCCCCTCTGATTCAGCCCCTCTGTTTCCCGCCCCTCTGTTTCCCGCCCCTCTGTTTCCCTCACCTCTGTTTCAGCACCTCTGTTTCACGCCCCCTGTTTCAGCCCCTCTGTTTCTCACCCTCTGTTTCAGCCCCTCTGTTTCTCGCCCTCTGATTCAGCCCCTCTGTTTCAGCCCCTCTGTTTCAACCCCTCTGTATCTCGCCCACTGTTTCAGCCCCACTGTTTCAGCCCCTCTGTTTCTCGCCCTCTGTTTCTCGCCCTCTGTTTCAGCCCCTCTGTTTTTCGCCCTCTGTTTCAGCCCCTCTGTTTCTCGCCCTCTATTTCAGCCCCTCTGTTTCTCGCCCTCTGTTTCAGCCCCTCTGTTTCTCGCCCTCTGTTTCAGCCCCTCTGTTTCAGCCACTCTGTTTCTCGCCCTCTGTTTCAGCCCCTCTGTTACTTACACTCTGTTTCAGCCCCTCAGTTTCAGCCCCTCTGTTTCTCGTCTTCTGTTTCAGCCCCTCTGTTTCTCACCCTCTGTTTCAGCCCCTCTGTTTCAGCCACTCTGTTTCTCGCCCTCTGTTTCAGCCACTCTGTTTCTCGCCCTCTGTTTCAGCCCCTCTGTTTCAGCCACTCTGTTTCTCGCCCTCTGTTTCAGCCCCTCTGTTACTTACACTCTGTTTCAGCCCCTCAGTTTCAGCCCCTCTGTTTCTCGCCTTCTGTTTCAGCCCCTCTGTTTCTCACCCTCTGTTTCAGCCCCTCTGTTTCAGCCCCTCTGTTTCTCGCCCTCTGTTTCAGCCCCTCTGTTTCAGCCACTCTGTTTCTCGCCCTCTGTTTCAGCCCCTCTGTTTCAGCCCCTCTGTTTCAGCCCCTCTGTTTCTCGCCCTCTGTTTCAGCCCCTCTGTTTCTCGCCCTCTGTTTCAGCCCCTCTGATTCAACCCCTCTGTTTCAGCCGCTCTGATTCAGCCCCTCTGTTTCAGCCCCTCTGTTTCAGCCCCTCTGTTTCAGCCCCTCTGTTTCAGTCCCTCTGTTTCTCCCCCTCTGTTTCTCGCCCTCTGTTTCAGCCCCTCTGTTTTTCGCCCTCTGTTTCAGCCCCTCTGTTTCTCGCCCTCTGTTTCAGGCTCTCTGTTTCAGCCCGTCTGTTTCAGCCCCTCTGTTTCAGACCCACTGTTTCAGCCCCTCTGTTTCAGCCCCTCTGATTCAGCCTCTCTGTTTCTCGTTCTCTGGTTCAGCCCCTCTGTTTCTCGCCCTCTGTTTCAGCCCCACTGTTTCAGCCCCTCTGTTTCAGCCCCTCTTTTTCAGCCCCTCTGTTTCTCGCCCTCTGTTTCAGCCCCTCTGTTTCAGCCCCTCTGATTCAGCCCCTCTGTTTCAGCCCCTCTGTTTCTCGCCCTCTGTTTCAGCACCTCTGATTCAGCCCCTCTGATTCAGCCCCTCTGATTCAGCCCCTCTGTTTCTCTCCCTGTTTCAGCCGCTCTGTTTCAGCCCCTCTGTTTCAGTCCCTCTGTTTCTCCCCCTCTTTTTCTCGCCCTCTGTTTCAGCCCCTCTGTTTTTCGCCCTCTGTTTCAGCCCCTCTGTTTCTCGCCCTCTGTTTCAGGCTCTCTGTTTCAGCCCGTCTGTTTCAGCCCCTCTGTTTCAGCCCCACTGTTTCAGCCCCTCTGTTTCAGCCCCTCTGATTCAGCCCCTCTGTTTCTCGCCCTCTGGTTCAGCCCCTCTGTTTCTCGCCCTCTGTTTCAGCCCCTCTGTTTCACGCCCCCTGTTTCAGCCCCTCTGTTTCTCACCCTCTGTATCAGCCCCTCTGTTTCTCTCCCTCTGTTTCAACCCCTCTGTTTCAGCCCCACTGTTTCAGCCCCTCTGTATCTCACCCACTGTTTCAGCCCCTCTGTTTCAGCCCCTCTGTTTCTCGACCTCTGTTTCAGCCCCTCTGTTTCTCGCCCTCTGTTTCAGCCCCTCTTTTTCTCACCCTCTGTTTCTGGCCCTCTGTTTCTCGCCCTCTGTTTCAGCCCCTCTGTTTCAGCCACTCTGTTTCTCACCCTCTGTTTCAGCCCCTCTGTCTCTGACCCTCTGTTTCAGCCCCTCTGTTTCTCACCCTCTGTTTCAGCCCCTCTGTTTCTCGCCCTCTGTTTCAGCCCCTCTGATTCAGCCCCTCTGTTTCTCGCCCTCTGTTTCAGCCCCTCTGTTTCTCGCCCTCTGTTTCAGCCCCTCTATATCTCGCCTTCTGTTTCAGCCCCTCTGTTTCAGCCCCTCTGTTTCAGCCCCTCTGTTTCAGCCCCACTGTTTCTCAACCTCTGTTTCAGCCCCTCTGTTTCTCGCCCTCTGTTTCAGCCCCTCTGTTTCTCGCCCTTTGTTTCAGCCCCTCTGTTTCTCGCCCTCTGTTTCAGCCCCTCTGTTTCAGCCCCTCTGTTTCAGCCCGTCTGTTTCAGCCACTCTGTTTCACTCCCTCTGTTTCTCGCCCTCTGTTTCTCGCCCTCTGTTTCAGCCCCTGTGTTTCTCGCCCTCTGTTTCAGCCCCTCTGATTCAGCCCCTCTGATTCAGCCCCACTGTTTCTCACCCTCTGTTTCAGCCCCTCTGTTTCTCGCCCTCTGTTTCAGACCCTCTGTTTCTCGCCCTCTGTTTCAGCCCCTCTGTCTCAGACCCTCTGTTTCTCGCCCTCTGTTTCAGCCCCTCTGTTTCTCGCCCTCTGTTTCAGCCCCTCTGATTCAGCCCCTCTGTTTCAGCCGCTCTGATTCAGCCCCTCTGTTTCAGCCCCTCTGTTTCAGCCCCTCTGTTTCAGCCCCTCTGTTTTTCGCCCTCTGTTTCAGCCCCTCTGTTTCTCACCCTCTGTTTCAGGCTCTCTGTTTCAGCCCGTCTGTTTCAGCCCCTCTGTTTCAGCCCCACTGTTTCTCGCCCTCTGTTTCTCGCACGCTGTTTCAGCCCCTCTGTTTCTCGCCCACTGTTTCAGCCCCTCTGTTTCAGCCCCTCTGTATCTCGCCCACTGTTTCAGCCCCTCTGTTTCAGCCCCTCTGTTTCAGCCCCTCTGTTTCCGCCTCTCTGTTTCTCGCCCTCTGTTTCAGCCCCTCTGTTTCACGCCCTCTGTTTCAGCCCCTCTGTTTCTCGCCCGCTGTTTCAGCCCCTCTGTTTCAGCCCCTCTGTTTCAGCCACTCTGTTTCAGCCACTCTGTTTCTCGCCCTCTGTTTCAGCACCTCTGTTTCTCATCCTCTGTTTCAGCCCCTCTGTTTCAGCCCCTCTGTTTCTCGCTCTCTGTTTCAGCCCCTCTGTTTCAGCCCCTCTGTTTCAGCCCCTCTGTTTCTCACCCTCTGTTTCAACCCCTCTGTTTCTCACCCTCTGTTTCAGCCCCTCTGTTTCTCGCCCTCTGTTTCAGCCCCTCTGTTTGAGCCCGTCTGTTTCAGCCGCTCTGTATCAGCCCCTCTGTTTCTCGCCCTCTGTTTCAGCCCCTCTGTTTCAGCCCCGCTGTTTCTCGCCCTCTGTTTCTGCCCCTCTGTTTCTCGCCCTCTGTTTCAGCCCCCCTGTTTCTCGCCCTCTGTTTCAGCCCCGCTGATTCAGCCCCTCTGTTTCAGCCCCTCTGAATCAGCCCCTTTGATTCAGCCCCTCTGTTTCAGCCCCTCTGATTCAGCCCCACTGTTTCAGCCCCTCTGTTTCTCGCCCCCTGTTTCAGCCCCTCTGTTTCTCGCTCTCTGTTTCAGCCCCTCTGTTTCTCGCCCTCTGTTTCAGCCCCTCTGATTCAGCCCCTCTGTTTCAGCCCCTCTGATTCAGCCCCTCTGATTCAGCCCCTCTGATTCAGCCCCTCTGTTACTCGCCCTCTGATTCAGCCCCTCTGTTTCAGCCCCTCTGTTTCCCTCACCTCTGTTTCAGCACCTCTGTTTCACGCCCCCTGTTTCAGCCCCTCTGTTTCTCACCCTCTGTTTCAGCCCCTCTGTTTCTCGCCCTCTGATTCAGCCCCTCTGTTTCAGCCCCTCTGTTTCAGCCCCTCTGTATCTCGCCCACTGTTTCAGCCCCTCTGTTTCAGCCCCTCTGTTTCTCGCCCTCTGTTTCAGCCCCTCTGTTTCTCGCCCTCTATTTCAGCCCCTCTGTTTCTCGCCCTCTGTTTCAGCCCCTCTGTTTCTCGCCCTCTGTTTGAGCCCCTCTGTTTCTCGCCCTCTGTTTCAGCCCCTCTGTTTCAGCCACTCTGTTTCTCGCCCTCTGTTTCAGCCCCTCTGTTACTCACCCTCTGTTTCAGCCCCTCAGTTTCAGCCCCTCTGTTTCTCGCCCTCTGTTTCAGCCCCTCTTTTTCTCACCCTCTGTTTCAGCCCCTCTGTTTCAGCCCATCTGTTTCTCGCCCTCTGTTTCAGCCCCTTTGTTTCTCGCCCTCTGTTTCAGCCACTCTGTTTCTCGCCCTCTGTTTCAGCCCCTCTGTTTCAGCCCCTCTGTTTCTCCCCCTCTGTTTCTCGCCCTCTGTTTCAGCCCTTCTGTTTTTCGCCCTCTGTTTCAGCCCCTCTGTTTCTCGCCCTCTGTTTCAGGCTATCTGTTTCAGCCCGTCTGTTTCAGCCCCTCTGTTTCAGCCCCACTGTTTCAGCCCCTCTGTTTAAGCCCCTCTGATTCAGCCCCTCTGTTTCTCGCCCTCTGGTTCAGCCCCTCTGTTTCTCGCCCTCTGTTTCAGCCCCTCTGTTTCAGCACCTCTGTTTCAGCCCGTCTGTTTCAGCCCCTCTGTTTCTCGCCCTCTGTTTCAGCCCCTCTGTTTCAGTCCCTCTGATTCAACCCCTCTGTTTCAGCCCCTCTGTTTCTCGCCCTCTGTTTCAGCCCCTCTGATTCGGCCCCTCTGATTCAGCCCCTCTGTTTCAGCCCCTCTGTTTCTCGCCCTGTTTCAGCCCCTCTGTTTCAGCCCCTCTGTTTCAGCCCCTCTGTTTCTCACCCTCTGTTTCAGCCCCTCTGATTCAGCCCCTCTGATTCAGCCCCTCTGTTTCCGCCCCTCTGTTTCCCGCCACTCTGTCTCCCTCACCTCAGTTTCAGCCCCTCTGTTTCACGCCCCCTGTTTCAGCCCCTCTGTTTCTCACCCCCTGTTTCAGCCCCTCTGTTTCTCGCCCTCTGTTTCAGCCCCTGTGTTTCAGCCCCTCTGTTTCAGCCCCTCTGTATCTCGCCCACTGTTTCAGCCCCTCTGTTTCAGCCCCTCTGTTTCTCGCACTCTGTTTCAGCCCCTCTGTTTCTCGCCCTCTGTTTCAGCCCCTCTGTTTCTCGCCCTCTGTTTCAGCCCCTCTGTTTCTCGCCCTCTGTTTCAGCCCCTCTGTTTCAGCCACTCTGTTTCTCACCCTCTGTTTCAGCCCCTCTGTTTCTCACCCTCTGTTTCAGCCCCTCTGTTTCAGCCCCTCTGTTTCTCACCCTCTGTTTCAGCCCCTCTGTTTCTCGCCCTCTGTTTCAGCCCCTCTGATTCAGCCCCTCTGTTTCTCGCCCTCTGTTTCAGCTCCTCTGTTTCTCGCCCTCTGTTTCAGCCCCTCTGTATCTCGCCCTCTGTTTCAGCCCCTCTGTTTCAGCCCCTCTGTTTCAGCCCCTCTGTTTCAGCCCCACTGTTTCTCAACCTCTGTTTCAGCCCCTCTGTTTCTCGCCCTCTGTTTCAGCCCCTCTGTTTCTCGCCCTTTGTTTCAGCCCCTCTGTTTCTCGCCCTCTGTTTCAGTCCCTCTGTTTCAGCCCCTCTGTTTCAGCCCCTCTGTTTCAGCCACTCTGTTTCAGTCCCTCTGTTTCTCACCCTCTGTTTCTCGCCCTCTGTTTCAGCCCCTGTGTTTCTCGCCCTCTGTTTCAGCCCCTCTGATTCAGCCCCTCTGATTCAGCCACACTGTTTCTCACCCTCTGTTTCAGCCCCTCTGTTTCTCGCCCTCTGTTTCAGCCCCTCTGCTTCTCGCCCTCTGTTTCAGCCTCTCTGTTTCAGCGCCTCTATTTCTCGCCCTCTGTTTCAGCCCCTCTGTTTCTCGCCCTCTGTTTCAGCCCCTCTGTTTCTCGCCCTCTGTTTCAGCCCCTCTGTCTCAGACCCTCTGTTTCTCGCCCTCTGTTTAAGCCTCTCTGTTTCAGCCCCTCTGTGTATCGCCCTCTGTTTCTCCCCCTTTGTTTCTCGACCTGTGTTTCAGCCCCTCTGTTTTTCGCCCTCTGTTTCAGCCCCTCTGTTTCTCACCCTCTGTTTCAGGCTCTCTGTTTCAGGCCGTCTGTTTCAGCCCTTCTGTTTCAGCCCCACTGTTTCTCGACCTCTGTTTCTCGCCCGCTGTTTCAGCCCCTCTGTTTCTCGCCCACTGTTTCAGCCCCTCTGTTTCAGCCCCTGTATCTCACCCACTGTTTCAGCCCCTCTGTTTCAGCCCCTCTGTTTCTCGCCCTCTGTTTCAGCCCCTCTGTTTCTCGCCCTCTATTTCAGACCCTCTGTTTCTCGCCCTCTGTTTCAGCCCCTCTGTTTCTCGCCCTCTGTTTCAGCCCCTCTGTTTCTCGCCCTCTGTTTCAGCCCCTCTGTTTCAGCCACTCTGTTTCTCGCCCTCTGTTTCAGCCCCTCTGTTACTCACCCTCTGTTTCAGCCCCTCAGTTTCAGCCCCTCTGTTTCTCGCCCTCTGTTTCAGCCCCTCTTTTTCTCACCCTCTGTTTCAGCCCCTCTGTTTCAGCCCATCTGTTTCTCGCCCTCTGTTTCAGCCCCTCTGTTTCTCGCCCTCTGTTTCAGCCACTCTGTTTCACGCCCTCTGTTTCAGCCCCTCTGTTTCAGCCCCTCTGTTTCTCCCCCTCTGTTTCTCGCCCTCTGTTTCAGCCCTTCTGTTTTTCGCCCTCTGTTTCAGCCCCTCTGTTTCTCGCCCTCTGTTTCAGGCTATCTGTTTCAGCCCGTCTGTTTCAGCCCCTCTGTTTCAGCCCCACTGTTTCAGCCCCTCTGTTTAAGCCCCTCTGATTCAGCCCCTCTGTTTCTCGCCCTATGGTTCAGCCCCTCTGTTTCTCGCCCTCTGTTTCAGCCCCTCTGTTTCAGCCCCTCTGTTTCAGCCCGTCTGTTTCAGCCCCTCTGTTTCTCGCCCTCTGTTTCAGCCCCTCTGTTTCAGTCCCTCTGATTCAACCCCTCTGTTTCAGCCCCTCTGTTTCTCGCCCTCTGTTTCAGCCCCTCTGATTCGGCCCCTCTGATTCAGCCCCTCTGATTCAGCCCCTCTGTTTCTCGCCCTGTTTCAGCCCCTCTGTTTCAGCCCCTCTGTTTCAGCCCCTCTGTTTCTCACCCTCTGTTTCAGCCCCTCTGATTCAGCCCCTCTGATTCAGCCCCTCTGATTCAGCCCCTCTGATTCAGCCCCTCTGTTTCCGCCCCTCTGTTTCCCGCCCCTCTGTCTCCCTCACCTCAGTTTCAGCCCCTCTGTTTCACGCCCCCTGTTTCAGCCCCTCTGTTTCTCACCCCCTGTTTCAGCCCCTCTGTTTCTCACCCTCTGTTTCAGCCCCTCTGTTTCTCGCCCTCTGTTTCAGCCCCTGTGTTTCAGCCCCTCTGTTTCAGCCCCTCTGTATCTCGCCCACTGTTTCAGCCCCTCTGTTTGAGCCCCTCTGTTTCTCGCACTCTGTTTCAGCCCCTCTGTTTCTCGCCCTCTGTTTCAGCCCCTCTGTTTCTCGCCCTCTGTTTCAGCCCCTCTGTTTCTCGCCCTCTGTTTCAGCCCCTCTGTTTCAGCCACTCTGTTTCTCACCCTCTGTTTCAGCCCCTCTGTTTCTCACCCTCTGTTTCAGCCACTCTGTTTCAGCCCCTCTGTTTCTCACCCTCTGTTTCAGCCCCTCTGTTTCTCGCCCTCTGTTTCAGCCCCTCTGATTCAGCCCCTCTGTTTCTCGCCCTCTGTTTCAGCTCCTCTGTTTCTCGCCCTCTGTTTCAGCCCCTCTGTATCTCGCCCTCTGTTTCAGCCCCTCTGTTTCAGCCCCTCTGTTTCAGCCCCTCTGTTTCAGCCCCACTGTTTCTCAACCTCTGTTTCAGCCCCTCTGTTTCTCGCCCTCTGTTTCAGCCCCTCTGTTTCTCGCCCTTTGTTTCAGCCCCTCTGTTTCTCGCCCTCTGTTTCAGTCCCTCTGTTTCAGCCCCTCTGTTTCAGCCCCTCTGTTTCAGCCACTCTGTTTCAGTCCCTCTGTTTCTCACCCTCTGTTTCTCGCCCTCTGTTTCAGCCCCTGTGTTTCTCGCCCTCTGTTTCAGCCCCTCTGATTCAGCCCCTCTGATTCAGCCACACTGTTTCTCACCCTCTGTTTCAGCCCCTCTGTTTCTCGCCCTCTGTTTCAGCCCCTCTGCTTCTCGCCCTCTGTTTCAGCCTCTCTGTTTCAGCGCCTCTGTTTCTCGCCCTCTGTTTCAGCCCCTCTGTTTCTCGCCCTCTGTTTCAGCCCCTCTGTTTCTCGCCCTCTGTTTCAGCCCCTCTGTCTCAGACCCTCTGTTTCTCGCCCTCTGTTTCAGCCCCTCTGTTTCAGCCCCTCTGTTTCAGCCCCTCTGTTTATCGCCCTCTGTTTCTCCCCCTTTGTTTCTCGACCTGTGTTTCAGCCCCTCTGTTTTTCGCCCTCTGTTTCAGCCCCTCTGTTTCTCACCCTCTGTTTCAGGCTCTCTGTTTCAGGCCGTCTGTTTCAGCCCTTCTGTTTCAGCCCCACTGTTTCTCGACCTCTGTTTCTCGCCCGCTGTTTCAGCCCCTCTGTTTCTCGCCCACTGTTTCAGCCCCTCTGTTTCAGCCCCTCTGTATCTCGCCCACTGTTTCAGCCCCTCTGTTTCAGCCCCTCTGTTTCTCACCGTCTGTTTCAGCCCCTCTGTTTCTCGCCCTCTGTTTCAGCCCCTCTGTTTCTCGCCCTCTGTTTCAGCCCCTCTGTCTCAGCCCCTCTGTTTCAGCCCCTCTGTTTCAGCCCCTCTGTTTCAGCCCCTCTGTTTATCGCCCTCTGTTTCTCCCCCTCTGTTTCTCGACTTGTGTTTCAGCCCCTCTGTTTTTCGCCCTCTGTTTCAGTCCCTCTGTTTCTCACCCTCTGTTTCAGGCTCTCTGTTTCAGCCCGTCTGTTTCAGCCCCTCTGTTTCAGCCCCACTGTTTCTCGCCCTCTGTTTCTCGTCCGCTGTTTCAGCCCCTCTGTTTCTCGCCCACTGTTTCAGCCCCTCTGTTTCAGCCCCTCTGTATCTCGCCCACTGTTTCAGCCCCTCTGTTTCAGCCCCTCTGTTTCTCGCCCTCTGTTTCATCTCCTCTGTTTCTCGCCCTCTGTTTCAGCCCCTCTGTTTCACGCCCTCTGTTTCAGCCCCACTGTTTCTCGCCCGCTGTTTCAGCCCCTCTGTTTCAGCCCCTCTGTTTCAGCCCCTCTGTTTCAGCCCCTCTGTTTCTCGCCCTCTGTTTCAGCACCTCTGTTTCTCATCGTCTGTTTCAGCCCCTCTGTTTCAGCCCCTCTGTTTCTCGCTCTCTGTTTCAGCCCCTCTGTTTCAGCCCCTCTGTTTCTCACCCTCTGTTTCAACCCCTCTGTTTCTCACCCTCTGTTTCAGCCCCTCTGTTTCTCGCCCTCTGTATCAGCCCCTCTGTTTCTCGCCCTCTGTTTCAGCCCCTCTGTTTCAGCCCCTCTGTTTCAGCCCCTCTGATTCAGCCCCTCTGTTTCAGCCCCTCTGATTCAGCCCCTCTGTTTCAGCCCCTCTGTTTCTCGCCCCCTGTTTCAGCCCCTCTGTTTCTCGCCCTCTGTTTCAGCCCCTCTGTTTCTCGCCCTCTGTTTCAGCCCCTCTGATTCAGCCCCTCTGTTTCAGCCCCTCTGATTCAGCCCCTCTGATTCAGCCCCTCTGTTTCAGCCCCTCTGTTTCTCGCCCTCTGTTTCAACCCCTCAGTTTCAGCCCCTCTGTTTCAGCCCCTCTGTTTCTCGCCCTCTGTTTCAGCCCCTCTGTTTCTCGCCCTCTGTTTCAGCCCCTCTGTTTCTCGCCCTCTGTTTCAGCACGTCTGTTTCAGCCACTCTGTTTCTCGCCCTCTGTTTCAGCCCCACTGTTTCTCACCCTCTGTTTCAGCACCTCTGTTTCAGCCCCACTGTTTCTCGCCCTCTGTTTCAGCCACTCTGTTTCTCGCCCTCTGTTTCAGCCCCTCAGTTTCAGCCCATCTGTTTCAGCCCCTCGGTTTCTCGCCCTCTGTTTCAGCCCCTCTGTTTCTCGCCCTATGTTTCAGCCCCTCTGATTCAGCCCCTCTGTTTCTCGCCCTCTGATTCAGCCCCACTGTTTCAGCCCCTCTGTTTCAGCCCCTCTGTTTCAGCCCCTCTGTTTCAGTCCCTCTGTTTCTCCCCCTCTTTTTCTCGCCCTCTGTTTCAGCCCCTCTGTTTTTCGCCCTCTGTTTCAGCCCCTCTGTTTCTCGCCCTCTGTTTCAGGCTCTCTGTTTCAGCCCGTCTGTTTCAGGCCCTCTGTTTCAGCCCCACTGTTTCAGCCCCTCTGTTTCAGCTCCTGTGATTCAGCCCCTCTGTTTCTCGCCCTCTGGTTCAGCCCCTCTGTTTCTCGCCCTCTGTTTCAGCCCCTCTGTTTCACGCCCCCTGTTTCAGCCCCTCTGTTTCTCACCCTCTGTTTCAGCCCCTCTGTTTCTCGCTCTCTGTTTCAACCCCTGTGTTACAGCCCCTCTGTTTCAGCCCCTCTGTTTCTCGCCCTCTGTTTCAGCCCCTCTGTTTCTCGCCCTCTGTTTCAGCCACTCTGTTTCTCGCCCTCTGTTTCAGCCCCTCTGTTTCAGCCCCTCTGTTTCAGCCCCTCTGTTTCTCGCCCTCTGTTTCAGCCCCTCTGTTTCTCGCCCTCGGTTTCAGCCCCTCTGATTCAACCACTCTGTTTCAGCCGCTCTGATTCAGCCCCTCTGTTTCAGCCCCTCTGTTTCAGCCCCTCTGTTTCAGCCCCTCTGTTTCAGTCCCTCTTTTTCTCCCTCTCTATTTCTCGCCCTCTGTTTTAGCCCCTCTGTTTATCGCCCTCTGTTTCAGCCCCTCTGTTTCTCGCCCTCTGTTTCAGGCTCTCTGTTTCAGCCCTTCTGTTTCAGCCCCTCTGTTTCAGCCCCTCTGTTTATCGCCCTCTGTTTCTCCCCCTCTGTTTCTCGCCTTGTGTTTCAGCCCCTCTGTTTTTCGCCCTCTGTTTCAGTCCCTCTGTTTCAGCCCGTCTGTTTCAGCCCCTCTGTTTCAGCCCCACTGTTTCTCGCCCTCTGTTTCTCGTCCGCTGTTTCAGCCCCTCTGTTTCTCGCCCACTGTTTCAGCCCCTCTGTTTCAGCCCCTCTGTATCTCGCCCACTGTTTCAGCCCCTCTGTTTCAGCCCCTCTGTTTCTCGCCCTCTGTTTCATCCCCTCTGTTTCTCGCCCTCTGTTTCAGCCCCTCTGTTTCACGCCCTCTGTTTCAGCCCCTCTGTTTCTCGCCCGCTGTTTCAGCCCCTCTGTTTCAGCCCCTCTGTTTCAGCCCCTCTGTTTCAGCCCCTCTGTTTCTCGCCCTCTGTTTCAGCACCTCTGTTTCTCATCGTCTGTTTCAGCCCCTCTGTTTCAGCCCCTCTGTTTCTCGCCCTCTGTTTAAGCCCCTCTGTTTCTCGCTCTCTGTTTCAGCCCCTCTGTTTCAGCCCCTCTGTTTCTGCCCCTCTGTTTCTCACCCTCTGTTTCAACCCCTCTGTTTCTCACCCTCTGTTTCAGCACCTCTGTTTCTCGCCCTCTGTATCAGCCCCTCTGTTTCTCGCCCTCTGTTTCAGCCCCTCTGTTTCAGCCCCTCTGTTTCAGCCCCTCTGATTCAGCCCCTCTGTTTCAGCCCCTCTGATTCAGCCCCTCTGTTTCAGCCCCTCTGTTTCTCGCCCCCTGTTTCAGCCCCTCTGTTTCTCGCCCTCTGTTTCAGCCCCTCTGTTTCTCGCCCTCTGTTTCAGCCCCTCTGATTCAGCCCCTCTGTTTCAGCCCCTCTGATTCAGCCCCTGTGATTCAGCCCCTCTGTTTCAGCCCCTCTGTTTCTCGCCCTCTGTTTCAACCCCTCAGTTTCAGCCCCTCTGTTTCAGCCCCTCTGTTTCTCGCCCTCTGTTTCAGCCCCTCTGTTTCTCGCCCTCTGTTTCAGCCCCTCTGTTTCTCGCCCTCTGTTTCAGCACCTCTGTTTCAGCCACTCTGTTTCTCGCCCTCTGTTTCAGCCCCTCTGTTTCTCACCCTCTGTTTCAGCCCCTCTGTTTCAGCCCCTCTGTTTCTCGCCCTCTGTTTCAGCCCCTCTGTTTCTCACCCTCTGTTTCAGACCCTCTGTTTCAGCCCCTCTGTTTCTCGCCCTCTGTTTCAGCCCCTCTGTTTCTCGCCCTCTGTTTCAGCCACTCTGTTTCTCGCCCTCTGTTTCAGCCCCTCAGTTTCAGCCCCTCTGTTTCAGCCCCTCGGTTTCTCGCCCTCTGTTTCAGCCCCTCTGTTTCTCGCCCTCTGTTTCAGCCCCTCTGATTCAGCCCCTCTGTTTCAGCCGCTCTGATTCAGCCCCTCTGTTTCAGCCCCTCTGTTTCAGCCCCTCTGTTTCAGCCCCTCTGTTTCAGTCCCTCTGTTTCTCCCCCTCTTTTTCTCGCCCTCTGTTTCAGCCCCTCTGTTTTTCGCCCTCTGTTTCAGCCCCTCTGTTTCTCGCCCTCTGTTTCAGGCTCTCTGTTTCAGCCCGTCTGTTTCAGCCCCTCTGTTTCAGCCCCACTGTTTCAGCCCCTCTGTTTCAGCCCCTCTGATTCAGCCCCTCTGTTTCTCGCCCTCTGGTTCAGCCCCTCTGTTTCTCGCCCTCTGTTTCAGCCCCTCTGTTTCACGCCCCCTGTTTCAGCCCCACTGTTTCTCACCCTCTGTTTCTCGCCCTCTGTTTCAGCCCCTGTGTTACAGCCCCTCTGTTTCAGCCCCTCTGTTTCTCGCCCTCTGTTTCAGCCCCTCTGTTTCTCGCCCTCTGTTTCAGCCACTCTGTTTCTCGCCCTCTGTTTCAGCCCCTCTGTTTCAGCCCCTCTGTTTCAGCCCCTCTGTTTCTCGCCCTCTGTTTCAGCCCCTCTGTTTCTCGCACTCGGTTTCAGCCCCTCTGATTCAACCACTCTGTTTCAGCCGCTCTGATTCAGCCCCTCTGTTTCAGCCCCTCTGTTTCAGCCCCTCTGTTTCAGCCCCTCTGTTTCAGTCCCTCTGTTTCTCCCCCTCTGTTTCTCGCCCTCTGTTTTAGCCCCTCTGTTTTTCGCCCTCTGTTTCAGTCCCTCTGTTTCTCACCCTCTGTTTCAGGCTCTCTGTTTCAGCCCGTCTGTTTCAGCCCCTCTGTTTCAGCCCCACTGTTTCTCGCCCTCTGTTTCTCGTCCGCTGTTTCAGCCCCTCTGTTTCTCGCCCACTGTTTCAGCCCCTCTGTTTCAGCCCCTCTGCATCTCGCCCACTGTTTCAGCCCCTCTGTTTCAGCCCCTCTGTTTCTCGCCCTCTGTTTCATCCCCTCTGTTTCTCGCCCTCTGTTTCAGCCCCTCTGTTTCACGCCCTCTGTTTCAGCCCCTCTGTTTCTCGCCCGCTGTTTCAGCCACTCTGTTTCAGCCCCTCTGTTTCAGCCCCTCTGTTTCAGCCCCTCTGTTTCTCGCCCTCTGTTTCAGCACCTCTGTTTCTCATCGTCTGTTTCAGCCCCTCTGTTTCAGCCCCTCTGTTTCTCGCCCTCTGTTTAAGCCCCTCTGTTTCTCGCTCTCTGTTTCAGCCCCTCTGTTTCAGCCCCTCTGTTTCAGCCCCTCTGTTTCTCACCCTCTGTTTCAACCCCTCTGTTTCTCACCCTCTGTTTCAGCACCTCTGTTTCTCGCCCTCTGTATCAGCCCCTCTGTTTCTCGCCCTCTGTTTCAGCCCCTCTGTTTCAGCCCCTCTGTTTCAGCCCCTCTGAATCAGCCCCTCTGTTTCAGCCCGTCTGATTCAGCCCCTCTGTTTCAGCCCCTCTGTTTCTCGCCCCCTGTTTCAGCCCCTCTGTTTCTCGCCCTCTGTTTCAGCCCCTCTGTTTCTCGCCCTCTGTTTCAGCCCCTCTGATTCAGCCCCTCTGTTTCAGCCCCTCTGATTCAGCCCCTCTGATTCAGCCCCTCTGTTTCAGCCCCTCTGTTTCTCGCCCTCTGTTTCAACCCCTCAGTTTCAGCCCCTCTGTTTCAGCCCCTCTGTTTCTCGCCCTCTGTTTCAGCCCCTCTGTTTCTCGCCCTCTGTTTCAGCCCCTCTGTTTCTCGCCCTCTGTTTCAGCACCTCTGTTTCAGCCACTCTGTTTCTCGCCCTCTGTTTCAGCCCCTCTGTTTCTCACCCTCTGTTTCAGCCCCTCTGTTTCAGCCCCTCTGTTTCTCGCCCTCTGTTTCAGCCCCTCTGTTTCTCACCCTCTGTTTCAGCCCCTCTGTTTCAGCCCCTCTGTTTCTCGCCCTCTGTTTCAGCCCCTCTGTTTCAGCACCTCTGTTTCAGCCCCTCTGATTCAGCCCCTCTGTTTCAGCCGCTCTGATTCAGCCCCTCTGTTTCAGCCCCTCTGTTTCAGCCCCTCTGTTTCAGCCCCTCTGTTTCAGTCCCTCTGTTTCTCCCCCTCTTTTTTTCGCCCTCTGTTTCAGCCCCTCTGTTTTTCGCCCTCTGTTTCAGCCCCTCTGTTTCTCGCCCTCTGTTTCAGGCTCTCTGTTTCAGCCCGTCTGTTTCAGCCCCTCTGTTTCAGCCCCACTGTTTCAGCCCCTCTGTTTCTGACCCTCTGATTCAGCCCCTCTGTTTCTCGCCCTCTGGTTCAGCCCCTCTGTTTCTCGCCCTCTGTTTCAGCCCCTCTGTTTCACGCCCCCTGTTTCAGCCCCTCTGTTTCTCACCCTCTGTTTCTCGCCCTCTGTTTCAGCCCCTGTGTTACAGCCCCTCTGTTTCAGCCCCTCTGTTTCTCGCCCTCTGTTTCAGCCCCTCTGTTTCAGCCCCTCTGTTTCAGCCCCTCTGTTTCAGCCCCTCTGTTTCTCGCCCTCGGTTTCAGCCCCTCTGATTCAACCACTCTGTTTCAGCCGCTCTGATTCAGCCCCTCTGTTTCAGCCCCTCTGTTTCAGCCCCTCTGTTTCAGCCCCTCTGTTTCAGTCCCTCTGTTTCTCCCCCTCTGTTTCTCGCCCTCTGTTTTAGCCCCTCTGTTTTTCGCCCTCTGTTTCAGCCCCTCTGTTTCTCGCCCTTTGTTTCAGGCTCTCTGTTTCAGCCCGTCTGTTTCAGCCCCTCTGTTTCAGCCCCACTGTTTCAGCCCCTCTGTTTCAGCCCCTCTGATTCAGCCCCTCTGTTTCTCGCCCTCTGGTTCAGCCATTCTGTTTCTCGCCCTCTGTTTCAGCCCCTCTGTTTCAGCCCCTCTGTTTCAGCCCCTCTGTTTCAGCCCCTCTGTTTCTCGCCCTCTGTTTCAGCCCCTCTGTTTCAGCCCCTCTGATTCAGCCCCTCTGTTTCAGCCCCTCTGTTTCTCGCCCTCTGTTTCAGCCCCTCTGATTCGGCCCCTCTGATTCAGCCCCTCTGATTCAGCCCCTCTGTTTCAGCCCCTCTGATTCAACCCCTCTGATTCAGCCCCTCTGTTTCAGCCCCTCTGTTTCTCGCCCTCTGTTTCAACCCCTCAGTTTCAGCCCCTCTGTTTCTCGCCCTCTGTTTCAGCCCCTCTGTTTCTCACCCTCTGTTTCAGCCCCTCTGTTTCAGCCCCTCTGTTTCTCGCCCTCTGTTTCAGCCCCTCTGTTTCTCACACTCTGTTTCAGCCCCTCTGTTTCAGCCCCTCTGTTTCTCGCCCTCTGTTTCAGCCCCTCTGTTTCTCGCCCTCTGTTTCAGCCACTCTGTTTCTCGCCCTCTGTTTCAGCCCCTCTGTTTCAGCCACTCTGTTTCAGCCCCTCTGTTTCTCGCCCTCTGTTTCAGCCCCTCTGTTTCTCGCCCTCTGTTTCAGCCCCTCTGATTCAGCCCCTCTGTTTCAGCCGCTCTGATTCAGCCCCACTGTTTCAGCCCCTCTGTTTCAGCCCCTCTGTTTCAGCCCCTCTGTTTCAGTCCCTCTGTTTCTCCCCCTCTTTTTCTCGCCCTCTGTTTCAGCCCCTCTGTTTTTCGCCCTCTGTTTCAGCCCCTCTGTTTCTCGCCCTCTGTCTCAGGCTCTCTCTTTCAGCCCGTCTGTTTCAGCCCCTCTGTTTCAGCCCCACTGTTTCAGCCCCTCTGTTTCAGCCCCTCTGATTCAGCCCCTCTGTTTCTCGCCCTCTGGTTCAGCCCCTCTGTTTCTCGCCCTCTGTTTCAGCCCCTCTGTTTCACGCCCCCTGTTTCAGCCCCTCTGTTTCTCACCCTCTGTTTCAGCCCCTCTGTTTCTCGCCCTCTGTTTCAGCCCCTGTGTTTCAGCCCCTCTGTTTCAGCCCCTCTGTTTCTCGCCCTCTGTTTCAGCCCCTCTGTTTCTCGCCCTCTGTTTCAGCCACTCTGTTTCTCGCCCTCTGTTTCAGCCCCTCTGTTTCAGCCCCTCTGTTTCAGCCCCTCTGTTTCTCGCCCTCTGTTTCAGCCCCTCTGTTTCTCGCCCTCTGTTTCAGCCCCTCTGATTCAACCACTCTGTTTCAGCCCCTCTGTTTCAGCCCCTCTGTTTCAGCCCCTCTGTTTCAGTCCCTCTGTTTCTCCCCCTCTGTTTCTCGCCCTCTGTTTCAGCCCCTCTGTTTTTCGCCCTCTGTTTCAGCCCCTCTGTTTCTCGCCCTCTGTTTCAGGCTCTCTGTTTCAGCCCGTCTGTTTCAGCCCCTCTGTTTCAGCCCCACTGTTTCAGCCCCTCTGTTTCAGCCCCTCTGATTCAGCCCCTCTGTTTCTCGCCCTGTGGTTCAGCCCCTCTGTTTCTAGCCCTCTGTTTCAGCCCCTCTGTTTCAGCCCCTCTGTTTCAGCGCCTCTGTTTCAGCCCCTCTGTTTCTCGCCCTCTGTTTCAGCCCCTCTGTTTCAGCCCCTCTGATTCAGCCCCTCTGTTTCAGCCCCTCTATTTCTCGCCCTCTGTTTCAGCCCCTCTGATTCGGCCCCTCTGATTCAGCCCGTCTGATTCAGCCCCTCTGTTTCTCGCCTTGTTTCAGCCCCTCTGTTTCTCGCCCTCTGTTTCAGCCCCTCTGATTCGGCCCCTCTGTTTCAGCCCGTCTGATTCAGCCCCTCTGATTCAGCCCCTCTGATTCAGCCCCTCTGATTCAGCCCCTCTGTTTCAGCCCCTCTGTTTCACGCCCCCTGTTTCAGCCCCTCTGTTTCTCACCCTCTGTTTCAGCCCCTCTGTTTCTCGCCCTCCGTTTCAGCCCCTGTGTTTCAGCCCCTCTGTTTCAGCCCCTCTGTATCTCGCCCACTGTTTCAGCCCCTCTGTTTCAGCCCCTCTGTTTCTCGCACTCTGTTTCATCCCCTCTGTTTCTCGCCCTCTGTTTCACCCCCTCTGTTTCTCGCCCTCTGTTTCAGCCCCTCTGTTTCTCGCCCTCTGTTTCAGCCCCTCTGTTTCTCGCCCTCTGTTTCAGCCCCTCTGTTTCAGCCACTCTGTTTCTCACCCTCTGTTTCAGCACCTCTGTTTCTCACCCTCTGTTTCAGCGCCTCTGTTTCAGCCCCTCTGTTTCTCACCCTCTGTTTCAGCCCCTCTGTTTCTCGCCCTCTGTTTCAGCCCCTCTGATTCAGCCCCTCTGTTTCTCGCCCTCTGTTTCAGACCCTCTGTATCTCGCCCTCTGTTTCAGCCCCTCTGTTTCAGCCCCTCTGTTTCAGCCCCACTGTTTCTCAACCTCTGTTTCAGCCCCTCTGTTTCTCGCCCTCTGTTTCAGTCCCTCTCTTTCAGCCCCTCTGTTTCAGCCCCTCTGTTTCAGCCACTCTGTTTCAGTCCCTCTGTTTCTCGCCCTCTGTTTCAGCCACTGTGTTTCTCGCCCTCTGTTTCAGCCCCTCTGATTCAGCCCCTCTGATTCAGCCCCACTGTTTCTCACCCTCTGTTTCAGCCCCTCTGTTTCTCGCCCTCTGTTTCAGCCCCTCTGTTTCACGCCCCCTGTTTCAGCCTCTCTGTTTCAGCGCCTCTGTTTCTCGCCCTCTGTTTCAGCCCCTCTGTTTCTCGCCCTCTGTTTCAGCCCCTCTGTTTCAGCCCCTCTGTTTCAGCCACACTGTTTCAGCCCCTCTGTTTCTCGCCCTCTGTTTCAGCCCCTCTGTTTCTCGCCCTCTGTTTCAGCCTCTCTGATTCAGCCCCTCTGTTTCAGCCGCTCTGATTCAGCCCCTCTGTTTCAGCCCCTCTGTTTCAGCCCCTCTGTTTCAGTCCCTCTGTTTCTCCCCCTCTTTTTCTCGCCCTCTGTTTCAGCCCCTCTGTTTTTCGCCCTCTGTTTCAGCCCCTCTGTTTCTCGCCCTCTGTTTCAGGCTCTCTGTTTCAGCCCGTCTGTTTCAGCCCCTCTGTTTCAGCCCCACTGTTTCAGCCCCTCTGTTTCAGCCCCTCTGATTCAGCCCCTCTGTTTCTCGCCCTCTGGTTCAGCCCCTCTGTTTCTCGCCCTCTGTTTCAGCCCCTCTGTTTCTCGCCCGCTGTTTCAGCCCCTCTGTTTCAGCCCCTCTGTTTCAGCCCCTCTGTTTCAGCCCCTCTGTTTCTCGCCCTCTGTTTCAGCCCCTCTGTTTCAGCCCCTCTGTTTCTCGCCCTCTGGTTCAGCCCCTCTGTTTCACGCCCTCTGTTTCAGCCCCTCTGTTTCTCGCCCGCTGTTTCAGCCCCTCTGTTTCAGCCCCTCTGTTTCAGCCCCTCTGTTTCAGCCCCTCTGTTTCTCGCCCTCTGTTTCAGCACCTCTGTTTCTCATCGTCTGTTTCAGCCCCTCTGTTTCAGCCCCTCTGTTTCTCGCCCTCTGTTTCAGCCCCTCTGTTTCTCGCTCTCTGTTTCAGCCCCTCTGTTTCAGCCCCTCTGTTTCTCACCCTCTGTTTCAACCCCTCTGTTTCTCACCCTCTGTTTCAGCCCCTCTGTTTCAGCCCCTCTGTTTCAGCCCCTCTGTTTCAGTCCCTCTGTTTCTCCCCCTCTGTTTCTCGCCCTCTGTTTCAGCCCCTCTGTTTTTCGCCCTCTGTTTCAGCCCCTCTGTTTCTCGCCCTCTGTTTCAGGCTCTCTGTTTCAGCCCGTCTGTTTCAGCCCCTCTGTTTCAGCCCCACTGTTTCAGCCCCTCTGTTTCAGCCCCTCTGATTCAGCCCCTCTGTTTCTCGCCCTGTGGTTCAGCCCCTCTGTTTCTAGCCCTCTGTTTCAGCCCCTCTGTTTCAGCCCCTCTGTTTCAGCGCCTCTGTTTCAGCCCCTCTGTTTCTCGCCCTCTGTTTCAGCCCCTCTGTTTCAGCCCCTCTGATTCAGCCCCTCTGTTTCAGCCCCTCTATTTCTCGCCCTCTGTTTCAGCCCCTCTGATTCGGCCCCTCTGATTCAGCCCGTCTGATTCAGCCCCTCTGTTTCTCGCCTTGTTTCAGCCCCTCTGTTTCTCGCCCTCTGTTTCAGCCCCTCTGATTCGGCCCCTCTGTTTCAGCCCGTCTGATTCAGCCCCTCTGATTCAGCCCCTCTGATTCAGCCCCTCTGATTCAGCCCCTCTGTTTCAGCCCCTCTGTTTCACGCCCCCTGTTTCAGCCCCTCTGTTTCTCACCCTCTGTTTCAGCCCCTCTGTTTCTCGCCCTCCGTTTCAGCCCCTGTGTTTCAGCCCCTCTGTTTCAGCCCCTCTGTATCTCGCCCACTGTTTCAGCCCCTCTGTTTCAGCCCCTCTGTTTCTCGCACTCTGTTTCATCCCCTCTGTTTCTCGCCCTCTGTTTCACCCCCTCTGTTTCTCGCCCTCTGTTTCAGCCCCTCTGTTTCTCGCCCTCTGTTTCAGCCCCTCTGTTTCTCGCCCTCTGTTTCAGCCCCTCTGTTTCAGCCACTCTGTTTCTCACCCTCTGTTTCAGCACCTCTGTTTCTCACCCTCTGTTTCAGCGCCTCTGTTTCAGCCCCTCTGTTTCTCACCCTCTGTTTCAGCCCCTCTGTTTCTCGCCCTCTGTTTCAGCCCCTCTGATTCAGCCCCTCTGTTTCTCGCCCTCTGTTTCAGACCCTCTGTATCTCGCCCTCTGTTTCAGCCCCTCTGTTTCAGCCCCTCTGTTTCAGCCCCACTGTTTCTCAACCTCTGTTTCAGCCCCTCTGTTTCTCGCCCTCTGTTTCAGTCCCTCTCTTTCAGCCCCTCTGTTTCAGCCCCTCTGTTTCAGCCACTCTGTTTCAGTCCCTCTGTTTCTCGCCCTCTGTTTCAGCCACTGTGTTTCTCGCCCTCTGTTTCAGCCCCTCTGATTCAGCCCCTCTGATTCAGCCCCACTGTTTCTCACCCTCTGTTTCAGCCCCTCTGTTTCTCGCCCTCTGTTTCAGCCCCTCTGTTTCACGCCCCCTGTTTCAGCCTCTCTGTTTCAGCGCCTCTGTTTCTCGCCCTCTGTTTCAGCCCCTCTGTTTCTCGCCCTCTGTTTCAGCCCCTCTGTTTCAGCCCCTCTGTTTCAGCCACACTGTTTCAGCCCCTCTGTTTCTCGCCCTCTGTTTCAGCCCCTCTGTTTCTCGCCCTCTGTTTCAGCCTCTCTGATTCAGCCCCTCTGTTTCAGCCGCTCTGATTCAGCCCCTCTGTTTCAGCCCCTCTGTTTCAGCCCCTCTGTTTCAGTCCCTCTGTTTCTCCCCCTCTTTTTCTCGCCCTCTGTTTCAGCCCCTCTGTTTTTCGCCCTCTGTTTCAGCCCCTCTGTTTCTCGCCCTCTGTTTCAGGCTCTCTGTTTCAGCCCGTCTGTTTCAGCCCCTCTGTTTCAGCCCCACTGTTTCAGCCCCTCTGTTTCAGCCCCTCTGATTCAGCCCCTCTGTTTCTCGCCCTCTGGTTCAGCCCCTCTGTTTCTCGCCCTCTGTTTCAGCCCCTCTGTTTCTCGCCCGCTGTTTCAGCCCCTCTGTTTCAGCCCCTCTGTTTCAGCCCCTCTGTTTCAGCCCCTCTGTTTCTCGCCCTCTGTTTCAGCCCCTCTGTTTCAGCCCCTCTGTTTCTCGCCCTCTGGTTCAGCCCCTCTGTTTCACGCCCTCTGTTTCAGCCCCTCTGTTTCTCGCCCGCTGTTTCAGCCCCTCTGTTTCAGCCCCTCTGTTTCAGCCCCTCTGTTTCAGCCCCTCTGTTTCTCGCCCTCTGTTTCAGCACCTCTGTTTCTCATCGTCTGTTTCAGCCCCTCTGTTTCAGCCCCTCTGTTTCTCGCCCTCTGTTTCAGCCCCTCTGTTTCTCGCTCTCTGTTTCAGCCCCTCTGTTTCAGCCCCTCTGTTTCTCACCCTCTGTTTCAACCCCTCTGTTTCTCACCCTCTGTTTCAGCCCCTCTGTTTCTCGCCCTCTGTATCAGCCCCTCTGTTTCAGCCCCTCTGTTTCAGGCCCTCTGTTTCTCACCCTCTGTTTCAGCCCCTCTGATTCGGCCCCTCTGTTTCAGCCCGTCTGATTCAGCCCCTCTGATTCAGCCCCTCTGATTCAGCCCCTCTGATTCAGCCCCTCTGTTTCTCGCCTTGTTTCAGCCCCTCTGTTTCTCGCCCTCTGTTTCAGCCCCTCTGATTCGGCCCCTCTGTTTCAGCCCGTCTGATTCAGCCCCTCTGATTCAGCCCCTCTGATTCAGCCCCTCTGATTCAGCCCCTCTGTTTCAGCCCCTCTGTTTCACGCCCCCTGTTTCAGCCCCTCTGTTTCTCACCCTCTGTTTCAGCCCCTCTGTTTCTCGCCCTCCGTTTCAGCCCCTGTGTTTCAGCCCCTCTGTTTCAGCCCCTCTGTATCTCGCCCACTGTTTCAGCCCCTCTGTTTCAGCCCCTCTGTTTCTCGCACTCTGTTTCATCCCCTCTGTTTCTCGCCCTCTGTTTCACCCCCTCTGTTTCTCGCCCTCTGTTTCAGCCCCTCTGTTTCTCGCCCTCTGTTTCAGCCCCTCTGTTTCTCGCCCTCTGTTTCAGCCCCTCTGTTTCAGCCACTCTGTTTCTCACCCTCTGTTTCAGCACCTCTGTTTCTCACCCTCTGTTTCAGCGCCTCTGTTTCAGCCCCTCTGTTTCTCACCCTCTGTTTCAGCCCCTCTGTTTCTCGCCCTCTGTTTCAGCCCCTCTGATTCAGCCCCTCTGTTTCTCGCCCTCTGTTTCAGACCCTCTGTATCTCGCCCTCTGTTTCAGCCCCTCTGTTTCAGCCCCTCTGTTTCAGCCCCACTGTTTCTCAACCTCTGTTTCAGCCCCTCTGTTTCTCGCCCTCTGTTTCAGTCCCTCTCTTTCAGCCCCTCTGTTTCAGCCCCTCTGTTTCAGCCACTCTGTTTCAGTCCCTCTGTTTCTCGCCCTCTGTTTCAGCCACTGTGTTTCTCGCCCTCTGTTTCAGCCCCTCTGATTCAGCCCCTCTGATTCAGCCCCACTGTTTCTCACCCTCTGTTTCAGCCCCTCTGTTTCTCGCCCTCTGTTTCAGCCCCTCTGTTTCACGCCCCCTGTTTCAGCCTCTCTGTTTCAGCGCCTCTGTTTCTCGCCCTCTGTTTCAGCCCCTCTGTTTCTCGCCCTCTGTTTCAGCCCCTCTGTTTCAGCCCCTCTGTTTCAGCCACACTGTTTCAGCCCCTCTGTTTCTCGCCCTCTGTTTCAGCCCCTCTGTTTCTCGCCCTCTGTTTCAGCCTCTCTGATTCAGCCCCTCTGTTTCAGCCGCTCTGATTCAGCCCCTCTGTTTCAGCCCCTCTGTTTCAGCCCCTCTGTTTCAGTCCCTCTGTTTCTCCCCCTCTTTTTCTCGCCCTCTGTTTCAGCCCCTCTGTTTTTCGCCCTCTGTTTCAGCCCCTCTGTTTCTCGCCCTCTGTTTCAGGCTCTCTGTTTCAGCCCGTCTGTTTCAGCCCCTCTGTTTCAGCCCCACTGTTTCAGCCCCTCTGTTTCAGCCCCTCTGATTCAGCCCCTCTGTTTCTCGCCCTCTGGTTCAGCCCCTCTGTTTCTCGCCCTCTGTTTCAGCCCCTCTGTTTCTCGCCCGCTGTTTCAGCCCCTCTGTTTCAGCCCCTCTGTTTCAGCCCCTCTGTTTCTCGCCCTCTGTTTCAGCCCCTCTGTTTCAGCCCCTCTGTTTCTCGCCCTCTGGTTCAGCCCCTCTGTTTCACGCCCTCTGTTTCAGCCCCTCTGTTTCTCGCCCGCTGTTTCAGCCCCTCTGTTTCAGCCCCTCTGTTTCAGCCCCTCTGTTTCAGCCCCTCTGTTTCTCGCCCTCTGTTTCAGCACCTCTGTTTCTCATCGTCTGTTTCAGCCCCTCTGTTTCAGCCCCTCTGTTTCTCGCCCTCTGTTTCAGCCCCTCTGTTTCTCGCTCTCTGTTTCAGCCCCTCTGTTTCAGCCCCTCTGTTTCTCACCCTCTGTTTCAACCCCTCTGTTTCTCACCCTCTGTTTCAGCCCCTCTGTTTCTCGCCCTCTGTATCAGCCCCTCTGTTTCAGCCCCTCTGTTTCAGGCCCTCTGTTTCTCACCCTCTGTTTCAGCCCCTCTGATTCAGCCCCTCTGATTCAGCCCCTCTGATTCAGCCCCTCTGATTCAGCCCCTCTGTTTCCCGCCCCTCTGTTTCCCGCCCCTCTGTTTCCCTCCCCTCTGTTTCAGCCCCTCTGTTTCACGCCCCCTGTTTCAGACCCTCTGTTTCTCACCCTCTGTTTCAGCCCCTCTGTTTCTCGCCCTCCGTTTCAGCCCCTGTGTTTCAGCCCCTCTGTTTCAGCCCCTCTGTATCTCGCCCACTGTTTCAGCCCCTCTGTTTCAGCCCCTCTGTTTCTCGCACTCTGTTTCATCCCCTCTGTTTCTCGCCCTCTGTTTCACCCCCTCTGTTTCTCGCCCTCTGTTTCAGCCCCTCTGTTTCTCGCCCTCTGTTTGAGCCCCTCTGTTTCTCGCCCTCTGTTTCAGCCCCTCTGTTTCAGCCACTCTGTTTCTCACCCTCTGTTTCAGCACCTCTGTTTCTCACCCTCTGTTTCAGCGCCTCTGTTTCAGCCCCTCTGTTTCTCACCCTCTGTTTCAGCCCCTCTGTTTCTCGCCCTCTGTTTCAGCCCCTCTGATTCAGCCCCTCTGTTTCTCGCCCTCTGTTTCAGACCCTCTGTATCTCGCCCTCTGTTTCAGCCCCTCTGTTTCAGCCCCTCTGTTTCAGCCCCACTGTTTCTCAACCTCTGTTTCAGCCCCTCTGTTTCTCGCCCTCTGTTTCAGTCCCTCTCTTTCAGCCCCTCTGTTTCAGCCCCTCTGTTTCAGCCACTCTGTTTCAGTCCCTCTGTTTCTCGCCCTCTGTTTCAGCCACTGTGTTTCTCGCCCTCTGTTTCAGCCCCTCTGATTCAGCCCCTCTGATTCAGCCCCACTGTTTCTCACCCTCTGTTTCAGCCCCTCTGTTTCTCGCCCTCTGTTTCAGCCCCTCTGTTTCACGCCCCCTGTTTCAGCCTCTCTGTTTCAGCGCCTCTGTTTCTCGCCCTCTGTTTCAGCCCCTCTGTTTCTCGCCCTCTGTTTCAGCCCCTCTGTTTCTCGCCCTCTGTTTCAGCCCCTCTGTTTCAGCCACACTGTTTCAGCCCCTCTGTTTCTCGCCCTCTGTTTCAGCCCCTCTGTTTCTCGCCCTCTGTTTCAGCCCCTCTGTTTCAGCCCCTCTGTTTCAGCCCCTCTGTTTCTTGCCCTCTGTTTCAGCCCCTCTGTTTCTCACCCTCTGTTTCAGCCCCTCTGATTCAACCACTCTGTTTCAGCCCCTCTGTTTCAGCCCCTCTGTTTCAGCCCCTCTGTTTCAGCCCCTCTGTTTCAGTCCCTCTGTTTCTCCCCCTCTGTTTCTCGCCCTCTGTTTCAGCCCCTCTGTTTTTCGCCCTCTGTTTCAGCCCCTCTGTTTCTCGCCCTCTGTTTCAGGCTCTCTGTTTCAGCCCGTCTGTTTCAGCCCCTCTGTTTCAGCCCCACTGTTTCAGCCCCTCTGTTTCAGCCCCTCTGATTCAGCCCCTCTGTTTCTCGCCCTGTGGTTCAGCCCCTCTGTTTCTAGCCCTCTGTTTCAGCCCCTCTGTTTCAGCCCCTCTGTTTCAGCGCCTCTGTTTCAGCCCCTCTGTTTCTCGCCCTCTGTTTCAGCCCCTCTGTTTCAGCCCCTCTGATTCAGCCCCTCTGTTTCAGCCCCTCTATTTCTCGCCCTCTGTTTCAGCCCCTCTGATTCGGCCCCTCTGATTCAGCCCGTCTGATTCAGCCCCTCTGTTTCTCGCCTTGTTTCAGCCCCTCTGTTTCTCGCCCTCTGTTTCAGCCCCTCTGATTCGGCCCCTCTGTTTCAGCCCGTCTGATTCAGCCCCTCTGATTCAGCCCCTCTGATTCAGCCCCTCTGATTCAGCCCCTCTGTTTCAGCCCCTCTGTTTCACGCCCCCTGTTTCAGCCCCTCTGTTTCTCACCCTCTGTTTCAGCCCCTCTGTTTCTCGCCCTCCGTTTCAGCCCCTGTGTTTCAGCCCCTCTGTTTCAGCCCCTCTGTATCTCGCCCACTGTTTCAGCCCCTCTGTTTCAGCCCCTCTGTTTCTCGCACTCTGTTTCATCCCCTCTGTTTCTCGCCCTCTGTTTCACCCCCTCTGTTTCTCGCCCTCTGTTTCAGCCCCTCTGTTTCTCGCCCTCTGTTTCAGCCCCTCTGTTTCTCGCCCTCTGTTTCAGCCCCTCTGTTTCAGCCACTCTGTTTCTCACCCTCTGTTTCAGCACCTCTGTTTCTCACCCTCTGTTTCAGCGCCTCTGTTTCAGCCCCTCTGTTTCTCACCCTCTGTTTCAGCCCCTCTGTTTCTCGCCCTCTGTTTCAGCCCCTCTGATTCAGCCCCTCTGTTTCTCGCCCTCTGTTTCAGACCCTCTGTATCTCGCCCTCTGTTTCAGCCCCTCTGTTTCAGCCCCCCTGTTTCAGCCCCACTGTTTCTCAACCTCTGTTTCAGCCCCTCTGTTTCTCGCCCTCTGTTTCAGTCCTTCTCTTTCAGCCCCTCTGTTTCAGCCCCTCTGTTTCAGCCACTCTGTTTCAGTCCCTCTGTTTCTCGCCCTCTGTTTCAGCCACTGTGTTTCTCGCCCTCTGTTTCAGCCCCTCTGATTCAGCCCCTCTGATTCAGCCCCACTGTTTCTCACCCTCTGTTTCAGCCCCTCTGTTTCTCGCCCTCTGTTTCAGCCCCTCTGTTTCACGCCCCCTGTTTCAGCCTCTCTGTTTCAGCGCCTCTGTTTCTCGCCCTCTGTTTCAGCCCCTCTGTTTCTCGCCCTCTGTTTCAGCCCCTCTGTTTCAGCCCCTCTGTTTCAGCCACACTGTTTCAGCCCCTCTGTTTCTCGCCCTCTGTTTCAGCCCCTCTGTTTCTCGCCCTCTGTTTCAGCCTCTCTGATTCAGCCCCTCTGTTTCAGCCGCTCTGATTCAGCCCCTCTGTTTCAGCCCCTCTGTTTCAGCCCCTCTGTTTCAGTCCCTCTGTTTCTCCCCCTCTTTTTCTCGCTCTCTGTTTCAGCCCCTCTGTTTTTCGCCCTCTGTTTCAGCCCCTCTGTTTCTCGCCCTCTGTTTCAGGCTCTCTGTTTCAGCCCGTCTGTTTCAGCCCCTCTGTTTCAGCCCCACTGTTTCAGCCCCTCTGTTTCAGCCCCTCTGATTCAGCCCCTCTGTTTCTCGCCCTCTGGTTCAGCCCCTCTGTTTCTCGCCCTCTGTTTCAGCCCCTCTGTTTCTCGCCCGCTGTTTCAGCCCCTCTGTTTCAGCCCCTCTGTTTCAGCCCCTCTGTTTCAGCCCCTCTGTTTCTCGCCCTCTGTTTCAGCCCCTCTGTTTCAGCCCCTCTGTTTCTCGCCCTCTGGTTCAGCCCCTCTGTTTCACGCCCTCTGTTTCAGCCCCTCTGTTTCTCGCCCGCTGTTTCAGCCCCTCTGTTTCAGCCCCTCTGTTTCAGCCCCTCTGTTTCAGCCCCTCTGTTTCTCGCCCTCTGTTTCAGCACCTCTGTTTCTCATCGTCTGTTTCAGCCCCTCTGTTTCAGCCCCTCTGTTTCTCGCCCTCTGTTTCAGCCCCTCTGTTTCTCGCTCTCTGTTTCAGCCCCTCTGTTTCAGCCCCTCTGTTTCTCACCCTCTGTTTCAACCCCTCTGTTTCTCACCCTCTGTTTCAGCCCCTCTGTTTCTCGCCCTCTGTATCAGCCCCTCTGTTTCAGCCCCTCTGTTTCAGGCCCTCTGTTTCTCACCCTCTGTTTCAGCCCCTCTGATTCGGCCCCTCTGTTTCAGCCCGTCTGATTCAGCCCCTCTGATTCAGCCCCTCTGATTCAGCCCCTCTGATTCAGCCCCTCTGTTTCTCGCCTTGTTTCAGCCCCTCTGTTTCTCGCCCTCTGTTTCAGCCCCTCTGATTCGGCCCCTCTGTTTCAGCCCGTCTGATTCAGCCCCTCTGATTCAGCCCCTCTGATTCAGCCCCTCTGATTCAGCCCCTCTGTTTCAGCCCCTCTGTTTCACGCCCCCTGTTTCAGCCCCTCTGTTTCTCACCCTCTGTTTCAGCCCCTCTGTTTCTCGCCCTCCGTTTCAGCCCCTGTGTTTCAGCCCCTCTGTTTCAGCCCCTCTGTATCTCGCCCACTGTTTCAGCCCCTCTGTTTCAGCCCCTCTGTTTCTCGCACTCTGTTTCATCCCCTCTGTTTCTCGCCCTCTGTTTCACCCCCTCTGTTTCTCGCCCTCTGTTTCAGCCCCTCTGTTTCTCGCCCTCTGTTTCAGCCCCTCTGTTTCTCGCCCTCTGTTTCAGCCCCTCTGTTTCAGCCACTCTGTTTCTCACCCTCTGTTTCAGCACCTCTGTTTCTCACCCTCTGTTTCAGCGCCTCTGTTTCAGCCCCTCTGTTTCTCACCCTCTGTTTCAGCCCCTCTGTTTCTCGCCCTCTGTTTCAGCCCCTCTGATTCAGCCCCTCTGTTTCTCGCCCTCTGTTTCAGACCCTCTGTATCTCGCCCTCTGTTTCAGCCCCTCTGTTTCAGCCCCTCTGTTTCAGCCCCACTGTTTCTCAACCTCTGTTTCAGCCCCTCTGTTTCTCGCCCTCTGTTTCAGTCCCTCTCTTTCAGCCCCTCTGTTTCAGCCCCTCTGTTTCAGCCACTCTGTTTCAGTCCCTCTGTTTCTCGCCCTCTGTTTCAGCCACTGTGTTTCTCGCCCTCTGTTTCAGCCCCTCTGATTCAGCCCCTCTGATTCAGCCCCACTGTTTCTCACCCTCTGTTTCAGCCCCTCTGTTTCTCGCCCTCTGTTTCAGCCCCTCTGTTTCACGCCCCCTGTTTCAGCCTCTCTGTTTCAGCGCCTCTGTTTCTCGCCCTCTGTTTCAGCCCCTCTGTTTCTCGCCCTCTGTTTCAGCCCCTCTGTTTCAGCCCCTCTGTTTCAGCCACACTGTTTCAGCCCCTCTGTTTCTCGCCCTCTGTTTCAGCCCCTCTGTTTCTCGCCCTCTGTTTCAGCCTCTCTGATTCAGCCCCTCTGTTTCAGCCGCTCTGATTCAGCCCCTCTGTTTCAGCCCCTCTGTTTCAGCCCCTCTGTTTCAGTCCCTCTGTTTCTCCCCCTCTTTTTCTCGCCCTCTGTTTCAGCCCCTCTGTTTTTCGCCCTCTGTTTCAGCCCCTCTGTTTCTCGCCCTCTGTTTCAGGCTCTCTGTTTCAGCCCGTCTGTTTCAGCCCCTCTGTTTCAGCCCCACTGTTTCAGCCCCTCTGTTTCAGCCCCTCTGATTCAGCCCCTCTGTTTCTCGCCCTCTGGTTCAGCCCCTCTGTTTCTCGCCCTCTGTTTCAGCCCCTCTGTTTCTCGCCCGCTGTTTCAGCCCCTCTGTTTCAGCCCCTCTGTTTCAGCCCCTCTGTTTCTCGCCCTCTGTTTCAGCCCCTCTGTTTCAGCCCCTCTGTTTCTCGCCCTCTGGTTCAGCCCCTCTGTTTCACGCCCTCTGTTTCAGCCCCTCTGTTTCTCGCCCGCTGTTTCAGCCCCTCTGTTTCAGCCCCTCTGTTTCAGCCCCTCTGTTTCAGCCCCTCTGTTTCTCGCCCTCTGTTTCAGCACCTCTGTTTCTCATCGTCTGTTTCAGCCCCTCTGTTTCAGCCCCTCTGTTTCTCGCCCTCTGTTTCAGCCCCTCTGTTTCTCGCTCTCTGTTTCAGCCCCTCTGTTTCAGCCCCTCTGTTTCTCACCCTCTGTTTCAACCCCTCTGTTTCTCACCCTCTGTTTCAGCCCCTCTGTTTCTCGCCCTCTGTATCAGCCCCTCTGTTTCAGCCCCTCTGTTTCAGGCCCTCTGTTTCTCACCCTCTGTTTCAGCCCCTCTGATTCAGCCCCTCTGATTCAGCCCCTCTGATTCAGCCCCTCTGATTCAGCCCCTCTGTTTCCCGCCCCTCTGTTTCCCGCCCCTCTGTTTCCCTCCCCTCTGTTTCAGCCCCTCTGTTTCACGCCCCCTGTTTCAGACCCTCTGTTTCTCACCCTCTGTTTCAGCCCCTCTGTTTCTCGCCCTCCGTTTCAGCCCCTGTGTTTCAGCCCCTCTGTTTCAGCCCCTCTGTATCTCGCCCACTGTTTCAGCCCCTCTGTTTCAGCCCCTCTGTTTCTCGCACTCTGTTTCATCCCCTCTGTTTCTCGCCCTCTGTTTCACCCCCTCTGTTTCTCGCCCTCTGTTTCAGCCCCTCTGTTTCTCGCCCTCTGTTTGAGCCCCTCTGTTTCTCGCCCTCTGTTTCAGCCCCTCTGTTTCAGCCACTCTGTTTCTCACCCTCTGTTTCAGCACCTCTGTTTCTCACCCTCTGTTTCAGCGCCTCTGTTTCAGCCCCTCTGTTTCTCACCCTCTGTTTCAGCCCCTCTGTTTCTCGCCCTCTGTTTCAGCCCCTCTGATTCAGCCCCTCTGTTTCTCGCCCTCTGTTTCAGACCCTCTGTATCTCGCCCTCTGTTTCAGCCCCTCTGTTTCAGCCCCTCTGTTTCAGCCCCACTGTTTCTCAACCTCTGTTTCAGCCCCTCTGTTTCTCGCCCTCTGTTTCAGTCCCTCTCTTTCAGCCCCTCTGTTTCAGCCCCTCTGTTTCAGCCACTCTGTTTCAGTCCCTCTGTTTCTCGCCCTCTGTTTCAGCCACTGTGTTTCTCGCCCTCTGTTTCAGCCCCTCTGATTCAGCCCCTCTGATTCAGCCCCACTGTTTCTCACCCTCTGTTTCAGCCCCTCTGTTTCTCGCCCTCTGTTTCAGCCCCTCTGTTTCACGCCCCCTGTTTCAGCCTCTCTGTTTCAGCGCCTCTGTTTCTCGCCCTCTGTTTCAGCCCCTCTGTTTCTCGCCCTCTGTTTCAGCCCCTCTGTTTCTCGCCCTCTGTTTCAGCCCCTCTGTTTCAGCCACACTGTTTCAGCCCCTCTGTTTCTCGCCCTCTGTTTCAGCCCCTCTGTTTCTCGCCCTCTGTTTCAGCCCCTCTGTTTCAGCCCCTCTGTTTCAGCCCCTCTGTTTCTTGCCCTCTGTTTCAGCCCCTCTGTTTCTCACCCTCTGTTTCAGCCCCTCTGATTCAACCACTCTGTTTCAGCCCCTCTGTTTCAGCCCCTCTGTTTCAGCCCCTCTGTTTCAGCCCCTCTGTTTCAGTCCCTCTGTTTCTCCCCCTCTGTTTCTCGCCCTCTGTTTCAGCCCCTCTGTTTTTCGCCCTCTGTTTCAGCCCCTCTGTTTCTCGCCCTCTGTTTCAGGCTCTCTGTTTCAGCCCGTCTGTTTCAGCCCCTCTGTTTCAGCCCCACTGTTTCAGCCCCTCTGTTTCAGCCCCTCTGATTCAGCCCCTCTGTTTCTCGCCCTGTGGTTCAGCCCCTCTGTTTCTAGCCCTCTGTTTCAGCCCCTCTGTTTCAGCCCCTCTGTTTCAGCGCCTCTGTTTCAGCCCCTCTGTTTCTCGCCCTCTGTTTCAGCCCCTCTGTTTCAGCCCCTCTGATTCAGCCCCTCTGTTTCAGCCCCTCTATTTCTCGCCCTCTGTTTCAGCCCCTCTGATTCGGCCCCTCTGATTCAGCCCGTCTGATTCAGCCCCTCTGTTTCTCGCCTTGTTTCAGCCCCTCTGTTTCTCGCCCTCTGTTTCAGCCCCTCTGATTCGGCCCCTCTGTTTCAGCCCGTCTGATTCAGCCCCTCTGATTCAGCCCCTCTGATTCAGCCCCTCTGATTCAGCCCCTCTGTTTCAGCCCCTCTGTTTCACGCCCCCTGTTTCAGCCCCTCTGTTTCTCACCCTCTGTTTCAGCCCCTCTGTTTCTCGCCCTCCGTTTCAGCCCCTGTGTTTCAGCCCCTCTGTTTCAGCCCCTCTGTATCTCGCCCACTGTTTCAGCCCCTCTGTTTCAGCCCCTCTGTTTCTCGCACTCTGTTTCATCCCCTCTGTTTCTCGCCCTCTGTTTCACCCCCTCTGTTTCTCGCCCTCTGTTTCAGCCCCTCTGTTTCTCGCCCTCTGTTTCAGCCCCTCTGTTTCTCGCCCTCTGTTTCAGCCCCTCTGTTTCAGCCACTCTGTTTCTCACCCTCTGTTTCAGCACCTCTGTTTCTCACCCTCTGTTTCAGCGCCTCTGTTTCAGCCCCTCTGTTTCTCACCCTCTGTTTCAGCCCCTCTGTTTCTCGCCCTCTGTTTCAGCCCCTCTGATTCAGCCCCTCTGTTTCTCGCCCTCTGTTTCAGACCCTCTGTATCTCGCCCTCTGTTTCAGCCCCTCTGTTTCAGCCCCTCTGTTTCAGCCCCACTGTTTCTCAACCTCTGTTTCAGCCCCTCTGTTTCTCGCCCTCTGTTTCAGTCCTTCTCTTTCAGCCCCTCTGTTTCAGCCCCTCTGTTTCAGCCACTCTGTTTCAGTCCCTCTGTTTCTCGCCCTCTGTTTCAGCCACTGTGTTTCTCGCCCTCTGTTTCAGCCCCTCTGATTCAGCCCCTCTGATTCAGCCCCACTGTTTCTCACCCTCTGTTTCAGCCCCTCTGTTTCTCGCCCTCTGTTTCAGCCCCTCTGTTTCACGCCCCCTGTTTCAGCCTCTCTGTTTCAGCGCCTCTGTTTCTCGCCCTCTGTTTCAGCCCCTCTGTTTCTCGCCCTCTGTTTCAGCCCCTCTGTTTCAGCCCCTCTGTTTCAGCCACACTGTTTCAGCCCCTCTGTTTCTCGCCCTCTGTTTCAGCCCCTCTGTTTCTCGCCCTCTGTTTCAGCCTCTCTGATTCAGCCCCTCTGTTTCAGCCGCTCTGATTCAGCCCCTCTGTTTCAGCCCCTCTGTTTCAGCCCCTCTGTTTCAGTCCCTCTGTTTCTCCCCCTCTTTTTCTCGCCCTCTGTTTCAGCCCCTCTGTTTTTCGCCCTCTGTTTCAGCCCCTCTGTTTCTCGCCCTCTGTTTCAGGCTCTCTGTTTCAGCCCGTCTGTTTCAGCCCCTCTGTTTCAGCCCCACTGTTTCAGCCCCTCTGTTTCAGCCCCTCTGATTCAGCCCCTCTGTTTCTCGCCCTCTGGTTCAGCCCCTCTGTTTCTCGCCCTCTGTTTCAGCCCCTCTGTTTCTCGCCAGCTGTTTCAGCCCCTCTGTTTCAGCCCCTCTGTTTCAGCCCCTCTGTTTCAGCCCCTCTGTTTCTCGCCCTCTGTTTCAGCCCCTCTGTTTCAGCCCCTCTGTTTCTCGCCCTCTGGTTCAGCCCCTCTGTTTCACGCCCTCTGTTTCAGCCCCTCTGTTTCTCGCCCGCTGTTTCAGCCCCTCTGTTTCAGCCCCTCTGTTTCAGCCCCTCTGTTTCAGCCCCTCTGTTTCTCGCCCTCTGTTTCAGCACCTCTGTTTCTCATCGTCTGTTTCAGCCCCTCTGTTTCAGCCCCTCTGTTTCTCGCCCTCTGTTTCTCGCTCTCTGTTTCAGCCCCTCTGTTTCAGCCCCTCTGTTTCTCACCCTCTGTTTCAACCCCTCTGTTTCTCACCCTCTGTTTCAGCCCCTCTGTTTCTCGCCCTCTGTATCAGCCCCTCTGTTTCAGCCCCTCTGTTTCAGGCCCTCTGTTTCTCACCCTCTGTTTCAGCCCCTCTGATTCAGCCCCTCTGATTCAGCCCCTCTGATTCAGCCCCTCTGATTCAGCCCCTCTGTTTCCCGCCCCTCTGTTTCCCGCCCCTCTGTTTCCCACCCCTCTGTTTCAGCCCCTCTGTTTCACGCCCCCTGTTTCAGCCCCTCTGTTTCTCACCCTCTGTTTCAGCCCCTCTGTTTCTCGCCCTCCGTTTCAGCCCCTGTGTTTCAGCCCCTCTGTTTCAGCCCCTCTGTATCTCGCCCACTGTTTCAGCCCCTCTGTTTCAGCCCCTCTGTTTCTCGCCCTCTGTTTCATCCCCTCTGTTTCTCGCCCTCTGTTTCACCCCCTCTGTTTCTCGCCCTCTGTTTCAGCCCCTCTGTTTCTCGCCCTCTGTTTGAGCCCCTCTGTTTCTCGCCCTCTGTTTCAGCCCCTCTGTTTCAGCCACTCTGTTTCTCACCCTCTGTTTCAGCACCTCTGTTTCTCACCCTCTGTTTCAGCGCCTCTGTTTCAGCCCCTCTGTTTCTCACCCTCTGTTTCAGCCCCTCTGTTTCTCGCCCTCTGTTTCAGCCCCTCTGATTCAGCCCCTCTGTTTCTCGCCCTCTGTTTCAGACCCTCTGTATCTCGCCCTCTGTTTCAGCCCCTCTGTTTCAGCCCCTCTGTTTCAGCCCCACTGTTTCTCAACCTCTGTTTCAGCCCCTCTGTTTCTCGCCCTCTGTTTCAGTCCCTCTCTTTCAGCCCCTCTGTTTCAGCCCCTCTGTTTCAGCCACTCTGTTTCAGTCCCTCTGTTTCTCGCCCTCTGTTTCAGCCACTGTGTTTCTCGCCCTCTGTTTCAGCCCCTCTGATTCAGCCCCTCTGATTCAGCCCCACTGTTTCTCACCCTCTGTTTCAGCCCCTCTGTTTCTCGCCCTCTGTTTCAGCCCCTCTGTTTCACGCCCCCTGTTTCAGCCTCTCTGTTTCAGCGCCTCTGTTTCTCGCCCTCTGTTTCAGCCCCTCTGTTTCTCGCCCTCTGTTTCAGCCCCTCTGTTTCTCGCCCTCTGTTTCAGCCCCTCTGTTTCAGCCACACTGTTTCAGCCCCTCTGTTTCTCGCCCTCTGTTTCAGCCCCTCTGTTTCTCGCCCTCTGTTTCAGCCTCTCTGATTCAGCCCCTCTGTTTCAGCCGCTCTGATTCAGCCCCTCTGTTTCAGCCCCTCTGTTTCAGCCCCTCTGTTTCAGTCCCTCTGTTTCTCCCCCTCTTTTTCTCGCCCTCTGGTTCAGCCCCTCTGTTTTTCGCCCTCTGTTTCAGCCCCTCTGTTTCTCGCCCTCTGTTTCAGGCTCTCTGTTTCAGCCCGTCTGTTTCAGCCCCTCTGTTTCAGCCCCACTGTTTCAGCCCCTCTGTTTCAGCCCCTCTGATTCAGCCCCTCTGTTTCTCGCCCTCTGGTTCAGCCCCTCTGTTTCTCGCCCTCTGTTTCAGCCCCTCTGTTTCTCGCCCGCTGTTTCAGCCCCTCTGTTTCAGCCCCTCTGTTTCAGCCCCTCTGTTTCAGCCCCTCTGTTTCTCGCCCTCTGTTTCAGCCCCTCTGTTTCAGCCCCTCTGTTTCTCGCCCTCTGGTTCAGCCCCTCTGTTTCACGCCCTCTGTTTCAGCCCCTCTGTTTCTCGCCCGCTGTTTCAGCCCCTCTGTTTCAGCCCCTCTGTTTCAGCCCCTCTGTTTCTCGCCCTCTGTTTCAGCACCTCTGTTTCTCATCGTCTGTTTCAGCCCCTCTGTTTCAGCCCCTCTGTTTCTCGCCCTCTGTTTCAGCCCCTCTGTTTCTCGCTCTCTGTTTCAGCCCCTCTGTTTCAGCCCCTCTGTTTCAGCCCCACTGTTTCAGCCCCTCTGTTTCAGCCCCTCTGATTCAGCCCCTCTGTTTCTCGCCCTCTGGTTCAGCCCCTCTGTTTCTCGCCCTCTGTTTCAGCCCCTCTGTTTCACGCCCCCTGTTTCAGCCCCTCTGTTTCTCACCCTCTGTTTCAGCCCCTCTGTTTCTCGCCCTCTGTTTCAGCCCCTGTGTTTCAGCCCCTCTGTTTCAGCCCCTCTGTTTCTCGCCCTCTGTTTCAGCCCCTCTGTTTCTCGCCCTCTGTTTCAGCCACTGTGTTTCTCGCCCTCTGTTTCAGCCCCTCTGATTCAGCCCCTCTGATTCAGCCCCACTGTTTCTCACCCTCTGTTTCAGCCCCTCTGTTTCTCGCCCTCTGTTTCAGCCCCTCTGTTTCACGCCCCCTGTTTCAGCCTCTCTGTTTCAGCGCCTCTGTTTCTCGCCCTCTGTTTCAGCCCCTCTGTTTCTCGCCCTCTGTTTCAGCCCCTCTGTTTCTCGCCCTCTGTTTCAGCCCCTCTGTTTCAGCCACACTGTTTCAGCCCCTCTGTTTCTCGCCCTCTGTTTCAGCCCCTCTGTTTCTCGCCCTCTGTTTCAGCCTCTCTGATTCAGCCCATCTGTTTCAGCCGCTCTGATTCAGCCCCTCTGTTTCAGCCCCTCTGTTTCAGCCCCTCTGTTTCAGTCCCTCTGTTTCTCCCCCTCTTTTTCTCGCCCTCTGGTTCAGCCCCTCTGTTTTTCGCCCTCTGTTTCAGCCCCTCTGTTTCTCGCCCTCTGTTTCAGGCTCTCTGTTTCAGCCCGTCTGTTTCAGCCCCTCTGTTTCAGCCCCACTGTTTCAGCCCCTCTGTTTCAGCCCCTCTGATTCAGCCCCTCTGTTTCTCGCCCTCTGGTTCAGCCCCTCTGTTTCTCGCCCTCTGTTTCAGCCCCTCTGTTTCTCGCCCGCTGTTTCAGCCCCTCTGTTTCAGCCCCTCTGTTTCAGCCCCTCTGTTTCAGCCCCTCTGTTTCTCGCCCTCTGTTTCAGCCCCTCTGTTTCAGCCCCTCTGTTTCTCGCCCTCTGGTTCAGCCCCTCTGTTTCACGCCCTCTGTTTCAGCCCCTCTGTTTCTCGCCCGCTGTTTCAGCCCCTCTGTTTCAGCCCCTCTGTTTCAGCCCCTCTGTTTCTCGCCCTCTGTTTCAGCACCTCTGTTTCTCATCGTCTGTTTCAGCCCCTCTGTTTCAGCCCCTCTGTTTCTCGCCCTCTGTTTCAGCCCCTCTGTTTCTCGCTCTCTGTTTCAGCCCCTCTGTTTCAGCCCCTCTGTTTCAGCCCCACTGTTTCAGCCCCTCTGTTTCAGCCCCTCTGATTCAGCCCCTCTGTTTCTCGCCCTCTGGTTCAGCCCCTCTGTTTCTCGCCCTCTGTTTCAGCCCCTCTGTTTCACGCCCCCTGTTTCAGCCCCTCTGTTTCTCACCCTCTGTTTCAGCCCCTCTGTTTCTCGCCCTCTGTTTCAGCCCCTGTGTTTCAGCCCCTCTGTTTCAGCCCCTCTGTTTCTCGCCCTCTGTTTCAGCCCCTCTGTTTCTCGCCCTCTGTTTCAGCCACTCTGTTTCTCGCCCTCTGTTTCAGCCCCTCTGTTTCAGCCCCTCTGTTTCAGCCCCTCTGTTTCTCGCCCTCTGTTTCAGCCCCTCTGTTTCTCGCCCTCTGTTTCAGCCCCTCTGATTCAACCACTCTGTTTCAGCCCCTCTGTTTCAGCCCCTCTGTTTCAGCCCCTCTGTTTCAGTCCCTCTGTTTCTCCCCCTCTGTTTCTCGCCCTCTGTTTCAGCCCCTCTGTTTTTCGCCCTCTGTTTCAGCCCCTCTGTTTCTCGCCCTCTGTTTCAGGCTCTCTGTTTCAGCCCGTCTGTTTCAGCCCCTCTGTTTCAGCCCCACTGTTTCAGCCCCTCTGTTTCAGCCCCTCTGATTCAGCCCCTCTGTTTCTCGCCCTGTGGTTCAGCCCCTCTGTTTCTAGCCCTCTGTTTCAGCCCCTCTGTTTCAGCCCCTCTGTTTCAGCGCCTCTGTTTCAGCCCCTCTGTTTCTCGCCCTCTGTTTCAGCCCCTCTGTTTCAGCCCCTCTGATTCAGCCCCTCTGTTTCAGCCCCTCTGTTTCTCGCCCTCTGTTTCAGCCCCTCTGATTCGGCCCCTCTGATTCAGCCCGTCTGATTCAGCCCCTCTGTTTCTCGCCTTGTTTCAGCCCCTCTGTTTCAGCCCCTCTGTTTCAGGCCCTCTGTTTCTCACCCTCTGTTTCAGCCCCTCTGATTCAGCCCCTCTGATTCAGCCCCTCTGATTCAGCCCCTCTGATTCAGCCCCTCTGTTTCCCGCCCCTCTGTTTCCCGCCCCTCTGTTTCCCTCCCCTCTGTTTCAGCCCCTCTGTTTCACGCCCCCTGTTTCAGCCCCTCTGTTTCTCACCCTCTGTTTCAGCCCCTCTGTTTCTCGCCCTCCGTTTCAGCCCCTGTGTTTCAGCCCCTCTGTTTCAGCCCCTCTGTATCTCGCCCACTGTTTCAGCCCCTCTGTTTCAGCCCCTCTGTTTCTCGCACTCTGTTTCATCCCCTCTGTTTCTCGCCCTCTGTTTCACCCCCTCTGTTTCTCGCCCTCTGTTTCAGCCCCTCTGTTTCTCGCCCTCTGTTTCAGCCCCTCTGTTTCTCGCCCTCTGTTTCAGCCCCTCTGTTTCAGCCACTCTGTTTCTCACCCTCTGTTTCAGCACCTCTGTTTCTCACCCTCTGTTTCAGCGCCTCTGTTTCAGCCCCTCTGTTTCTCACCCTCTGTTTCAGCCCCTCTGTTTCTCGCCCTCTGTTTCAGCCCCTCTGATTCAGCCCCTCTGTTTCTCGCCCTCTGTTTCAGACCCTCTGTATCTCGCCCTCTGTTTCAGCCCCTCTGTTTCAGCCCCTCTGTTTCAGCCCCACTGTTTCTCAACCTCTGTTTCAGCCCCTCTGTTTCTCGCCCTCTGTTTCAGTCCCTCTCTTTCAGCCCCTCTGTTTCAGCCCCTCTGTTTCAGCCACTCTGTTTCAGTCCCTCTGTTTCTCGCCCTCTGTTTCAGCCACTGTGTTTCTCGCCCTCTGTTTCAGCCCCTCTGATTCAGCCCCTCTGATTCAGCCCCACTGTTTCTCACCCTCTGTTTCAGCCCCTCTGTTTCTCGCCCTCTGTTTCAGCCCCTCTGTTTCACGCCCCCTGTTTCAGCCTCTCTGTTTCAGCGCCTCTGTTTCTCGCCCTCTGTTTCAGCCCCTCTGTTTCTCGCCCTCTGTTTCAGCCCCTCTGTTTCAGCCCCTCTGTTTCAGCCACACTGTTTCAGCCCCTCTGTTTCTCGCCCTCTGTTTCAGCCCCTCTGTTTCTCGCCCTCTGTTTCAGCCTCTCTGATTCAGCCCCTCTGTTTCAGCCGCTCTGATTCAGCCCCTCTGTTTCAGCCCCTCTGTTTCAGCCCCTCTGTTTCAGTCCCTCTGTTTCTCCCCCTCTTTTTCTCGCCCTCTGTTTCAGCCCCTCTGTTTTTCGCCCTCTGTTTCAGCCCCTCTGTTTCTCGCCCTCTGTTTCAGGCTCTCTGTTTCAGCCCGTCTGTTTCAGCCCCTCTGTTTCAGCCCCACTGTTTCAGCCCCTCTGTTTCAGCCCCTCTGATTCAGCCCCTCTGTTTCTCGCCCTCTGGTTCAGCCCCTCTGTTTCTCGCCCTCTGTTTCAGCCCCTCTGTTTCTCGCCCGCTGTTTCAGCCCCTCTGTTTCAGCCCCTCTGTTTCAGCCCCTCTGTTTCAGCCCCTCTGTTTCTCGCCCTCTGTTTCAGCCCCTCTGTTTCAGCCCCTCTGTTTCTCGCCCTCTGGTTCAGCCCCTCTGTTTCACGCCCTCTGTTTCAGCCCCTCTGTTTCTCGCCCGCTGTTTCAGCCCCTCTGTTTCAGCCCCTCTGTTTCAGCCCCTCTGTTTCAGCCCCTCTGTTTCTCGCCCTCTGTTTCAGCACCTCTGTTTCTCATCGTCTGTTTCAGCCCCTCTGTTTCAGCCCCTCTGTTTCTCGCCCTCTGTTTCAGCCCCTCTGTTTCTCGCTCTCTGTTTCAGCCCCTCTGTTTCAGCCCCTCTGTTTCTCACCCTCTGTTTCAACCCCTCTGTTTCTCACCCTCTGTTTCAGCCCCTCTGTTTCTCGCCCTCTGTATCAGCCCCTCTGTTTCAGCCCCTCTGTTTCAGGCCCTCTGTTTCTCACCCTCTGTTTCAGCCCCTCTGATTCAGCCCCTCTGATTCAGCCCCTCTGATTCAGCCCCTCTGATTCAGCCCCTCTGTTTCCCGCCCCTCTGTTTCCCGCCCCTCTGTTTCCCTCCCCTCTGTTTCAGCCCCTCTGTTTCACGCCCCCTGTTTCAGCCCCTCTGTTTCTCACCCTCTGTTTCAGCCCCTCTGTTTCTCGCCCTCCGTTTCAGCCCCTGTGTTTCAGCCCCTCTGTTTCAGCCCCTCTGTATCTCGCCCACTGTTTCAGCCCCTCTGTTTCAGCCCCTCTGTTTCTCGCACTCTGTTTCATCCCCTCTGTTTCTCGCCCTCTGTTTCACCCCCTCTGTTTCTCGCCCTCTGTTTCAGCCCCTCTGTTTCTCGCCCTCTGTTTGAGCCCCTCTGTTTCTCGCCCTCTGTTTCAGCCCCTCTGTTTCAGCCACTCTGTTTCTCACCCTCTGTTTCATCACCTCTGTTTCTCACCCTCTGTTTCAGCGCCTCTGTTTCAGCCCCTCTGTTTCTCACCCTCTGTTTCAGCCCCTCTGTTTCTTGCCCTCTGTTTCAGCCCCTCTGATTCAGCCCCTCTGTTTCTCGCCCTCTGTTTCAGACCCTCTGTATCTCGCCCTCTGTTTCAGCCCCTCTGTTTCAGCCCCTCTGTTTCAGCCCCACTGTTTCTCAACCTCTGTTTCAGCCCCTCTGTTTCTCGCCCTCTGTTTCAGTCCCTCTCTTTCAGCCCCTCTGTTTCAGCCCCTCTGTTTCAGCCACTCTGTTTCAGTCCCTCTGTTTCTCGCCCTCTGTTTCAGCCACTGTGTTTCTCGCCCTCTGTTTCAGTCCCTCTGATTCAGCCCCTCTGATTCAGCCCCACTGTTTCTCACCCTCTGTTTCAGCCCCTCTGTTTCTCGCCCTCTGTTTCAGCCCCTCTGTTTCACGCCCCCTGTTTCAGCCTCTCTGTTTCAGCGCCTCTGTTTCTCGCCCTCTGTTTCAGCCCCTCTGTTTCTCGCCCTCTGTTTCAGCCCCTCTGTTTCAGCCACACTGTTTCAGCCCCTCTGTTTCTCGCCCTCTGTTTCAGCCCCTCTGTTTCTCGCCCTCTGTTTCAGCCTCTCTGATTCAGCCCCTCTGTTTCAGCCGCTCTGATTCAGCCCCTCTGTTTCAGCCCCTCTGTTTCAGCCCCTCTGTTTCAGTCCCTCTGTTTCTCCCCCTCTTTTTCTCGCCCTCTGTTTCAGCCCCTCTGTTTTTCGCCCTCTGTTTCAGCCCCTCTGTTTCTCGCCCTCTGTTTCAGGCTCTCTGTTTCAGCCCGTCTGTTTCAGCCCCTCTGTTTCAGCCCCACTGTTTCAGCCCCTCTGTTTCAGCCCCTCTGATTCATCCCCTCTGTTTCTCGCCCTCTGGTTCAGCCCCTCTGTTTCTCGCCCTCTGTTTCAGCCCCTCTGTTTCTCGCCCGCTGTTTCAGCCCCTCTGTTTCAGCCCCTCTGTTTCAGCCCCTCTGTTTCAGCCCCTCTGTTTCTCGCCCTCTGTTTCAGCCCCTCTGTTTCAGCCCCTCTGTTTCTCGCCCTCTGGTTCAGCCCCTCTGTTTCACGCCCTCTGTTTCAGCCCCTCTGTTTCTCGCCCGCTGTTTCAGCCCCTCTGTTTCAGCCCCTCTGTTTCAGCCCCTCTGTTTCAGCCCCTCTGTTTCCCGCCCTCTGTTTCAGCACCTCTGTTTCTCATCGTCTGTTTCAGCCCCTCTGTTTCAGCCCCTCTGTTTCTCGCCCTCTGTTTCAGCCCCTCTGTTTCTCGCTCTCTGTTTCAGCCCCTCTGTTTCAGCCCCTCTGTTTCTCACCCTCTGTTTCAACCCCTCTGTTTCTCACCCTCTGTTTCAGCCCCACTGTTTCTCGCCCTCTGTATCGGCCCCTCTGTTTCTCGCCCTCTGTTTCAGCCGCTCTGTTTCAGCCCCTCTGTTTCAGCCCCTCTGATTCAGCCCCTCTGTTTCAGCCCCTCTGATTCAGCCCCTCTGTTTCAGCCCCTCTGTTTCTCGCCCCCTGTTTCAGCCCCTCTGTTTCTCGCCCTCTGTTTCAGCCCCTCTGTTTCTCGCCCTCTGTTTCAGCCCCTCTGATTCAGCCCCTCTGTTTCAGCCCCTCTGATTCAGCCCCTCTGATTCAGCCCCTCTGTTTCAGCACCTCTGTTTCTCGCCCTCTGTTTCAACCCCTCAGTTTCAGCCCCGCTGTTTCAGCCCCTCTGTTTCTCGCCCTCTGTTTAAGCCCCTCTGTTTCTCGCCCTCTGTTTCAGCCCCTCTGTTTCTCGCCCTCTGTTTCAGCACCTCTGTTTCAGCCACTCTGTTTCTCGCAATCTGTTTCAGCCCCTCTGTTTCTCACCCTCTGTTTCAGCCCCTCTGTTTCAGCCATTCTGTTTCTCGCCCTCTGTTTCAGCCCCTCTGTTTCTCACCCTCTGTTTCAGCCCCTCTGTTTCAGCCCCTCTGTTTCTCGCCCTCTGTTTCAGCCCCTCTGTTTCTCGCCCTCTGTTTCAGCCACTCTGTTTCTCGCCCTCTGTTTCAGACCCTCAGTTTCAGCCCCTCTGTTTCAGCCCCTCGGTTTCTCGCCCTCTGTTTCAGCCCCTCTGTTTCTCGCCCTCTGTTTCAGCCCCTCTGATTCAGCCCCTCTGTTTCAGCCGCTCTGATTCAGCCTCTCTGTTTCAGCCCCTCTGTTTCAGCCCCTCTGTTTCAGCCCCTCTGTTTCAGTCCCTCTGTTTCTCCCCCTCTTTTTCTCGCCCTCTGTTTCAGCCCCTCTGTTTCTCGCCCTCTGTTTCAGGCTCTCTGTTTCAGCCCGTCTGTTTCAGCCCCTCTGTTTCAGCCCCACTGTTTCAGCCCCTCTGTTACAGCCCCTCTGATTCAGCCCCTCTGTTTCTCGCCCTCTGGTTCAGCCCCTCTGTTTCTCGCCCTCTGTTTCAGCCCCTCTGTTTCACGCCCCCTGTTTCAGCCCCTCTGTTTCTCACCCTCTGTTTCAGCCCCTCTGTTTCTCGCCCTCTGTTTCAGCCCCTGTGTTACAGCCCCTCTGTTTCAGCCCCTCTGTTTCTCGCCCTCTGTTTCAGCCCCTCTGTTTCTCGCCCTCTGTTTCAGCCACTCTGTTTCTCGCCCTCTGTTTCAGCCCCTCTGTTTCAGCCCCTCTGTTTCAGCCCCTCTGTTTCTCGCCCTCTGTTTCAGCCCCTCTGTTTCTCGCCCACGGTTTCAGCCCCTCTGATTCAACCACTCTGTTTCAGCCGCTCTGATTCAGCCCCTCTGTTTCAGCCCCTCTGTTTCAGCCCCTCTGTTTCAGCCCCTCTGTTTCAGTCACTCTGTTTCTCCCCCTCTGTTTCTCGCCCTCTGTTTTAGCCCCTCTGTTTTTCGCCCTCTGTTTCAGCCCCTCTGTTTCTCGCCCTCTGTTTCAGGCTCTCTGTTTCAGCCCGTCTGTTTCAGCTCCTCTGTTTCAGCCCCACTGTTTCAGCCCCTCTGTTTCAGCCCCTCTGATTATGCCCCTCTGTTTCTCGCCCTCTGGTTCAGCCCCTCTGTTTCTCGCCCTCTGTTTCAGCCCCTCTGTTTCAGCCCCTCTGTTTCAGCCCCTCTGTTTCAGCCCCTCTGTTTCTCGCCCTCTGTTTCAGCCCCTCTGTTTCAGCCTCTCTGATTCAGCCCCTCTGTTTCAGCCCCTCTGTTTCTCGCCCTCTGTTTCAGCCCCTCTGATTCGGCCCCTCTGATTCAGCCCCTCTGATTCAGCCCCTCTGTTTCTCGCCCTGTTTCAGCCTCTCTGTTTCAGCCCCTCTGTTTCAGCCCCTCTGTTTCTCACCCTCTGTATCAGCCCCTCTGTTTCTCGCCCTCTGTTTCAGCCCCTCTGTTTCAGCCCCTCTGTTTCAGCCCCTCTGATTCAGCCCCTCTGTTTCAGCCCCTCTGATTCAGCCCCTCTGTTTCAGCCCCTCTGTTTCTCGCCCCCTGTTTCAGCCCCTCTGTTTCTCGCCCTCTGTTTCATCCCCTCTGTTTCTCGCCCTCTGTTTCAGCCCCTCTGATTCAGCCCCTCTGTTTCTCGCCCTCTGTTTCAAACCCTCAGTTTCAGCCCCTCTGTTTCAGCCCCTCTGTTTCTCGCCCTCTGTTTCAGCCCCTCTGTTTCTCGCCCTCTGTTTCAGCCCCTCTGTTTCACGCCCTCTGTTTCAGCCGCTCTGTTTCAGCCTCTCTGTTTCTCGCCCTCTGTTTCAGCCCCTCTGTTTCTCACCCTCTGTTTCAGCCCCTCTGTTTCAGCCCCTCTGTTTCTCGCCCTCTGTTTCAGCCCCTCTGTTTCTCACCCTCTGTTTCAGCCCCTCTGTTTCAGCCCCTCTGTTTCTCGCCCTCTGTTTCAGCCCCTCTGTTTCTCGCCCTCTGTTTCAGCCACTCTGTTTCTCGCCCTCTGTTTCAGCCCCTCTGTTTCAGCCACTCTGTTTCAGCCCCTCTGTTTCTCGCCCTCTGTTTCAGCCCCTCTGTTTCTCGCCCTCTGTTTCAGCCCCTCTGATTCAGCCCCTCTGTTTCAGCCGCTCTGATTCAGCCCCACTGTTTCAGCCCCTCTGTTTCAGCCCCTCTGTTTCAGCCCCTCTGTTTCAGTCCCTCTGTTTCTCACCCTCTTTTTCTCGCCCTCTGTTTCAGCCCCTCTGTTTTTCGCCCTCTGTTTCAGCCCCTCTGTTTCTCGCCCTCTGTCTCAGGCTCTCTGTTTCAGCCCGTCTGTTTCAGCCCCTCTGTTTCAGCCCCACTGTTTCAGCCCCTCTGTTTCAGCCCCTCTGATTCAGCCCCTCTGTTTCTCGCCCTCTGGTTCAGCCCCACTGTTTCTCGCCCTCTGTTTCAGCCCCTCTGTTTCACGCCCCCTGTTTCAGCCCCTCTGTTTCTCACCCTCTGTTTCAGCCCCTCTGTTTCTCGCCCTCTGTTTCAGCCCCTCTGATTCAGCCCCTCTGTTTCAGCCCCTCTGTTTCTCGCCCTCTGTTTCAGCCCCTCTGTTTCTCGCCCTCTGTTTCAGCCACTCTGTTTCTCGCCCTCTGTTTCAGCCCCTCTGTTTCAGCCCCTCTGTTTCAGCCCCTCTGTTTCTCGCCCTCTGTTTCAGCCCCTCTGTTTCTCGCCCTCTGTTTCAGCCCCTCTGATTCAACCACTCTGTTTCAGCCCCTCTGTTTCAGCCCCTCTGTTTCAGCCCCTCTGTTTCAGTCCCTCTGTTTCTCCCCCTCTGTTTCTCGCCCTCTGTTTCAGCCCCTCTGTTTTTCGCCCTCTGTTTCAGCCCCTCTGTTTCTCGCCCTCTGTTTCAGGCTCTCTGTTTCAGCCCGTCTGTTTCAGCCCCTCTGTTTCAGCCCCACTGTTTCAGCCCCTCTGTTTCAGCCCCTCTGATTCAGCCCCTCTGTTTCTCGCCCTCTGGTTCAGCCCCTCTGTTTCTAGCCCTCTGTTTCAGCCCCTCTGTTTCAGCCCCTCTGTTTCAGCGCCTCTGTTTCAGCCCCTCTGTTTCTCGCCCTCTGTTTCAGCCCCTCTGTTTCAGCCCCTCTGATTCAGCCCCTCTGTTTCAGCCCCTCTGTTTCTCGCCCTCTGTTTCAGCCCCTCTGATTCGGCCCCTCTGATTCAGCCCGTCTGATTCAGCCCCTCTGTTTCTCACCCTGTTTCAGCCCCTCTGTTTCAGCCCCTCTGTTTCAGCCTCTCTGTTTTTCGCCCTCTGTTTCAGCCCCTCTGTATCTCGCCCTCTGTTTCAGCCCCTCTGTTTCAGCCCCTCTGTTTCAGCCCCTCTGTTTCAGCCCCACTGTTTCTCAACCTCTGTTTCAGCCCCTCTGTTTCTCGCCCTCTGTTTCAGTCCCTCTCTTTCAGCCCCTCTGTTTCAGCCCCTCTGTTTCAGCCACTCTGTTTCAGTCCCTCTGTTTCTCGCCCTCTGTTTCAGCCACTGTGTTTCTCGCCCTCTGTTTCAGCCCCTCTGTATCTCGCCCTCTGTTTCAGCCCCTCTGTTTCAGCCCCTCTGTTTCAGCCCCTCTGTTTCAGCCCCACTGTTTCTCAACCTCTGTTTCAGCCCCTCTGTTTCTCGCCCTCTGTTTCAGTCCCTCTCTTTCAGCCCCTCTGTTTCAGCCCCTCTGTTTCAGCCACTCTGTTTCAGCCCCTCTGTTTCTCGCCCTCTGTTTCAGCCCCTCTGTTTCTCGCCCTCTGTTTCAGCCACTCTGTTTCTCGCCCTCTGTTTCAGCCCCTCTGTTTCAGCCACTCTGTTTCAGCCCCTCTGTTTCTCGCCCTCTGTTTCAGCCCCTCTGTTTCTCGCCCTCTGTTTCAGCCCCTCTGATTCAGCCCCTCTGTTTCAGCCGCTCTGATTCAGCCCCACTGTTTCAGCCCCTCTGTTTCAGCCCCTCTGTTTCAGCCCCTCTGTTTCAGTCCCTCTGTTTCTCACCCTCTTTTTCTCGCCCTCTGTTTCAGCCCCTCTGTTTCACGTCCCCTGTTTCAGCCCCTCTGTTTCTCACCCTCTGTTTCAGCCCCTCTGTTTCTCGCCCTCTGTTTCAGCCCCTCTGATTCAGCCCCTCTGTTTCAGCCCCTCTGTTTCTCGCCCTCTGGTTCAGCCCCTCTGTTTCTCGCCCTCTGTTTCAGCCCCTCTGTTTCACGCCCCCTGTTTCAGCCCCTCTGTTTCTCACCCTCTGTTTCAGCCCCTCTGTTTCTCGCCCTCTGTTTCAGCCCCTCTGATTCAGCCCCTCTGTTTCAGCCCCTCTGGTTCTCGCCCTCTGTTTCAGCCCCTCTGTTTCTCGCCCTCTGTTTCAGCCACTCTGTTTCTCGCCCTCTGTTTCAGCCCCTCTGTTTCAGCCCCTCTGTTTCAGCCCCTCTGTTTCTCGCCCTCTGTTTCAGCCCCTCTGTTTCTCGCCCTCTGTTTCAGCCCCTCTGATTCAACCACTCTGTTTCAGCCCCTCTGTTTCAGCCCCTCTGCTTCAGCCCCTCTGTTTCAGTCCCTCTGTTTCTCCCCCTCTGTTTCTCGCCCTCTGTTTCAGCCCCTCTGTTTTTCGCCCTCTGTTTCAGCCCCTCTGTTTCTCGCCCTCTGTTTCAGGCTCTCTGTTTCAGCCCGTCTGTTTCAGCCCCTCTGTTTCAGCCCCACTGTTTCACCCCTCTGTTTCAGCCCCTCTGATTCAGCCACTCTGTTTCTCGCCCTCTGGTTCACCCCTCTGTTTCCAGCCCTCTGTTTCAGCCCCTCTGTTTCAGCCCCTCTGTTTCAGCCCCTCTGTTTCTCGCCCTCTGTTTCAGCCCCTCTGTTTCAGCCACACTGTTTCAGCCCCTCTGTTTCTCGCCCTCTGTTTCAGCCCCTCTGTTTCTCGCCCTCTGTTTCAGCCTCTCTGATTCAGCCCCTCTGTTTCAGCCGCTCTGATTCAGCCCCTCTGTTTCAGCCCCTCTGTTTCAGCCCCTCTGTTTCAGTCCCTCTGTTTCTCCCCCTCTTTTTCTCGCCCTCTGTTTCAGCCCCTCTGTTTTTCGCCCTCTGTTTCAGCCCCTCTGTTTCTCGCCCTCTGTTTCAGGCTCTCTGTTTCAGCCCGTCTGTTTCAGCCCCTCTGTTTCAGCCCCACTGTTTCAGCCCCTCTGTTTCAGCCCCTCTGATTCAGCCCCTCTGTTTCTCGCCCTCTCGTTCAGCCCCTCTGTTTCTCGCCCTCTGTTTCAGCCCCTCTGTTTCTCGCCCGCTGTTTCAGCCCCTCTGTTTCAGCCCCTCTGTTTCAGCACCTCTGTTTCTCATCGTCTGTTTCAGCCCCTCTGTTTCAGCCCCTCTGTTTCTCGCCCTCTGTTTCAGCCCCTCTGTTTCTCGCTCTCTGTTTCAGCCCCTCTGTTTCAGCCCCTCTGTTTCTCACCCTCTGTTTCAACCCCTCTGTTTCTCACCCTCTGTTTCAGCCCCTCTGTTTCTCGCCCTCAGTATCAGCCCCTCTGTTTCTCGCCCTCTGTTTCAGCCGCTCTGTTTCAGCCCCTCTGTTTCAGCCCCTCTGATTCAGCCCCTCTGTTTCAGCCCCTCTGATTCAGCCCCTCTGTTTCAGCCCCTCTGTTTCTCGCCCCCTGTTTCAGCTCCTCTGTTTCTCGCCCTCTGTTTCAGCCCCTCTGTTTCTCGCCCTCTGTTTCAGCCCCTCTGATTCAGCCCCTCTGTTTCAGCCCCTCTGATTCAGCCCCTCTGATTCAGCCCCTCTGTTTCAGCACCTCTGTTTCTCGCCCTCTGTTTCAACCCCTCAGTTTCAGCCCCGCTGTTTCAGCCCCTCTGTTTCTCGCCCTCTGTTTCAGCCCCTCTGTTTCTCGCCCTCTGTTTCAGCCCCTCTGTTTCTCGCCCTCTGTTTCAGCACCTCTGTTTCAGCCACTCTGTTTCTCGCAATCTGTTTCAGCCCCTCTGTTTCTCACCCTCTGTTTCAGCCCCTCTGTTTCAGCCCCTCTGTTTCTCGCCCTCTGTTTCAGCCCCTCTGTTTCTCACCCTCTGTTTCAGCCCCTCTGTTTCTCGCCCTCTGTTTCAGCCCCTCTGTTTCTCGCCCTCTGTTTCAGCCACTCTGTTTCTCGCCCTCTGTTTCAGACCCTCAGTTTCAGCCCCTCTGTTTCAGCCCCTCGGTTTCTCGCCCTCTGTTTCAGCCCCTCTGTTTCTCGCCCTCTGTTTCAGCCCCTCTGATTCAGCCCCTCTGTTTCAGCCGCTCTGATTCAGCCTCTCTGTTTCAGCCCCTCTGTTTCAGCCCCTCTGTTTCAGCCCCTCTGTTTCAGTCCCTCTGTTTCTCCCCCTCTTTTTCTCGCCCTCTGTTTCAGCCCCTCTGTTTCTCGCCCTCTGTTTCAGGCTCTCTGTTTCAGCCCGTCTGTTTCAGCCCCTCTGTTTCAGCCCCACTGTTTCAGCCCCTCTGTTACAGCCCCTCTGATTCAGCCCCTCTGTTTCTTGCCCTCTGGTTCAGCCCCTCTGTTTCTCGCCCTCTGTTTCAGCCCCTCTGTTTCACGCCCCCTGTTTCAGCCCCTCTGTTTCTCACCCTCTGTTTCAGCCCCTCTGTTTCTCGCCCTCTGTTTCAGCCCCTGTGTTACAGCCCCTCTGTTTCAGCCCCTCTGTTTCTCGCCCTCTGTTTCAGCCCCTCTGTTTCTCGCCCTCTGTTTCAGCCACTCTGTTTCTCGCCCTCTGTTTCAGCCCCTCTGTTTCAGCCCCTCTGTTTCAGCCCCTCTGTTTCTCGCCCTCTGTTTCAGCCCCTCTGTTTCTCGCCCTCGGTTTCAGCCCCTCTGATTTAACCACTCTGTTTCAGCCGCTCTGATTCAGCCCCTCTGTTTCAGCCCCTCTGTTTCAGCCCCTCTGTTTCAGCCCCTCTGTTTCAGTCACTCTGTTTCTCCCCCTCTGTTTCTCGCCCTCTGTTTTAGCCCCTCTGTTTTTCGCCCTCTGTTTCAGCCCCTCTGTTTCTCGCCCTCTGTTTCAGGCTCTCTGTTTCAGCCCGTCTGTTTCAGCCCCTCTGTTTCAGCCCCACTGTTTCAGCCCCTCTGTTTCAGCCCCTCTGATTCAGCCCCTCTGTTTCTCGCCCTCTGGTTCAGCCCCTCTGTTTCTCGCCCTCTGTTTCAGCCCCTCTGTTTCAGCCCCTCTGTTTCAGCCCCTCTGTTTCAGCCCCTCTGTTTCTCGCCCTCTGTTTCAGCCCCTCTGTTTCAGCCTCTCTGATTCAGCCCCTCTGTTTCAGCCCCTCTGTTTCTCGCCCTCTGTTTCAGCCCCTCTGATTCGGCCCCTCTGATTCAGCCCCTCTGATTCAGCCCCTCTGTTTCTCGCCCTGTTTCAGCCTCTCTGTTTCAGCCCCTCTGTTTCAGCCCCTCTGTTTCTCACCCTCTGTATCAGCCCCTCTGTTTCTCGCCCTCTGTTTCAGCCCCTCTGTTTCAGCCCCTCTGTTTCAGCCCCTCTGATTCAGCCCCTCTGTTTCAGCCCCTCTGATTCAGCCCCTCTGTTTCAGCCCCTCTGTTTCTCGCCCCCTGTTTCAGCCCCTCTGTTTCTCGACCTCTGTTTCATCCCCTCTGTTTCTCGCCCTCTGTTTCAGCCCCTCTGTTTCTCGCCCTCTGTTTCAAACCCTCAGTTTCAGCCCCTCTGTTTCAGCCCCTCTGTTTCTCGCCCTCTGTTTCAGCCCCTCTGTTTCTCGCCCTCTGTTTCAGCCCCTCTGTTTCACGCCCTCTGTTTCAGCCGCTCTGTTTCAGCCTCTCTGTTTCTCGCCCTCTGTTTCAGCCCCTCTGTTTCTCACCCTCTGTTTCAGCCCCTCTGTTTCAGCCCCTCTGTTTCTCGCCCTCTGTTTCAGCCCCTCTGTTTCTCACCCTCTGTTTCAGCCCCTCTGTTTCAGCCCCTCTGTTTCTCGCCCTCTGTTTCAGCCCCTCTGTTTCTCGCCCTCTGTTTCAGCCACTCTGTTTCTCGCCCTCTGTTTCAGCCCCTCTGTTTCAGCCACTCTGTTTCAGCCCCTCTGTTTCTCGCCCTCTGTTTCAGCCCCTCTGTTTCTCGCCCTCTGTTTCAGCCCCTCTGATTCAGCCCCTCTGTTTCAGCCGCTCTGATTCAGCCCCACTGTTTCAGCCCCTCTGTTTCAGCCCCTCTGTTTCAGCCCCTCTGTTTCAGTCCCTCTGTTTCTCACCCTCTTTTTCTCGCCCTCTGTTTCAGCCCCTCTGTTTTTCGCCCTCTGTTTCAGCCCCTCTGTTTCTCGCCCTCTGTCTCAGGCTCTCTGTTTCAGCCCGTCTGTTTCAACCCCTCTGTTTCAGCCCCACTGTTTCAGCCCCTCTGTTTCAGCCCCTCTGATTCAGCCCCTCTGTTTCTCGCCCTCTGGTTCAGCCCCACTGTTTCTCGCCCTCTGTTTCAGCCCCTCTGTTTCACGCCCCCTGTTTCAGCCCCTCTGTTTCTCACCCTCTGTTTCAGCCCCTCTGTTTCTCGCCCTCTGTTTCAGCCCCTCTGATTCAGCCCCTCTGTTTCAGCCCCTCTGTTTCTCGCCCTCTGTTTCAGCCCCTCTGTTTCTCGCCCTCTGTTTCAGCCACTCTGTTTCTCGCCCTCTGTTTCAGCCCCTCTGTTTCAGCCCCTCTGATTCAGCCCCTCTGTTTCTCGCCCTCTGGTTCAGCCCCTCTGTTTCTAGCCCTCTGTTTCAGCCCCTCTGTTTCAGCCCCTCTGTTTCAGCGCCTCTGTTTCAGCCCCTCTGTTTCTCGCCCTCTGTTTCAGCCCCTCTGTTTCAGCCCCTCTGATTCAGCCCCTCTGTTTCAGCCCCTCTGTTTCTCGCCCTCTGTTTCAGCCCCTCTGATTCGGCCCCTCTGATTCAGCCCGTCTGATTCAGCCCCTCTGTTTCTCACCCTGTTTCAGCCCCTCTGTTTCAGCCCCTCTGTTTCAGGCCCTCTGTTTTTCGCCCTCTGTTTCAGCCCCTCTGTATCTCGCCCTCTGTTTCAGCCCCTCTGTTTCAGCCCCTCTGTTTCAGCCCCTCTGTTTCAGCCCCACTGTTTCTCAACCTCTGTTTCAGCCCCTCTGTTTCTCGCCCTCTGTTTCAGTCCCTCTCTTTCAGCCCCTCTGTTTCAGCCCCTCTGTTTCAGCCACTCTGTTTCAGTCCCTCTGTTTCTCGCCCTCTGTTTCAGCCACTGTGTTTCTCGCCCTCTGTTTCAGCCCCTCTGTATCTCGCCCTCTGTTTCAGCCCCTCTGTTTCAGCCCCTCTGTTTCAGCCCCTCTGTTTCAGCCCCACTGTTTCTCAACCTCTGTTTCAGCCCCTCTGTTTCTCGCCCTCTGTTTCAGTCCCTCTCTTTCAGCCCCTCTGTTTCAGCCCCTCTGTTTCAGCCACTCTGTTTCAGCCCCTCTGTTTCTCGCCCTCTGTTTCAGCCCCTCTGTTTCTCGCCCTCTGTTTCAGCCACTCTGTTTCTCGCCCTCTGTTTCAGCCCCTCTGTTTCAGCCACGCTGTTTCAGCCCCTCTGTTTCTCGCCCTCTGTTTCAGCCCCTCTGTTTCTCGCCCTCTGTTTCAGCCCCTCTGATTCAGCCCCTCTGTTTCAGCCGCTCTGATTCAGCCCCACTGTTTCAGCCCCTCTGTTTCAGCCCCTCTGTTTCAGCCCCTCTGTTTCAGTCCCTCTGTTTCTCACCCTCTTTTTCTCGCCCTCTGTTTCAGCCCCTCTGTTTTTCGCCCTCTGTTTCAGCCCCTCTGTTTCTCGCCCTCTGTCTCAGGCTCTCTGTTTCAGCCCGTCTGTTTCAGCCCCTCTGTTTCAGCCCCACTGTTTCAGCCCCTCTGTTTCAGCCCCTCTGATTCAGCCCCTCTGTTTCTCGCCCTCTGTTTCAGCCCCTCTGTTTCACGCCCCCTGTTTCAGCCCCTCTGTTTCTCACCCTCTGTTTCAGCCCCTCTGTTTCTCGCCCTCTGTTTCAGCCCCTCTGATTCAGCCCCTCTGTTTCAGCCCCTCTGTTTCTCGCCCTCTGTTTCAGCCCCTCTGTTTCTCGCCCTCTGTTTCAGCCACTCTGTTTCTCGCCCTCTGTTTCAGCCCCTCTGTTTCAGCCCCTCTGTTTCAGCCCCTCTGTTTCTCGCCCTCTGTTTCAGCCCCTCTGTTTCTCGCCCTCTGTTTCAGCCCCTCTGATTCAACCACTCTGTTTCAGCCCCTCTGTTTCAGCCCCTCTGTTTCAGCCCCTCTGTTTCAGTCCCTCTGTTTCTCCCCCTCTGTTTCTCGCCCTCTGTTTCAGCCCCTCTGTTTTTCGCCCTCTGTTTCAGCCCCTCTGTTTCTCGCCCTCTGTTTCAGGCTCTCTGTTTCAGCCCGTCTGTTTCAGCCCCTCTGTTTCAGCCCCACTGTTTCAGCCCCTCTGTTTCAGCCCCTCTGATTCAGCCCCTCTGTTTCTCGCCCTCTGGTTCAGCCCCTCTGTTTCTAGCCCTCTGTTTCAGCCCCTCTGTTTCAGCCCCTCTGTTTCAGCGCCTCTGTTTCAGCCCCTCTGTTTCTCGCCCTCTGTTTCAGCCCCTCTGTTTCAGCCCCTCTGTTTCAGCCCCTCTGATTCAGCCCCTCTGTTTCTCGCCCTCTGTTTCAGCCCCTCTGATTCGGCCCCTCTGATTCAGCCCGTCTGATTCAGCCCCTCTGTTTCTCACCCTGTTTCAGCCCCTCTGTTTCAGCCCCTCTGTTTCAGGCCCTCTGTTTCTCACCCTCTGTTTCAGCCCCTCTGATTCAGCCCCTCTGATTCAGCCCCTCTGATTCAGCCCCTCTGATTCAGCCCCTCTGTTTCCCGACCCTCTGTTTCCCGCCCCTCTGTTTCCCTCCCCTCTGTTTCAGCCCCTCTGTTTCACGCCCCCTGTTTCAGCCCCTCTGTTTCTCACCCTCTGTTTCAGCCCCTCTGTTTCTCGCCCTCTGTTTCAGCCCCTGTGTTTCAGCCCCTCTGTTTCAGCCCCTCTGTATCTCGCCCACTGTTTCAGCCCCTCTGTTTCAGCCCCACTGTTTCTCGCCCTCTGTTTCAGCCCCTCTGTTTCTCGCCCTCTGTTTCAGCCCCTCTGTTTCTCGCCCTCTGTTTCAGCCCCTCTGTTTCTCGCCCTCTGTTTCAGCCCCTCTGTTTCAGCCACTCTGTTTCTCACCCTCTGTTTCAGCACCTCTGTTTCTCACCCTCTGTTTCAGCGCCTCTGTTTCAGCCCCTCTGTTTCTCATCCTCTGTTTCAGCCCCTCTGTTTCTCGCCCTCTGTTTCAGCCCCTCTGATTCAGCCCCTCTGTTTCTCGCCCTCTGTTTCAGCCCCTCTGTTTCTCGCCATCTGTTTCAGCCCCTCTGTATCTCGCCCTCTGTTTCAGCCCCTCTGTTTCAGCCCCTCTGTTTCAGCCCCTCTGTTTCAGCCCCACTGTTTCTCAACCTCTGTTTCAGCCCCTCTGTTTCTCGCCCTCTGTTTCAGTCCCTCTCTTTCAGCCCCTCTGTTTCAGCCCCTCTGTTTCAGCCACTCTGTTTCAGTCCCTCTGTTTCTCGCCCTCTGTTTCAGCCACTGTGTTTCTCGCCCTCTGTTTCAGCCCCTCTGATTCAGCCCCTCTGATTCAGCCCCACTGTTTCTCACCCTCTGTTTCAGCCCCTCTGTTTCTCGCCCTCTGTTTCAGCCCCTCTGTTTCTCGCCCCCTGTTTCAGCCTCTCTGTTTCAGCGCCTCTGTTTCTCGCCCTCTGTTTCAGCCCCTCTGTTTCTCGCCCTCTGTTTCAGCCCCTCTGTTTCTCGCCCTCTGTTTCAGCCCCTCTGTTTCAGCCACTCTGTTTCAGCCCCTCTGTTTCTCGCCCTCTGTTTCAGCCCCTCTGTTTCTCGCCCTCTGTTTCAGCCCCACTGATTCAGCCCCTCTGTTTCAGCCGCTCTGATTCAGCCCCGCTGTTTCAGCCCCTCTGTTTCAGCCCCTCTATTTCAGTACCTCTGTTTCTCCCCCTCTTTTTCTCGCCCTCTGTTTCAGCCCCTCTGTTTTTCGCCCTCTGTGTCAGCCCCTCTGTTTCTCGCCCTCTGTTTCAGGCTCTCTGTTTCAGCCCGTCTGTTTCAGCCCCTCTGTTTCAGCCCCACTGTTTCAGCCCCTCTGTTTCAGCCCCTCTGATTGAGCCCCTCTGTTTCTCGCCCTCTGGTTCAGCCCCTCTGTTTCTCGCCCTCTGTTTCAGCCCCTCTGTTTCACGCCCCCTGTTTCAGCCCCTCTGTTTCTCACCCTCTGTTTCAGCCCCTCTGTTTCTCGCCCTCTGTTTCAGCCCCTGTGTTTCAGCCCCTCTGTTTCAGCCCCTCTGTTTCTCGCCCTCTGTTTCAGCCCCTCTGTTTCTCGCCCTCTGTTTCAGCCACTCTGTTTCTCGCCCTCTGTTTCAGCCTCTCTGTTTCAGCCCCTCTGTTTCAGCCCCTCTGTTTCTCGCCCTCTGTTTCAGCCCCTCTGTTTCAGCCCCTCTGTTTCAGCCCCTCTGTTTCTCGCCCTCTGTTTCAGCCCCTCTGTTTCTCGCCCTCTGTTTCAGCCCCTCTGTTTCAGCCCCTCTGTTTCAGCCCCTCTGTTTCAGCCCCTCTGTTTCTCGCCCTCTGTTTCAGCCCCTCTGTTTGTCGCCCTCTGTTTCAGCCCCTCTGATTCAACCACTCTGTTTCAGCCGCTCTGATTCAGCCCCTCTGTTTCAGCCCCTCTGTTTCAGCCCCTCTGTTTCAGCCCCTCTGTTTCAGTCCCTCTGTTTCTCCCCCTCTGTTTCTCGCCCTCTGTTTCAGCCCCTCTGTTTTTCGCCCTCTATTTCAGCCCTTCTGTTTCTCGCCCTCTGTTTCAGGCTCTCTGTTTCAGCCCGTCTGTTTCAGCCCTTCTGTTTCAGCCCCACTGTTTCAGCTCCTCTGTTTCAGCCCCTCTGATTCAGCCCCTCTGTTTCTCGCCCTCTGGTTCAGCCCCTCTGTTTCTCGCCCTCTGTTTCAGCCCCTCTGTTTCAGCCCCTCTGATTCAGCCCCTCTGTTTCAGCCCCTCTGTTTCTCGCCCTCTGTTTCAGCCCCTCTGATTCGGCCCCTCTGATTCAGCCCCTCTGATTCAGCCCCTCTGATTCAGCCCCTCTGTTTCTCGCCCTGTTTCAGCCCCTCTGTTTCAGCCCCTCTGTTTCAGGCACTCTGTTTCTCACCCTCTGTTTCAGCCCCTCTGATTCAGCTCCTCTGATTCAGCCCCTCTGATTCAGCCCCTCTGATTCAGCCCCTCTGTTTCCCGCCCCTCTGTTTCCCGCCCCTCTGTTTCCCTCCCCACTGTTTCAGCCCCTCTGTTTCACGCCCCCTGTTTCAGCCCCTCTGTTTCTCACCCTCTGTTTCAGCACCTCTGTTTCTCGCCCTCTGTTTCAGCCCCTGTGTTTCAGCCCCTCTGTTTCAGCCCCTCTGTATCTCGCCCACTGTTTCAGCCCCTCTGTTTCAGCCCCTCTGTTTCTCGCACTCTGTTTCATTCCCTCTGTTTCTCGCCCTCTGTTTCAGCCCCTCTGTTTCTCGCCCTCTGTTTCAGCCCCTCTGTTTCTCGCCCTCTGTTTCAACCCCTCTGTTTCTCACCCTCTGTTTCAGCCCCTCTGTTTCAGCCCCTCTGTTTCTCACCCTCTGTTACAGCCCCTCTGTTTCTCGCCCTCTGTTTCAGCCCCTCTGTTTCAGCCCCTCTGTTTCAGCCCCTCTGTTTCAGCCCCACTGTTTCTCAACCTCTGTTTCAGCCCCTCTGTTTCAGTCCCTCTGTTTCAGCCCCTCTGTTTCAGCCCCTCTGTTGAAGCCACTCTGTTTCAGTCCCTCTGTTTCTCGCCCTCTGTTTCAGCCACTGTGTTTCTCGCCCTCTGTTTCAGCCCCTCTGATTCAGCCCCTCTGATTCAGCCCCACTGTTTCTCACCCTCTGTTTCAGCCCCTCTGTTTCTCGCCCTCTGTTTCAGCCCCTCTGTTTCTCGCCCCCTGTTTCAGCCTCTCTGTTTCAGCGCCTCTGTTTCTCGCCCTCTGTTTCAGCCCCTCTGTTTCTCGCCCTCTGTTTCAGCCACTCTGTTTCTCGCCCTCTGTTTCAGCCCCTCTGTTTCAGCCACTCTGTTTCAGCCCCTCTGTTTCTCGCCCTCTGTTTCAGCCCCTCTGTTTCTCTCCCTCTGTTTCAGCCCCTCTGATTCAGCCCCTCTGTTTCAGCCGCTCTGATTCAGCCCCTCTGTTTCAGCCCCTCTGTTTCAGCCCCTCTGTTTCAGTCCCAATGTTTCTCCCCCTCTTTTTCTCGCCCTCTGTTTCAGCCCCTCTGATTCAGCCCCTCTGATTCAGCCCCTCTGATTCAGCCCCTCTGATTCAGCCCCTCTGTTTCCCGCCCCTCTGTTTCCCGCCCCTCTGTTTCCCTCCCCTCTGTTTCAGCCCCTCTGTTTCACGCCCCCTGTTTCAGCCCCTCTGTTTCTCACCCTCTGTTTCAGCCCCTCTGATTCAGCCCCTCTGATTCAGCCCCTCTGATTCAGCCCCTCTGATTCAGCCCCTCTGATTCAGCCCCTCTGTTTCCCGCCCCTCTGTTTCCCGCCCCTCTGTTTCCCTCCCCTCTGTTTCAGCCCCTCTGTTTCACGCCCCTGTGTTTCAGCCCCTCTGTTTCAGCCCCTCTGTATCTCGCCCACTGTTTCAGCCCCTCTGTTTCAGCCCCTCTGTTTCTCGCACTCTGTTTCATTCCCTCTGTTTCTCGCCCTCTGTTTTAGCCCCTCTGTTTCTCGCCCTCTGTTTCAGCCCCTCTGTTTCTCGCCCTCTGTTTCAGCCCCTCTGTTTCTCACCCTCTGTTTCAGCCCCTCTGTTTCAGCCCCTCTGTTTCTCACCCTCTGTTTCAGCCCCTCTGTTTCTCGCCCTCTGTTTCAGCCCCTCTGTTTCAGCCCCTCTGTTTCAGCCCCTCTGTTTCAGCCCCACTGTTTCTCAACCTCTGTTTCAGCCCCTCTGTTTCAGTCCCTCTGTTTCAGCCCCTCTGTTTCAGCCCCTCTGTTGCAGCCACTCTGTTTCAGTCCCTCTGTTTCTCGCCCTCTGTTTCAGCCACTGTGTTTCTCGCCCTCTGTTTCAGCCCCTCTGATTCAGCCCCTCTGATTCAGCCCCACTGTTTCTCACCCTCTGTTTCAGCCCCTCTGTTTCTCGCCCTCTGTTTCAGCCCCTCTGTTTCTCGCCCCCTGTTTCAGCCTCTCTGTTTCAGCGCCTCTGTTTCTCGCCCTCTGTTTCAGCCCCTCTGTTTCTCGCCCTCTGTTTCAGCCACTCTGTTTCTCGCCTTCTGTTTCAGCCCCTCTGTTTCAGCCACTCTGTTTCAGCCCCTCTGTTTCTCGCCCTCTGTTTCAGCCCCTCTGTTTCTCGCCCTCTGTTTCAGCCCCTCTGATTCAGCCCCTCTGTTTCAGCCGCTCTGATTCAGCCCCTCTGTTTCAGCCCCTCTGTTTCAGCCCCTCTGTTTCAGTCCCAATGTTTCTCCCCCTCTTTTTCTCGCCCTCTGTTTCAGCCCCTCTGTTTTTCGCCTTCTGTTTCAGCCCCTCTGTTTCTCGCCCTCTGTTTCAAGCTCTCTGTTTCAGCCCGTCTGTTTCAGCCCCTCTGTTTCAGCCCCACTGTTTCAGCCCCTCTGTTTCAGCCCCTCTGATTCAACCCCTCTGTTTCTCGCCCTCTGGTTCAGCCCCTCTGTTTCTCGCCCTCTGTTTCAGCCCCTCTGTTTCACGCCCCCTGTTTCAGCCCCTCTGTTTCTCACCCTCTGTTTCAGCCCCTCTGTTTCTCGCCCTCTGTTTCAGCCCCTGTGTTTCAGCCCCTCTGTTTCAGCCCCTCTGTTTCTCGCCCTCAGTTTCAGCCCCTCTGTTTCTCGCCCTCTGTTTCAGCCACTCTGTTTCTCGCCCTCTGTTTCAGCCCCTCTGTTTCAGCCCCTCTGTTTCATCCCCTCTGTTTCTCGCCCTCTGTTTCAGCCCCTCTGTTTCTCGCCCTCTGTTTCAGCCCCTCTGATTCAACCACTCTGTTTCAGCCGCTCTGATTCAGCCCCTCTGTTTCAGCCCCTCTGTTTCAGCCCCTCTGTTTCAGCCCCTCTGTTTCAGTCCCTCTGTTTCTCCCCCTCTGTTTCTCGCCCTCTGTTTCAGCCCCTATGTTTTTCGCCCTCTGTTTCAGCCCGTCTGTTTCAGCCTTCTGTTTCAGCCCCACTGTTTCAGCTCCTCTGTTTCAGCCCCTCTGATTCAGCCCCTCTGTTTCTCGCCCTCTGGTTCAGCCCCTCTGTTTCTCGCCCTCTGTTTCAGCCCCTCTGTTTCAGCCCCTCTGTTTCAGCCCCTCTGTTTCAGCCCCTCTGTTTCTCGCCCTCTGTTTCAGCCCCTCTGTTTCAGCCCCTCTGATTCAGCCCCTCTGTTTCAGCCCCTCTGTCTCTCGCCCTCTGTTTCAGCCCCTCTGATTCTCACCCTCTGTTTCAGCCCCTCTGTTTCAGCCCCTCTGTTTCTCGCCCTCTGTTTCAGCCCCTCTGTTTCAGCCCCTCTGATTCAGCCCCTCTGTTTCAGCCCCTCTGTCTCTCACCCACTGTTTCAGACCCTCTGTTTCTCACCCTCTGTTTCAGCCCCTCTGTTTCAGCCGCTCTGTTTCTCACCCTCTGTTTCAGCCCCTCTGTTTCTCGCCCTCTGTTTCAGCCCCTCTGATTCAGCCCCTCTGTCTCTCGCCCTCTGTTTCAGCCCCTATGTTTCTCGCCCTCTGTTTCAGCCCCTCTGTATCTCGCCCTCTTTTTCAGCCCCTCTGATTCAGCCCCTCTGTTTCAGCCCCTCTGTTTCAGCCCCACTGTTTCTCAACCTCTGTTTCAGCCCCTCTGTTTCTCGCCCTCTGTTTCAGCCCCTCTGTTTCTCGCCCTTTGTTTCAGCCCCTCTGTTTCTCGCCCTCTGTTTCAGTCCCTCTGTTTCAGCCCCTCTGTTTCAGCCCCTCTGTTTCAGCCACTCTGTTTCAGTCCCTCTGTTTCTCGCCCTCTGTTTCTCGCCCTCTGTTTCAGCCCCTGTGTTTCTCGCCCTCTGTTTCAGCCACTCTGATTCAGCCCCTCTGATTCAGCCCCACTGTTTCTCACCCTCTGTTTCAGCCCCTCTGTTTCTCGCCCTCTGTTTCAGCCTCTCTGTTTCAGCGCCTCTGTTTCTCGCCCTCTGTTTCAGCCCCTCTGTTTCTCGGCCTCTGTTTCAGCCCTTCTGTTTCTCGTCCTCTGTTTCAGCCCCTCTGTCTCAGACCCTCTGTTTCTCGCCCTCTGTTTCAGCCCCTCAGTTTCAGCCCCTCTGTTTATCGCCCTCTGTTTCTCCCCCTCTGTTTCTCGCCCTGTGTTTCAGCCCCTCTGTTTTTCGCCCTCTGGTTCAGCCCCTCTGTTTCTCACCCTCTGTTTCAGGCTCTCTGTTTCAGCCCGTCTGTTTCAGCCCCACTGTTTCTCGCCCTCTGTTTCAGCCCCTCTGTTTCAGCCCCTCTGTTTCTCACCCTCTGTTTCAGCCCCTCTGTTACACGCCCTCTGTTTCAGCCCCTCTGATTCAGCCCCTCTGTCTCTCGCCCTCTGTTTCAGCCCCTCTGTTTCTCGCCCTCTGTTTCAGCCCCTCTGTATCTCGCCCTCTGTTTCAGCCCCTCTGTTTCAGCCCCTCTGTTTCAGCCCCTCTGTTTCAGCCCCACTGTTTCTCAACCTCTGTTTCAGCCCCTCTGTTTCTCGCCCACTGTTTCAGTCCCTCTGTTTCAGCCCCTCTGTTTCAGCCCCTCTGTTTCAGCCACTCTGTTTCAGTCCCTCTGTTTCTCGCCCTCTGTTTCAGCCACTGTGTTTCTCGCCCTCTGTTTCAGCCCCTCTGATTCAGCCCCTCTGATTCAGCCCCACTGTTTCTCACCCTCTGTTTCAGCCCCTCTGTTTCTCGCCCTCTGTTTCAGCCCCTCTGTTTCTCGCCCCCTGTTTCAGCCTCTCTGTTTCAGCGCCTCTGTTTCTCGCCCTCTGTTTCAGCCCCTCTGTTTCTCGCCCTCTGTTTCAGCCACTCTGTTTCTCGCCCTCTGTTTCAGCCCCTCTGTTTCAGCCACTCTGTTTCAGCCCCTCTGTTTCTCGCCCTCTGTTTCAGCCCCTCTTTTTCTCGCCCTCTGTTTCAGCACCTCTGATTCAGCCCCTCTGTTTCAGGCTCTCTGTTTCAGCCCGTCTGTTTCAGCCCCTCTGTTTCAGCCACTCTGTTTCAGTCCCTCTGTTTCTCGCCCTCTGTTTCTCGCCCTCTGTTTCAGCCCCTGTGTTTCTCGCCCTCTGTTTCAGCCCCTCTGATTCAGCCCCTCTGATTCAGCCCCACTGTTTCTCACCCTCTGTTTCAGGCCCTCTGTTTCTCGCCCTCTGTTTCAGCCCCTCTGTTTCTCGCCCTCTGTTTCAGCCTCTCTGTTTCAGCGCCTCTGTTTCTCGCCCTCTGTTTCAGCCCCTCTGTTTCTCGGCCTCTGTTTCAGCCCCTCTGTTTCTCGCCCTCTGTTTCAGCCCCTCTGTCTCAGACCCTCTGTTTCTCGCCCTCTGTTTCAGCCCCTCAGTTTCAGCCCCTCTGTTTATCGCCCTCTGTTTCTCCCCTCTGTTTCTCGCACTGTGTTTCAGCCCCTCTGTTTTTCGCCCTCTGGTTCAGCCCCTCTGTTTCTCACCCTCTGTTTCAGGCTCTCTGTTTCAGCCCGTCTGTTTCAGCCCCACTGTTTCTCGCCCTCTGTTTCAGCCCCTCTGTTTCAGCCCCTCTGTTTCTCACCCTCTGTTTCAGCCCCTCTGTTACTCGCCCTCTGTTTCAGCCCCTCTGATTCAGCCCCTCTGTCTCTCGCCCTCTGTTTCAGCCCCTCTGTTTCTCGCCCTCTGTTTCAGCCCCTCTGTATCTCGCCCTCTGTTTCAGCCCCTCTGTTTCAGCCCCTCTGATTCAGCCCCTCTGTTTCTCGCCCTCTGGTTCAGCCCCTCTGTTTCTCGCCCTCTGTTTCAGCCCCTCTGTTTCAGCCCCTCTGTTTCAGCCCCTCTGTTTCAGCCCCTCTGTTTCTCGCCCTCTGTTTCAGCCCCTCTGTTTCAGCCCCTCTGATTCAGCCCCTCTGTTTCTCGCCCTCTGTTTCAGCCCCTCTGATTCGGCCCCTCTGATTCAGCCCCTCTGATTCAGCCCCTCTGTTTCTCGCCCTGTTTCAGCCCCTCTGTTTCAGCCCCTCTGTTTCAGCCACTCTGTTTCACACCCTCTGTTTCAACCCCTCTGATTCAGCCCCTCTGATTCAGCCCCTCTGATTCAGCCCCTCTGATTCAGCCCCTCTGTTTCCCGCCTCTCTGTTTCAGCCCCACTGTTTCTCAACCTCTGTTTCAGCCCCTCTGTTTCTCGCCCACTGTTTCAGTCCCTCTGTTTCAGCCCCTCCCTTTCAGCCACTCTGTTTCAGCCACTCTGTTTCAGTCCCTCTGTTTCTCGCCCTCTGTTTCAGCCACTGTGTTTCTCGCCCTCTGTTTCAGCCCCTCTGATTCAGCCCCTCTGATTCAGCCCCACTGTTTCTCACCCTCTGTTTCAGCCCCTCTGTTTCTCGCTCTCTGTTTCAGCCCCTCTGTTTCTCGCCCCCTGTTTCAGCCTCTCTGTTTCAGCGCCTCTGTTTCTCGCCCTCTGTTTCAGCCCCTCTGTTTCTCGCCCTCTGTTTCAGCCACTCTGTTTCTCGCCCTCTGTTTCAGCCCCTCTGTTTCAGCCACTCTGTTTCAGCCCCTCTGTTTCTCGCCCTCTGTTTCAGCCCCTCTTTTTCTCGCCCTCTGTTTCAGCCCCTCTGATTCAGCCCCTCTGTTTCAGCCGCTCTGATTCAGCCCCTCTGTTTCAGCCACTCTGTTTCAGCCCCTCTGTTTCAGTCCCTCTGTTTCTCCCCCTCTTTTTCTCGCCCTCTGTTTCAGCCCCTCTGTTTTTCGCCTTCTGTTTCAGCCCCTCTGTTTCTCGCCCTCTGTTTCAGGCTCTCTGTTTCAGCCCGTCTGTTTCAGCCCCTCTGTTTCAGCCCCACTGTTTCAGCCCCTCTGTTTCAGCCCCTCTGATTCAGCCCCTCTGTTTCTCGCCCTCTGGTTCAGCCCCTCTGTTTCTCGCCCTCTGTTTCAGCCCCTCTGTTTCACGCCCCCTGTTTCAGCCCCTCTGTTTCTCACCCTCTGTTTCAGCCCCTCTGTTTCTCGCCCTCTGTTTCAGCCCCTGTGTTTCAGCCCCTCTGTTTCAGCCCCTCTGTTTCTCGCCCTCTGTTTCAGCCCCTCTGTTTCTTGCCCTCTGTTTCAGCCACTCTGTTTCTCGCCCTCTGTTTCAGCCCCTCTGTTTCAGCCCCTCTGTTTCTCGCCCTCTGTTTCAGCCCCTCTGTTTCAGCCCCTCTGTTTCTCGCCCTCTGTTTCAGCCCCTCTGTTTCTCGCCCTCTGTTTCAGCCCCTCTGATTCAACCACTCTGTTTCAGCCGCTCTGATTCAGCCCCTCTGTTTCAGCCCCTCTGTTTCAGCCCCTCTGTTTCAGCCCCTCTGTTTCAGTCCCTCTGTTTCTCCCCCTCTGTTTCTCGCCCTCTGTTTCAGCCCCTCTGTTTTTCGCCCTCTGTTTCAGCCCCTCTGTTTCTCGCCCTCTGTTTCAGGCTCTCTGTTTCAGCCCGTCTGTTTCAGCCCGTCTGTTTCAGCCCCACTGTTTCAGCTCCTCTGTTTCAGCCCCTCTGATTCAGCCCCTCTGTTTCTCGCCCTCTGGTTCAGCCCCTCTGTTTCTCGCCCTCTGTTTCAGCCCCTCTGTTTCAGCCCCTCTGTTTCAGCCCCTCTGTTTCAGCCCCTCTGTTTCTCGCCCTCTGTTTCAGCCCCTCTGTTTCAGCCCCTCTGATTCAGCCCCTCTGTTTCTCGCCCTCTGTTTCAGCCCCTCTGATTCGGCCCCTCTGATTCAGCCCCTCTGATTCAGCCCCTCTGTTTCTCGCCCTGTTTCAGCCCCTCTGTTTCAGCCCCTCTGTTTCAGCCACTCTGTTTCACACCCTCTGTTTCAGCCCCTCTGATTCAGCCCCTCTGATTCAGCCCCTCTGATTCAGCCCCTCTGATTCAGCCCCTCTGTTTCCCGCCTCTCTGTTTCAGCCCCACTGTTTCTCAACCTCTGTTTCAGCCCCTCTGTTTCTCGCCCACTGTTTCAGTCCCTCTGTTTCAGCCCCTCCCTTTCAGCCCCTCTGTTTCAGCCACTCTGTTTCAGTCCCTCTGTTTCTCGCCCTCTGTTTCAGCCACTGTGTTTCTCGCCCTCTGTTTCAGCCCCTCTGATTCAGCCCCTCTGATTCAGCCCCACTGTTTCTCACCCTCTGTTTCAGCCCCTCTGTTTCTCGCTCTCTGTTTCAGCCCCTCTGTTTCTCGCCCCCTGTTTCAGCCTCTCTGTTTCAGCGCCTCTGTTTCTCGCCCTCTGTTTCAGCCCCTCTGTTTCTCGCCCTCTGTTTCAGCCACTCTGTTTCTCGCCCTCTGTTTCAGCCCCTCTGTTTCAGCCACTCTGTTTCAGCCCCTCTGTTTCTCGCCCTCTGTTTCAGCCCCTCTTTTTCTCGCCCTCTGTTTCAGCCCCTCTGATTCAGCCCCTCTGTTTCAGCCGCTCTGATTCAGCCCCTCTGTTTCAGCCACTCTGTTTCAGCCCCTCTGTTTCAGTCCCTCTGTTTCTCCCCCTCTTTTTCTCGCCCTCTGTTTCAGCCCCTCTATTTTTCGCCCTCTGTTTCAGCCCCTCTGTTTCTCGCCCTCTGTTTCAGGCTCTCTGTTTCAGCCCGTCTGTTTCAGCCCCTCTGTTTCAGCCCCACTGTTTCAGCCCCTCTGTTTCAGCCCCTCTGATTCAGCCCCTCTGTTTCTCGCCCTCTGGTTCAGCCCCTCTGTTTCTCGCCCTCTGTTTCAGCCCCTCTGTTTCACGCCCCCTGTTTCAGCCCCTCTGTTTCTCACCCTCTGTTTCAGCCCCTCTGTTTCTCGCCCTCTGTTTCAGCCCCTGTGTTTCAGCCCCTCTGTTTCAGCCCCTCTGTTTCTCGCCCTCTGTTTCAGCCCCTCTGTTTCTTGCCCTCTGTTTCAGCCACTCTGTTTCTCGCCCGCTGTTTCAGCCCCTCTGTTTCAGCCCCTCTGTTTCTCGCCCTCTGTTTCAGCCCCTCTGTTTCAGCCCCTCTGTTTCTCGCCCTCTGTTTCAGCCCCTCTGTTTCTCGCCCTCTGTTTCAGCCCCTCTGATTCAACCACTCTGTTTCAGCCGCTCTGATTCAGCCCCTCTGTTTCAGCCCCTCTGTTTCAGCCCCTCTGTTTCAGCCCCTCTGTTTCAGTCCCTCTGTTTCTCCCCCTCTGTTTCTCGCCCTCTGTTTCAGCCCCTCTGTTTTTCGCCCTCTGTTTCAGCCCCTCTGTTTCTCGCCCTCTGTTTCAGGCTCTCTGTTTCAGCCCGTCTGTTTCAGCCCGTCTGTTTCAGCCCCACTGTTTCAGCTCCTCTGTTTCAGCCCCTCTGATTCAGCCCCTCTGTTTCTCGCCCTCTGGTTCAGCCCCTCTGTTTCTCGCCCTCTGTTTCAGCCCCTCTGTTTCAGCCCCTCTGTTTCAGCCCCTCTGTTTCAGCCCCTCTGTTTCTCGCCCTCTGTTTCAGCCCCTCTGTTTCAGCCCCTCTGAATCAGCCCCTCTGTTTCTCGCCCTCTGTTTCAGCCCCTCTGATTCGGCCCCTCTGATTCAGCCCCTCTGATTCAGCCCCTCTGTTTCTCGCCCTGTTTCAGCCCCTCTGTTTCAGCCCCTCTGTTTCAGCCCCTCTGTTTCACACCCTCTGTTTCAGCCCCTCTGATTCAGCCCCTCTGATTCAGCCCCTCTGATTCAGCCCCTCTGTTTCCCGCCTCTCTGTTTCCCGCCCCTCTGTTTCCCTCCCCTCTGTTTCAGCCCCTCTGTTTCACGCCCCCTGTTTCAGCCCCTCTGTTTCTCACCCTCTGTTTCAGCCCCTCTGTTTCTCGCCCTCTGTTTCAGCCCCTGTGTTTCAGCCCCTCTGTTTCAGCCCCTCTGCATCTCGCCCACTGTTTCAGCCCCTCTGTTTCAGCCCCTCTGTTTCTCGCAGTCTGTTTCAGCCCCTCTGTTTCTCGCCCTTTTTTTCAGCCCCTCTGTTTCTCGCCCTCTGTTTCAGCCCCTCTGTTTCTCGCCCTCTGTTTCAGCCCCTCTGTTTCTCGCCCTCTGTTTCAGCCCCTCTGTTTCAGCCACTCTGTTTCTCACCCGCTGTTTCAGCCCCTCTGTTTCTCACCCTCTGTTTCAGCTCCTCTGTTTCAGCCACTCTGTTTCACACCCTCTGTTTCAGCCGCTCTGATTCAGCCCCTCTGTTTCCCGCCTCTCTGTTTCAGCCCCACTGTTTCTCAACCTCTGTTTCAGCCCCTCTGTTTCTCGCCCACTGTTTCAGTCCCTCTGTTTCAGCCCCTCCCTTTCAGCCACTCTGTTTCAGCCACTCTGTTTCAGTCCCTCTGTTTCTCGCCCTCTGTTTCAGCCACTGTGTTTCTCGCCCTCTGTTTCAGCCCCTCTGATTCAGCCCCTCTGATTCAGCCCCACTGTTTCTCACCCTCTGTTTCAGCCCCTCTGTTTCTCGCTCTCTGTTTCAGCCCCTCTGTTTCTCGCCCCCTGTTTCAGCCTCTCTGTTTCAGCGCCTCTGTTTCTCGCCCTCTGTTTCAGCCCCTCTGTTTCTCGCCCTCTGTTTCAGCCACTCTGTTTCTCGCCCTCTGTTTCAGCCCCTCTGTTTCAGCCACTCTGTTTCAGCCCCTCTGTTTCTCGCCCTCTGTTTCAGCCCCTCTTTTTCTCGCCCTCTGTTTCAGCCCCTCTGATTCAGCCCCTCTGTTTCAGCCGCTCTGATTCAGCCCCTCTGTTTCAGCCACTCTGTTTCAGCCCCTCTGTTTCAGTCCCTCTGTTTCTCCCCCTCTTTTTCTCGCCCTCTGTTTCAGCCCCTCTGTTTTTCGCCTTCTGTTTCAGCCCCTCTGTTTCTCGCACTCTGTTTCAGGCTCTCTGTTTCAGCCCGTCTGTTTCAGCCCCTCTGTTTCAGCCCCACTGTTTCAGCCCCTCTGTTTCAGCCCCTCTGATTCAGCCCCTCTGTTTCTCGCCCTCTGGTTCAGCCCCTCTGTTTCTCGCCCTCTGTTTCAGCCCCTCTGTTTCACGCCCCCTGTTTCAGCCCCTCTGTTTCTCACCCTCTGTTTCAGCCCCTCTGTTTCTCGCCCTCTGTTTCAGCCCCTGTGTTTCAGCCCCTCTGTTTCAGCCCCTCTGTTTCTCGCCCTCTGTTTCAGCCCCTCTGTTTCTTGCCCTCTGTTTCAGCCACTCTGTTTCTCGCCCTCTGTTTCAGCCCCTCTGTTTCAGCCCCTCTGTTTCTCGCCCTCTGTTTCAGCCCCTCTGTTTCAGACCCTCTGTTTCTCGCCCTCTGTTTCAGCCCCTCTGTTTCTCGCCCTCTGTTTCAGCCCCTCTGATTCAACCACTCTGTTTCAGCCGCTCTGATTCAGCCCCTCTGTTTCAGCCCCTCTGTTTCAGCCCCTCTGTTTCAGCCCCTCTGTTTCAGTCCCTCTGTTTCTCCCCCTCTGTTTCTCGCCCTCTGTTTCAGCCCCTCTGTTTTTCGCCCTCTGTTTCAGCCCCTCTGTTTCTCGCCCTCTGTTTCAGGCTCTCTGTTTCAGCCCGTCTGTTTCAGCCCGTCTGTTTCAGCCCCACTGTTTCAGCTCCTCTGTTTCAGCCCCTCTGATTCAGCCCCTCTGTTTCTCGCCCTCTGGTTCAGCCCCTCTGTTTCTCGCCCTCTGTTTCAGCCCCTCTGTTTCAGCCCCTCTGTTTCAGCCCCTCTGTTTCTCGCCCTCTGTTTCAGCCCCTCTGTTTCAGCCCCTCTGATTCAGCCCCTCTGTTTCTCGCCCTCTGTTTCAGCCCCTCTGATTCGGCCCCTCTGATTCAGCCCCTCTGATTCAGCCCCTCTGTTTCTCGCCCTGTTTCAGCCCCTCTGTTTCAGCCCCTCTGTTTCAGCCACTCTGTTTCACACCCTCTGTTTCAGCCCCTCTGATTCAGCCCCTCTGATTCAGCCCCTCTGATTCAGCCCCTCTGATTCAGCCCCTCTGTTTCCCGCCTCTCTGTTTCAGCCCCACTGTTTCTCAACCTCTGTTTCAGCCCCTCTGTTTCTCGCCCACTGTTTCAGTCCCTCTGTTTCAGCCCCTCCCTTTCAGCCCCTCTGTTTCAGCCACTCTGTTTCAGTCCCTCTGTTTCTCGCCCTCTGTTTCAGCCACTGTGTTTCTCGCCCTCTGTTTCAGCCCCTCTGATTCAGCCCCTCTGATTCAGCCCCACTGTTTCTCACCCTCTGTTTCAGCCCCTCTGTTTCTCGCTCTCTGTTTCAGCCCCTCTGTTTCTCGCCCCCTGTTTCAGCCTCTCTGTTTCAGCGCCTCTGTTTCTCGCCCTCTGTTTCAGCCCCTCTGTTTCTCGCCCTCTGTTTCAGCCACTCTGTTTCTCGCCCTCTGTTTCAGCCCCTCTGTTTCAGCCACTCTGTTTCAGCCCCTCTGTTTCTCGCCCTCTGTTTCAGCCCCTCTTTTTCTCGCCCTCTGTTTCAGCCCCTCTGATTCAGCCCCTCTGTTTCAGCCGCTCTGATTCAGCCCCTCTGTTTCAGCCACTCTGTTTCAGCCCCTCTGTTTCAGTCCCTCTGTTTCTCCCCCTCTTTTTCTCGCCCTCTGTTTCAGCCCCTCTATTTTTCGCCCTCTGTTTCAGCCCCTCTGTTTCTCGCCCTCTGTTTCAGGCTCTCTGTTTCAGCCCGTCTGTTTCAGCCCCTCTGTTTCAGCCCCACTGTTTCAGCCCCTCTGTTTCAGCCCCTCTGATTCAGCCCCTCTGTTTCTCGCCCTCTGGTTCAGCCCCTCTGTTTCTCGCCCTCTGTTTCAGCCCCTCTGTTTCACGCCCCCTGTTTCAGCCCCTCTGTTTCTCACCCTCTGTTTCAGCCCCTCTGTTTCTCGCCCTCTGTTTCAGCCCCTGTGTTTCAGCCCCTCTGTTTCAGCCCCTCTGTTTCTCGCCCTCTGTTTCAGCCCCTCTGTTTCTTGCCCTCTGTTTCAGCCACTCTGTTTCTCGCCCGCTGTTTCAGCCCCTCTGTTTCAGCCCCTCTGTTTCTCGCCCTCTGTTTCAGCCCCTCTGTTTCAGCCCCTCTGTTTCTCGCCCTCTGTTTCAGCCCCTCTGTTTCTCGCCCTCTGTTTCAGCCCCTCTGATTCAACCACTCTGTTTCAGCCGCTCTGATTCAGCCCCTCTGTTTCAGCCCCTCTGTTTCAGCCCCTCTGTTTCAGCCCCTCTGTTTCAGTCCCTCTGTTTCTCCCCCTCTGTTTCTCGCCCTCTGTTTCAGCCCCTCTGTTTTTCGCCCTCTGTTTCAGCCCCTCTGTTTCTCGCCCTCTGTTTCAGGCTCTCTGTTTCAGCCCGTCTGTTTCAGCCCGTCTGTTTCAGCCCCACTGTTTCAGCTCCTCTGTTTCAGCCCCTCTGATTCAGCCCCTCTGTTTCTCGCCCTCTGGTTCAGCCCCTCTGTTTCTCGCCCTCTGTTTCAGCCCCTCTGTTTCAGCCCCTCTGTTTCAGCCCCTCTGTTTCAGCCCCTCTGTTTCTCGCCCTCTGTTTCAGCCCCTCTGTTTCAGCCCCTCTGAATCAGCCCCTCTGTTTCTCGCCCTCTGTTTCAGCCCCTCTGATTCGGCCCCTCTGATTCAGCCCCTCTGATTCAGCCCCTCTGTTTCTCGCCCTGTTTCAGCCCCTCTGTTTCAGCCCCTCTGTTTCAGCCCCTCTGTTTCACACCCTCTGTTTCAGCCCCTCTGATTCAGCCCCTCTGATTAAGCCCCTCTGATTCAGCCCCTCTGTTTCCCGCCTCTCTGTTTCCCGCCCCTCTGTTTCCCTCCCCTCTGTTTCAGCCCCTCTGTTTCACGCCCCCTGTTTCAGCCCCTCTGTTTCTCACCCTCTGTTTCAGCCCCTCTGTTTCTCGCCCTCTGTTTCAGCCCCTGTGTTTCAGCCCCTCTGTTTCAGCCCCTCTGCATCTCGCCCACTGTTTCAGCCCCTCTGTTTCAGCCCCTCTGTTTCTCGCAGTCTGTTTCAGCCCCTCTGTTTCTCGCCCTTTTTTTCAGCCCCTCTGTTTCTCGCCCTCTGTTTCAGCCCCTCTGTTTCTCGCCCTCTGTTTCAGCCCCTCTGTTTCTCGCCCTCTGTTTCAGCCCCTCTGTTTCAGCCACTCTGTTTCTCACCCGCTGTTTCAGCCCCTCTGTTTCTCACCCTCTGTTTCAGCTCCTCTGTTTCAGCCACTCTGTTTCACACCCTCTGTTTCAGCTGCTCTGATTCAGCCCCTCTGTTTCAGCCACTCTGTTTCAGCCCCTCTGTTTCAGTCCCTCTGTTTCTCGCCCTGTTTCAGCCCCTCTGTTTCAGCCCCTCTGTTTCAGCCACTCTGTTTCACACCCTCTGTTTCAGCCCCTCTGATTCAGCCCCTCTGATTCAGCCCCTCTGATTCAGCCCCTCTGATTCAGCCCCTCTGTTTCCCGCCTCTCTGTTTCAGCCCCACTGTTTCTCAACCTCTGTTTCAGCCCCTCTGTTTCTCGCCCACTGTTTCAGTCCCTCTGTTTCAGCCCCTCCCTTTCAGCCCCTCTGTTTCAGCCACTCTGTTTCAGTCCCTCTGTTTCTCGCCCTCTGTTTCAGCCACTGTGTTTCTCGCCCTCTGTTTCAGCCCCTCTGATTCAGCCCCTCTGATTCAGCCCCACTGTTTCTCACCCTCTGTTTCAGCCCCTCTGTTTCTCGCTCTCTGTTTCAGCCCCTCTGTTTCTCGCCCCCTGTTTCAGCCTCTCTGTTTCAGCGCCTCTGTTTCTCGCCCTCTGTTTCAGCCCCTCTGTTTCTCGCCCTCTGTTTCAGCCACTCTGTTTCTCGCCCTCTGTTTCAGCCCCTCTGTTTCAGCCACTCTGTTTCAGCCCCTCTGTTTCTCGCCCTCTGTTTCAGCCCCTCTTTTTCTCGCCCTCTGTTTCAGCCCCTCTGATTCAGCCCCTCTGTTTCAGCCGCTCTGATTCAGCCCCTCTGTTTCAGCCACTCTGTTTCAGCCCCTCTGTTTCAGTCCCTCTGTTTCTCCCCCTCTTTTTCTCGCCCTCTGTTTCAGCCCCTCTGTTTTTCGCCCTCTGTTTCAGCCCCTCTGTTTCTCGCCCTCTGTTTCAGGCTCTCTGTTTCAGCCCGTCTGTTTCAGCCCCTCTGTTTCAGCCCCACTGTTTCAGCCCCTCTGTTTCAGCCCCTCTGATTCAGCCCCTCTGTTTCTCGCCCTCTGGTTCAGCCCCTCTGTTTCTCGCCCTCTGTTTCAGCCCCTCTGTTTCACGCCCCCTGTTTCAGCCCCTCTGTTTCTCACCCTCTGTTTCAGCCCCTCTGTTTCTCGCCCTCTGTTTCAGCCCCTGTGTTTCAGCCCCTCTGTTTCAGCCCCTCTGTTTCTCGCCCTCTGTTTCAGCCCCTCTGTTTCTTGCCCTCTGTTTCAGCCACTCTGTTTCTCGCCCTCTGTTTCAGCCCCTCTGTTTCAGCCCCTCTGTTTCTCGCCCTCTGTTTCAGCCCCTCTGTTTCAGCCCCTCTGTTTCTCGCCCTCTGTTTTAGCCCCTCTGTTTCTCGCCCTCTGTTTCAGCCCCTCTGATTCAACCACTCTGTTTCAGCCGCTCTGATTCAGCCCCTCTGTTTCAGCCCCTCTGTTTCAGCCCCTCTGTTTCAGCCCCTCTGTTTCAGTCCCTCTGTTTCTCCCCCTCTGTTTCTCGCCCTCTGTTTCAGCCCCTCTGTTTTTCGCCCTCTGTTTCAGCCCCTCTGTTTCTCGCCCTCTGTTTCAGGCTCTCTGTTTCAGCCCGTCAGTTTCAGCCCGTCTGTTTCAGCCCCACTGTTTCAGCTCCTCTGTTTCAGCCCCTCTGATTCAGCCCCTCTGTTTCTCGCCCTCTGGTTCAGCCCCTCTGTTTCTCGCCCTCTGTTTCAGCCCCTCTGTTTCAGCCCCTCTGTTTCAGCCCCTCTGTTTCAGCCCCTCTGTTTCTCGCCCTCTGTTTCAGCCCCTCTGTTTCAGCCCCTCTGATTCAGCCCCTCTGTTTCTCGCCCTCTGTTTCAGCCCCTCTGATTCGGCCCCTCTGATTCAGCCCCTCTGATTCAGCCCCTCTGTTTCTCGCCCTGTTTCAGCCCCTCTGTTTCAGCCCCTCTGTTTCAGCCCCTCTGTTTCACACCCTCTGTTTCAGCCCCTCTGATTCAGCCCCTCTGATTCAGCCCCTCTGATTCAGCCCCTCTGTTTCCCGCCTCTCTGTTTCCCGCCCCTCTGTTTCCCTCCCCTCTGTTTCAGCCCCTCTGTTTCACGCCCCCTGTTTCAGCCCCTCTGTTTCTCACCCTCTGTTTCAGCCCCTCTGTTTCTCGCCCTCTGTTTCAGCCCCTGTGTTTCAGCCCCTCTGTTTCAGCCCCTCTGCATCTCGCCCACTGTTTCAGCCCCTCAGTTTCAGACCCTCTGTTTCTCGCAGTCTGTTTCAGCCCCTCTGTTTCTCGCCCTTTTTTTCAGCCCCTCTGTTTCTCGCCCTCTGTTTCAGCCCCTCTGTTTCTCGCCCTCTGTTTCAGCCCCTCTGTTTCTCGCCCTCTGTTTCAGCCCCTCTGTTTCAGCCACTCTGTTTCTCACCCGCTGTTTCAGCCCCTCTGTTTCTCACCCTCTGTTTCAGCCCCTCTGTTTCAGCCCCTCTGTTTCTCACCCTCTGTTTCAGCCCCTCTGTTTCTCGCCCTCTGTTTCAGCCCCTCTGATTCAGCCCCTCTGTCTCTCGCCCTCTGTTTCAGCCCCTCTGTTTCTCGCCCTCTGTTTCAGCCCCTCTGTATCACGCCCTGTTTTTCAGCCCCTCTGTTTCAGCCCCTTTGTTTCAGCCCCTCTGTTTCAGCCCCACTGTTTCTCAACCTCTGTTTCAGCCCCTCTGTTTCTCGCCCTCTGTTTCAGCCCCTCTGTTTCTCGCCCTTTGTTTCAGCCCCTCTGTTTCTCGCCCTCTGTTTCAGCCCCTCTGTTTCTCACCCTCTGTTTCAGCCCCTCTGTTTCAGCCCCTCTGTTTCTCACCCTCTGTTTCAGCCCCTCTGTTTCTCGCCCTCTGTTTCAGCCCCTCTGTTTCAGCCCCTCTGTTTCAGCCCCTCTGTTTCAGCCCCACTGTTTCTCAACCTCTGTTTCAGCCCCTCTGTTTCAGTCCCTCTGTTTCAGCCCCTCTGTTTCAGCCCGTCTGTTGCAGCCACTCTGTTTCAGTCCCTCTGTTTCTCGCCCTCTGTTTCAGCAACTGTGTTTCTCGCCCTCTGTTTCAGCCCCTCTGATTCAGCCCCTCTGATTCAGCCCCACTGTTTCTCACCCTCTGTTTCAGCCCCTCTGTTTCTCGCCCTCTGTTTCAGCGCCTCTGTTTCTCGCCCTCTGTTTCAGCCCCTCTGTTTCTCGCCCTCTGTTTCAGCCACTCTGTTTCTCGCCCTCTGTTTCAGCCCCTCTGTTTCAGCCACTCTGTTTCAGCCCCTCAGTTTCTCGCCCTCTGTTTCAGACCCTCTGTTTCTCGCCCTCTGTTTCAGCCCCTCTGATTCAGCCCCTCTGTTTCAGCCGCTCTGATTCAGCCCATCTGTTTCAGCCCCTCCGTTTCAGCCCCTCTGTTTCAGTCCCTCTGTTTCTCCCCCTCTTTTTCTCGCCCTCTGTTTCAGCCCCTCTGTTTTTCGCCCTCTGTTTCAGCCCCTCTGTTTCTCGCCCTCTGTTTCAGGCTCTCTGTTTCAGCCCGTCTGTTTCAGCCCCTCTGTTTCAGCCCCACTGTTTCAGCCCCTCTGTTTCAGCCCCTCTGATTCAGCCCCTCTGTTTCTCGCCCTCTGGTTCAGCCCCTCTGTTTCTCGCCCTCTGTTTCAGCCCCTCTGTTTCACGCCCCCTGTTTCAGCCCCTCTGTTTCTCACCCTCTGTTTCAGCCCCTCTGTTTCTCGCCCTCTGTTTCAGCCCCTGTGTTTCAGCCCCTCTGTTTCAGCCCCTCTGTTTCTCGCCCTCAGTTTCAGCCCCTCTGTTTCTCGCCCTCTGTTTCAGCCACTCTGTTTCTCGCCCTCTGTTTCAGCCCCTCTGTTTCAGCCCCTCTGTTTCATTCCCTCTGTTTCTCGCCCTCTGTTTCAGCCCCTCTGTTTCTCGCCCTCTGTTTCAGCCCCTCTGATTCAACCACTCTGTTTCAGCCGCTCTGATTCAGCCCCTCTGTTTCAGCCCCTCTGTTTCAGCCCCTCTGTTTCAGCCCCTCTGTTTCAGTCCCTCTGTTTCTCCCCCTGTGTTTCTCGCCCCCTGTTTCAGCCCCTCTGTTTTTCGCCCTCTGTTTCAGCCCCTCTGTTTCTCGCCCTCTGTTTCAGGCTCTCTGTTTCAGCCCGTCTGTTTCAGCCTTCTGTTTCAGCCCCACTGTTTCAGCTCCTCTGTTTCAGCCCCTCTGATTCAGCCCCTCTGTTTCTCGCCCTCTGGTTCAGCCCCTCTGTTTCTTGCCCTCTGTTTCAGCCCCTCTGTTTCAGCCCCTCTGTTTCAGCCCCTCTGTTTCAGCCCCTCTGTTTCTCGCCCTCTGTTTCAGCCCCTCTGTTTCAGCCCCTCTGTTTCTCGCCCTCTGTTTCAGCCCCTCTGTTTCAGCCCCTCTGTTTCAGCCCCTCTGTTTCAGCCCCTCTGTTTCTCGCCCTCTGATTCAGCCCCTCTGTTTCAGCCCCTCTGTTTCTCGCCCTCTGTTTCAGCCCCTCTGATTCGGCCCCTCTGATTCAGCCCCTCTGATTCAGCCCTTCTGTTTCTCGCCCTGTTTCAGCCCCTCTGTTTCAGCCCCTCTGTTTCAGCCCCTCTGTTTCTCACCCTCTGTTTCAGCCCCTCTGATTCAGCCCCTCTGATTCAGCCCCTCTGATTCAGCCCCTCTGATTCAGCCCCTCTGTTTCCCGCCTCTCTGTTTCCCGCCCCTCTGTTTCCCTCCCCTCTGTTTCAGCCCCTCTGTTTCACGCCCCCTGTTTCAGCCCCTCTGTTTCTCACCCTCTGTTTCAGCCCCTCTGTTTCTCGCCCTCTGTTTCAGCCCCTGTGTTTCAGCCCCTCTGTTTCAGCCCCTCTGTATCTCGCCCACTGTTTCAGCCCCTCTGTTTCAGCCCCTCTGTTTCTCGCACTCTGTTTCAGCCCCTCTGTTTCTCGCCCTTTTTTTCAGCCCCTCTGTTTCTCGCCCTCTGTTTCAGCCCCTCTGTTTCTCGCCCTCTGTTTCAGCCCCTCTGTTTCTCGCCCTCTGTTTCAGCCCCTCTGTTTCAGCCACTCTGTTTCTCACCCACTGTTTCAGCCCCTCTGTTTCTCACCCTCTGTTTCAGCCCCTCTGTTTCAGCCCCTCTGTTTCTCACCCTCTGTTTCAGCCCCTCTGTTTCTCGCCCTCTGTTTCAGCCCCTCTGATTCAGCCCCTCTGTCTCTCGCCCTCTGTTTCAGCCCCTATGTTTCTCGCCCTCTGTTTCAGCCCCTCTGTATCTCGCCCTCTTTTTCAGCCCCTCTGTTTCAGCCCCTCTGTTTCAGCCCCTCTGTTTCAGCCCCACTGTTTCTCAACCTCTGTTTCAGCCCCTCTGTTTCTCGCCCTCTGTTTCAGCCCCTCTGTTTCTCGCCCTTTGTTTCATCCCCTCTGTTTCTCGCCCTCTGTTTCAGTCCCGCTGTTTCAGCCCCTCTGTTTCAGCCCCTCTGTTTCAGCCACTCTGTTTCAGTCCCTCTGTTTCTCGCCCTCTGTTTCTCGCCCTCTGTTTCAGCCCCTGTGTTTTTCGCCCTCTGTTTCAGCCCCTCTGATTCAGCCCCACTGTTTCTCACCCTCTGTTTCAGCCCCTCTGTTTCTCGCCCTCTGTTTCAGCCCCTCTGTTTCTCGCCCTCTGTTTCAGCCTCTCTGTTTCAGCGCCTCTGTTTCTCGCCCTCTGTTTCAGCCCCTCTGTTTCTCGGCCTCTGTTTCAGCCCCTCTGTTTCTCGCCCTCTGTTTCAGCCCCTCTGTCTCAGACCCTCTGTTTCTCGCCCTCTGTTTCAGCCCCTCAGTTTCAGCCCCTCTGTTTATCGCCCTCTGTTTCTCCCCCTCTGTTTCTCGCCCTGTGTTTCAGCCCCTCTGTTTTTCGCCCTCTGGTTCAGCCCCTTTGTTTCTCACCCTCTGTTTCAGGCTCTCTGTTTCAGCCCGTCTGTTTCAGCCCCACTGTTTCTCGCCCTCTGTTTCAGCCCCTCTGTTTCTGCCCCTCTGTTTCTCACCCTCTGTTTCAGCCCCTCTGTTACTCGCCCTCTGTTTCAGCCCCTCTGATTCAGCCCCTCTGTCTCTCGCCCTCTGTTTCAGCCCCTCTGTTTCTCGCCCTCTGTTTCAGCCCCTCTGTATCTCGCCCTCTGTTTCAGCCCCTCTGTTTCAGCCCCTCTGTTTCAGCCCCACTGTTTCTCAACCTCTGTTTCAGCCCCTCTGTTTCTCGCCCACTGTTTCAGTCCCTCTGTTTCAGCCCCTCTGTTTCAGCCCCTCTGTTTCAGCCACTCTGTTTCAGTCCCTCTGTTTCTCGCCCTCTGTTTCAGCCACTGTGTTTCTCGCCCTCTGTTTCAGCCCCTCTGATTCAGCCCCTCTGATTCAGCCCCACTGTTTCTCACCCTCTGTTTCAGCCCCTCTGTTTCTCGCCCTCTGTTTCAGCCCCTCTGTTTCTCGCCCCCTGTTTCAGCCTCTCTGTTTCAGCGCCTCTGTTTCTCGCCCTCTGTTTCAGCCCCTCTGTTTCTCGCCCTCTGTTTCAGCCACTCTGTTTCTCGCCCTCTGTTTCAGCCCCTCTGTTTCAGCCACTCTGTTTCAGCCCCCCTGTTTCTCGCCCTCTGTTTCAGCCCCTCTTTTTCTCGCCCTCTGTTTCAGCCCCTCTGATTCAGCCCCTCTGTTTCAGCCGCTCTGATTCAGCCCCTCTGTTTCAGCCCCTCTGTTTCAGCCCCTCTGTTTCAGTCCCTCTGTTTCTCCCCCTCTTTTTCTCGCCCTCTGTTTCAGCCCCTCTGTTTTTCGCCCTCTGTTTCAGCCCCTCTGTTTCTCGCCCTCTGTTTCAGGCTCTCTGTTTCAGCCCGTCTGTTTCAGCCCCTCTGTTTCAGCCACTCTGTTTCAGTCCCTCTGTTTCTCGCCCTCTGTTTCTCGCCCTCTGTTTCAGCCCCTGTGTTTCTCGCCCTCTGTTTCAGCCCCTCTGATTCAGCCCCTCTGATTCAGCCCCACTGTTTCTCACTCTCTGTTTCAGCCCCTCTGTTTCTCGCCCTCTGTTTCAGCCCCTCTGTTTCTCGCCCTCTGTTTCAGCCTCTCTGTTTCAGCGCCTCTGTTTCTCGCCCTCTGTTTCAGCCCCTCTGTTTCTCGGCCTCTGTTTCAGCCCCTCTGTTTCTCGCCCTCTGTTTCAGCCCCTCTGTCTCAGAACCTCTGTTTCTCGCCCTCTGTTTCAGCCCCTCAGTTTCAGCCCCTCTGTTTATCGCCCTCTGTTTCTCCCCCTCTGTTTCTCGCCCTGTGTTTCAGCCCCTCTGTTTTTCGCCCTCTGGTTCAGCCCCTCTGTTTCTCACCCTCTGTTTCAGGCTCTCTGTTTCAGCCCGTCTGTTCCAGCCCCACTGTTTCTCGCCCTCTGTTTCAGCCCCTCTGTTTCAGCCCCTCTGTTTCTCACCCTCTGTTTCAGCCCCTCTGTTACTCGCCCTCTGTTTCAGCCCCTCTGATTCAGCCCCGCTGTCTCTCGCCCTCTGTTTCAGCCCCTCTGTTTCTCGCCCTCTGATTCAGCCCCGCTGTCTCTCGCCCTCTGTTTCAGCCCCTCTGTTTCTCGCCCTCTGTTTCAGCCCCTCTGTATCTCGCCCACTGTTTCAGTCCCTCTGTTTCAGCCCCTCTGTTTCAGCCCCTCTGTTTCAGCCACTCTGTTTCAGTCCCTCTGTTTCTCGCCCTCTGTTTCAGCCACTGTGTTTCTCGCCCTCTGTTTCAGCCCCTCTGATTCAGCCCCTCTGATTCAGCCCAATGTTTCTCACCCTCTGTTTCAGCCCCTCTGTTTCTCGCTCTCTGTTTCAGCCCCTCTGTTTCTCGCCCCCTGTTTCAGCCTCTCTGTTTCAGCGCCTCTGTTTCTCGCCCTCTGTTTCAGCCCCTCTGTTTCCCGCCCTCTGTTTCAGCCACTCTGTTTCTCGCCCTCTGTTTCAGCCCCTCTGTTTCAGCCACTCTGTTTCAGCCCCTCTGTTTCTCGCCCTCTGTTTCAGCCCCTCTTTTTCTCGCCCTCTGTTTCAACCCCTCTGATTCAGCCCCTCTGTTTCAGCCGCTCTGATTCAGCCCCTCTGTTTCAGCCACTCTGTTTCAGCCCCTCTGTTTCAGTACCTCTGTTTCTCCCCCTCTTTTTCTCGCCCTCTGTTTCAGCCCCTCTGTTTTTCGCCCTCTGTTTCAGCCCCTCTGTTTCTCGCCCTCTGTTTCAGGCTCTCTGTTTCAGCCCGTCTGTTTCAGCCCCTCTGTTTCAGCCCCACTGTTTCAGCCCCTCTGTTTCAGCCCCTCTGATTCAGCCCCTCTGTTTCTCGCCCTCTGGTTCAGCCCCTCTGTTTCTCGCCCTCTGTTTCAGCCCCTCTGTTTCACGCCCCCTGTTTCAGCCCCTCTGTTTCTCACCCTCTGTTTCAGCCCCTCTGTTTCTCGCCCTCTGTTTCAGCCCCTGTGTTTCAGCCCCTCTGTTTCAGCCCCTCTGTTTCTCGCCCTCTGTTTCAGCCCCTCTGTTTCTTGCCCTCTGTTTCAGCCACTCTGTTTCTCGCCCTCTGTTTCAGCCCCTCTGTTTCAGCCCCTCTGTTTCTCGCCCTCTGTTTCAGCCCCTCTGTTTCAGCCCCTCTGTTTCTCGCCCTCTGTTTCAGTCCCTCTGTTTCTCCCCCTCTGTTTCTCGCCCTCTGTTTCAGCCCCTCTGTTTTTCGCCCTCTGTTTCAGCCCCTCTGTTTCTCGCCCTCTGTTTCAGGCTCTCTGTTTCAGCCCGTCTGTTTCAGCCCGTCTGTTTCAGCCCCACTGTTTCAGCTCCTCTGTTTCAGCCCCTCTGATTCAGCCCCTCTGTTTCTCGCCCTCTGGTTCAGCCCCTCTGTTTCTCGCCCTCTGTTTCAGCCCCTCTGTTTCAGCCCCTCTGTTTCAGCCCCTCTGTTTCAGCACCTCTGTTTCTCGCCCTCTGTTTCAGCCCCTCTGTTTCAGCCCCTCTGATTCAGCCCCTCTGTTTCTCGCCCTCTGTTTCAGCCCCTCTGATTCGGCCCCTCTGATTCAGCCCCTCTGATTCAGCCCCTCTGTTTCTCGCCCTGTTTCAGCCCCTCTGTTTCAGCCACTCTGTTTCAGCCCCTCTGTTTCACACCCTCTGTTTCAGCCCCTCTGATTCAGCCCCTCTGATTCAGCCCCTCTGATTCAGCCCCTCTGATTCAGCCCCTCTGTTTCCCGCCTCTCTGTTTCAGCCCCACTGTTTCTCAACCTCTGTTTCAGCCCCTCTGTTTCTCGCCCACTGTTTCAGTCCCTCTGTTTCAGCCCCTCTGTTTCAGCCCCTCTGTTTCAGCCACTCTGTTTCAGTTCCTCTGTTTCTCGCCCTCTGTTTCAGCCACTGTGTTTCTCGCCCTCTGTTTCAGCCCCTCTGATTCAGCCCCTCTGATTCAGCCCCACTGTTTCTCACCCTCTGTTTCAGCCCCTCTGTTTCTCGCTCTCTGTTTCAGCCCCTCTGTTTCTCGCCCCCTGTTTCAGCCTCTCTGTTTCAGCGCCTCTGTTTCTCGCCCTCTGTTTCAGCCCCTCTGTTTCTCGCCCTCTGTTTCAGCCACTCTGTTTCTCGCCCTCTGTTTCAGCCCCTCTGTTTCAGCCACTCTGTTTCAGCCCCTCTGTTTCTCGCCCTCTGTTTCAGCCCCTCTTTTTCTCACCCTCTGTTTCAGCCCCTCTGATTCAGCCCCTCTGTTTCAGCCGCTCTGATTCAGCCCCTCTGTTTCAGCCACTCTGTTTCAGCCCCTCTGTTTCAGTCCCTCTGTTTCTCCCCCTCTTTTTCTCGCCCTCTGTTTCAGCCCCTCTGTTTTTCGCCCTCTGTTTCAGCCCCTCTGTTTCTCGCCCTCTGTTTCAGGCTCTCTGTTTCAGCCCGTCTGTTTCAGCCCCTCTGTTTCAGCCCCACTGTTTCAGCCCCTCTGTTTCAGCCCCTCTGATTCAGCCCCTCAGTTTCTCGCCCTCTGGTTCAGCCCCTCTGTTTCTCGCCCTCTGTTTCAGCCCCTCTGTTTCACGCCCCCTGTTTCAGCCCCTCTGTTTCTCACCCTCTGTTTCAGCCCCTCTGTTTCTCGCCCTCTGTTTCAGCCCCTGTGTTTCAGCCCCCCTGTTTCAGCCCCTCTGTTTCTCGCCCTCTGTTTCAGCCCCTCTGTTTCTTGCCCTCTGTTTCAGCCACTCTGTTTCTCGCCCTCTGTTTCAGCCCCTCTGTTTCAGCCCCTCTGTTTCTCGCCCTCTGTTTCAGCCCCTCTGTTTCAGCCCCTCTGTTTCTCGCCCTCTGTTTCAGCCCCTCTGTTTCTCGCCCTCTGTTTCAGTCCCTCTGATTCAACCACTCTGTTTCAGCCGCTCTGATTCAGCCCCTCTGTTTCAGCCCCTCTGTTTCAGCCCCTCTGTTTCAGCCCCTCTGTTCAGTCCCTCTGTTTCTCCCCCTCTGTTTCTCGCCCTCTGTTTCAGCCCCTCTGTTTTTCGCCCTCTGTTTCAGCCCCTCTGTTTCTCGCCCTCTGTTTCAGGCTCTCTGTTTCAGCCCGTCTGTTTCAGCCCGTCTGTTTCAGCCCCACTGTTTCAGCTCCTCTGTTTCAGCCCCTCTGATTCAGCCCCTCTGTTTCTCGCCCTCTGGTTCAGCCCCTCTGTTTCTTGCCCTCTGTTTCAGCCCCTCTGTTTCAGCCCCTCTGTTTCAGCCCCTCTGTTTCAGACCCTCTGTTTCTCGCCCTCTGTTTCAGCCCCTCTGTTTCAGCCCCTCTGATTCAGCCCCTCTGTTTCTCGCCCTCTGTTTCAGCCCCTCTGATTCGGCCCCTCTGATTCAGCCCCTCTGATTCAGCCCCTCTGTTTATCGCCCTGTTTCAGCCCCTCTGTTTCAGCCCCTCTGTTTCAGCCCCTCTGTTTCACACCCTCTGTTTCAGCCCCTCTGATTCAGCCCCTCTGATTCAGCCCCTCTGATTCAGCCCCTCTGATTCAGCCCCTCTGTTTCCCGCCTCTCTGTTTCCCGCCCCTCTGTTTCCCTCCCCTCTGTTTCAGCCCCTCTGTTTCACGCCCCCTGTTTCAGCCCCTCTGTTTCTCACCCTCTGTTTCAGCCCCTCTGTTTCTCGCCCTCTGTTTCAGCCCCTGTGTTTCAGCCCCTCTGTTTCAGCCCCTCTGCATCTCGCCCACTGTTTCAGCCCCTCTGTTTCAGCCCCTCTGTTTCTCGCAGTCTGTGTCAGCCCCTCTGTTTCTCGCCCTTTTTTTCAGCCCCTCTGTTTCTCGCCCTCTGTTTCAGCCCCTCTGTTTCTCGCCCTCTGTTTCAGCCCCTCTGTTTCTCGCCCTCTGTTTCAGCCCCTCTGTTTCAGCCACTCTGTTTCTCACCCGCTGTTTCAGCCCCTCTGTTTCTCACCCTCTGTTTCAGCCCCTCTGTTTCAGCCCCTCTGTTTCTCACCCTCTGTTTCAGCCCCTCTGTTTCTCGCCCTCTGTTTCAGCCCCTCTGATTCAGCCCCTCTGTCTCTCGCCCTCTGTTTCAGCCCCTCTGTTTCTCGCCCTCTGTTTCAGCCCCTCTGTATCACGCCCTGTTTTTCAGCCCCTCTGTTTCAGCCCCTTTGTTTCAGCCCCTCTGTTTCAGCCCCACTGTTTCTCAACCTCTGTTTCAGCCCCTCTGTTTCTCGCCCTCTGTTTCAGCCCCTCTGTTTCTCGCCCTTTGTTTCAGCCCCTCTGTTTCTCGCCCTCTGTTTCAGTCCCTCTGTTTCAGCCCCTCTGTTTCAGCCCCTCTGTTTCAGCCACTCTGTTTCAGTCCCTCTGTTTCTCGCCCTCTGTTTCTCGCCCTCTGTTTCAACCCCTGTGTTTCTCGCCCTCTGTTTCAGACCCTCTGATTCAGCCCCTCTGATTCAGCCCCACTGTTTCTCACCCTCTGTTTCAGCCCCCCTGTTTCTCGCCCTCTGTTTCAGCCCCTCTGTTTCTCGCCCTCTGTTTCAGCCTCTCTGTTTCAGCGCCTCTGTTTCTCGCCCTCTGTTTCAGCCCCTCTGTTTCTCGCCCTCTGTTTCTCGCCCTCTGTTTCAGCCCCTCTGTCTCAGACCCTCTGTTTCTCGTCCTCTGTTTCAGCCCCTCTGTTTCAGCCCCTCTGTTTATCGCCCTCTGTTTCTCCCCCTCTGTTTCTCGCCCTGTGTTTCAGCCCCTCTGTTTCTCACCCTCTGTTTCAGGCTCTCTGTTTCAGCCCGTCTGTTTCAGCCCTTCTGTTTCAGCCCCACTGTTTCTCGACCTCTGTTTCTCGCCCGCTGTTTCAGCCCCTCTGATTCTCGCCCACTGTTTCATCCCCTCTGTTTCAGCCCCTCTGTATCTCGCCCACTGTTTCAGCCCCTCTGTTTCAGCCCCTCTGTTTCAGCCCCTCTGTTTATCGCCCTCTGTTTCTCCCCCTCTGTTTCTCGCCTTGTGTTTCAGCCCCTCTGTTTTTCGCCCTCTGTTTCAGCCCCTCTGTTTCTCACCCTCTGTTTCAGGCTCTCTGTTTCAGCCCGTCTGTTTCAGCCCCTCTGTTTCAGCCCCACTGTTTCTCGCCCTCTGTTTCTCGCCCGCTGTTTCAGCCCCTCTGTTTCTCGCCCACTGTTTCAGCCCCTCTGTTTCAGCCCCTCTGTATCTCGCCCACTGTTTCAGCCCCTCTGTTTCAGCCCCTCTGTTTCTCGCCCTCTGTTTCATCCCCTCTGTTTCTCGCCCTCTGTTTCAGCCCCTCTGTTTCACGCCCTCTGTTTCAGCCCCTCTGTTTCTCGCCCGCTGTTTCAGCCCCTCTGTTTCAGCCCCTCTGTTTCAGCCCCTCTGTTTCAGCCACTCTGTTTCTCGCCCTCTGTTTCAGCACCTCTGTTTCTCATCCTCTGTTTCAGCCCCTCTGTTTCAGCCCCTCTGTTTCTCGCCCTCTGTTTCAGCCCCTCTGTTTCTCGCTCTCTGTTTCAGCCCCTCTGTTTCAGCTCCTCTGTTTCAGCCCCTCTGTTTCTCACCCTCTGTTTCAACCCCTCTGTTTCTCACCCTCTGTTTCAGCCCCTCTGTTTCTCGCCCTCTGTATCAGCCCCTCTGTTTCTCGCCCTCTGTTTCAGTCCCTCTGTTTCAGCCCCTCTGTTTCTCGTCCTCTGTTTCTGCCCCTCTGTTTCAGCCCCTCTGTTTCAGCCCCTCTGTTTCAGCCACTCTGTTTCAGTCCCTCTGTTTCTCGCCCTCTGTTTCTCGCCCTCTGTTTCAACCCCTGTGTTTCTCGCCCTCTGTTTCAGACCCTCTGATTCAGCCCCTCTGATTCAGCCCCACTGTTTCTCACCCTCTGTTTCAGCCCCCCTGTTTCTCGCCCTCTGTTTCAGCCCCTCTGTTTCTCGCCCTCTGTTTCAGCCTCTCTGTTTCAGCGCCTCTGTTTCTCGCCCTCTGTTTCAGCCCCTCTGTTTCTCGCCCTCTGTTTCTCGCCCTCTGTTTCAGCCCCTCTGTCTCAGACCCTCTGTTTCTCGTCCTCTGTTTCAGCCCCTCTGTTTCAGCCCCTCTGTTTATCGCCCTCTGTTTCTCCCCCTCTGTTTCTCGCCCTGTGTTTCAGCCCCTCTGTTTTTCGCCCTCTGTTTCAGCCCCTCTGTTTCTCACCCTCTGTTTCAGGCTCTCTGTTTCAGCCCGTCTGTTTCAGCCCTTCTGTTTCAGCCCCACTGTTTCTCGACCTCTGTTTCTCGCCCGCTGTATCAGCCCCTCTGATTCTCGCCCACTGTTTCATCCCCTCTGTTTCAGCCCCTCTGTATCTCGCCCACTGTTTCAGCCCCTCTGTTTCAGCCCCTCTGTTTCAGCCCCTCTGTTTATCGCCCTCTGTTTCTCCCCCTCTGTTTCTCGCCTTGTGTTTCACCCCCTCTGTTTTTCGCCCTCTGTTTCAGCCCCTCTGTTTCTCACCCTCTGTTTCAGGCTCTCTGTTTCAGCCCGTCTGTTTCAGCCCCTCTGTTTCAGCCCCACTGTTTCTCGCCCTCTGTTTCTCGCCCGCTGTTTCAGCCCCTCTGTTTCTCGCCCACTGTTTCAGCCCCTCTGTTTCAGCCCCTCTGTATCTCGCCCACTGTTTCAGCCCCTCTGTTTCAGCCCCTCTGTTTCTCGCCCTCTGTTTCATCCCCTCTGTTTCTCGCCCTCTGTTTCAGCCCCTCTGTTTCACGCCCTCTGTTTCAGCCCCTCTGTTTCTCGCCCGCTGTTTCAGCCCCTCTGTTTCAGCCCCTCTGTTTCAGCCCCTCTGTTTCAGCCACTCTGTTTCTCGCCCTCTGTTTCAGCACCTCTGTTTCTCATCCTCTGTTTCAGCCCCTCTGTTTCAGCCCCTCTGTTTCTCGCCCTCTGTTTCAGCCCCTCTGTTTCTCGCTCTCTGTTTCAGCCCCTCTGTTTCAGCCCCTCTGTTTCAGCCCCTCTGTTTCTCACCCTCTGTTTCAACCCCTCTGTTTCTCACCCTCTGTTTCAGCCCCTCTGTTTCTCGCCCTCTGTATCAGCCCCTCTGTTTCTCGCCCTCTGTTTCAGTCCCTCTGTTTCAGCCCCTCTGTTTCTCGTCCTCTGTTTCTGCCCCTCTGTTTCTCGCCCTCTGTTTCAGCCCCTCTGTTTCTCGCCCTCTGTTTCAGCCCCGCTGATTCAGCCCCTCTGTTTCAGCCCGTCTGAATCTGCCCCTCTGATTCAGCCCCTCTGTTTCAGCCCCTCTGATTCAGCCCCTCTGTTTCAGCCCCTCTGTTTCCCGCCCCCTGTTTCAGCCCCTCTGTTTCTCGCCCTCTGTTTCAGCCCCTCTGTTTCTCGCCCTGTGTTTCAGCCCCCCTGATTCAGCCCCTCTGTTTCAGCCCCTCTGATTCAGCCCCTCTGATTCAGCCCCTCTGTTTCAGCCCCTCTGTTTCTCGCCCTCTGTTTCAACCCCTCAGTTTCAGCCCCTCTGTTTCAGTCCCTCTGTTTCTCACCCTCTGTTTCAGCCCCTCTGATTCAGCCCCTCTGATTCAGCCCCTCTGATTCAGCCCCTCTGATTCAGCCCCTCTGTTTCCCGACCCTCTGTTTCCCGCCCCTCTGTTTTCCTCACCTCTGTTTCAGCACCTCTGTTTCACGCCCCCTGTTTCAGCCCCTCGGTTTCTCACCCTCTGTTTCAGCCCCTCTGTTTCTCGCACTCTGATTCAGCCCCTCTGTTTCAGCCCCTCTATTTCAGCCCCTCTGTATCTCGCCCACTGTTTCAGCCCCTCTGTTTCAGCCCCTCTGTTTCTCGCCCTCTGTTTCAGCCCCTCTGTTTCTCGCCCTCTGTTTCAGCCCCTCTGATTCAGCCCCTCTGTTTCAGCCCCTCTGTTTCTCGCCCTCTGTTTCAGCCCCTCTGTTTCAGCCCCTCTGATTCAGCCCCTCTGTTTCTCGCCCTCTGTTTCAGCCCCTCTGATTCGGCCCCTCTGATTCAGCCCCTCTGATTCAGCCCCTCTGTTTATCGCCCTGTTTCAGCCCCTCTGTTTCAGCCCCTCTGTTTCAGCCCCTCTGTTTCACACCCTCTGTTTCAGCCCCTCTGATTCAGCCCCTCTGATTCAGCCCCTCTGATTCAGCCCCTCTGATTCAGCCCCTCTGTTTCCCGCCTCTCTGTTTCCCGCCCCTCTGTTTCCCTCCCCTCTGTTTCAGCCCCTCTGTTTCACGCCCCCTGTTTCAGCCCCTCTGTTTCTCACCCTCTGTTTCAGCCCCTCTGTTTCTCGCCCTCTGTTTCAGCCCCTGTGTTTCAGCCCCTCTGTTTCAGCCCCTCTGCATCTCGCCCACTGTTTCAGCCCCTCTGTTTCAGCCCCTCTGTTTCTCGCAGTCTGTTTCAGCCCCTCTGTTTCTCGCCCTTTTTTTCAGCCCCTCTGTTTCTCGTCCTCTGTTTCAGCCCCTCTGTTTCTCGCCCTCTGTTTCAGCCCCTCTGTTTCTCGCCCTCTGTTTCAGCCCCTCTGTTTCAGCCACTCTGTTTCTCACCCGCTGTTTCAGCCCCTCTGTTTCTCACCCTCTGTTTCAGCCCCTCTGTTTCAGCCCCTCTGTTTCTCACCCTCTGTTTCAGCCCCTCTGTTTCTCGCCCTCTGTTTCAGCCCCTCTGATTCAGCCCCTCTGTCTCTCGCCCTCTGTTTCAGCCCCTCTGTTTCTCGCCCTCTGTTTCAGCCCCTCTGTATCACGCCCTGTTTTTCAGCCCCTCTGTTTCAGCCCCTTTGTTTCAGCCCCTCTGTTTCAGCCCCACTGTTTCTCAACCTCTGTTTCAGCCCCTCTGTTTCTCGCCCTCTGTTTCAGCCCCTCTGTTTCTCGCCCTTTGTTTCAGCCCCTCTGTTTCTCGCCCTCTGTTTCAGTCCCACTGTTTCAGCCCCTCTGTTTCAGCCCCTCTGTTTCAGCCACTCTGTTTCAGTCCCTCTGTTTCTCGCCCTCTGTTTCTCGCCCTCTGTTTCAGCCCCTGTGTTTCTCGCCCTCTGTTTCAGACCCTCTGATTCAGCCCCTCTGATTCAGCCCCACTGTTTCTCACCCTCTGTTTCAGCCCCTCTGTTTCTCGCCCTCTGTTTCAGCCCCTCTGTTTCTCGCCCTCTGTTTCAGCCTCTCTGTTTCAGCGCCTCTGTTTCTCGCCCTCTGTTTCAGCCCCTCTGTTTCTCGCCCTCTGTTTCTCGCCCTCTGTTTCAGCCCCTCTGTCTCAGACCCTCTGTTTCTCGCCCTCTGTTTCAGCCCCTCTGATTCAGCCCCCTTGTCTCTCGCCCTCTGTTTCTCCCCCTCTGTTTCTCGCCCTGTGTTTCAGCCCCTCTGTTTTTCGCCCTCTGTTTCAGCCCCTCTGTTTCTCACCCTCTGTTTCAGGCTCTCTGTTTCAGCCCGTCTGTTTCAGCCCTTCTGTTTCAGCCCCACTGTTTCTCGACCTCTGTTTCTCGCCCGCTGTTTCAGCCCCTCTGATTCTCGCCCACTGTTTCATCCCCTCTGTTTCAGCCCCTCTGTATCTCGCCCACTGTTTCAGCCCCTCTGTTTCAGCCCCTCTGTTTCAGCCCCTCTGTTTATCGCCCTCTGTTTCTCCCCCTCTGTTTCTCGCCTTGTGTTTCAGCCCCTCTGTTTTTCGCCCTCTGTTTCAGCCCCTCTGTTTCTCACCCTCTGTTTCAGGCTCTCTGTTTCAGCCCGTCTGTTTCAGCCCCTCTGTTTCAGCCCCACTGTTTCTCGCCCTCTGTTTCTCGCCCGCTGTTTCAGCCCCTCTGTTTCTCGCCCACTGTTTCAGCCCCTCTGTTTCAGCCCCTCTGTATCTCGCCCACTGTTTCAGCCCTCTGTTTCAGCCCCTCTGTTTCTCGCCCTCTGTTTCATCCCCTCTGTTTCTCGCCCTCTGTTTCAGCCCCTCTGTTTCACGCCCTCTGTTTCAGCCCCTCTGTTTCTCGCCCGCTGTTTCAGCCCCTCTGTTTCAGCCCCTCTGTTTCAGCCCCTCTGTTTCAGCCACTCTGTTTCTCGCCCTCTGTTTCAGCACCTCTGTTTCTCATCCTCTGTTTCAGCCCCTCTGTTTCAGCCCCTCTGTTTCTCGCCCTCTGTTTCAGCCCCTCTGTTTCTCGCTCTCTGTTTCAGCCCCTCTGTTTCAGCCACTCTGTTTCAGCCCCACTGTTTCTCGACCTCTGTTTCTCGCCCGCTGTTTCAGCCCCTCTGATTCTCGCCCACTGTTTCATCCCCTCTGTTTCAGCCCCTCTGTATCTCGCCCACTGTTTCAGCCCCTCTGTTTCAGCCCCTCTGTTTCAGCCCCTCTGTTTATCGCCCTCTGTTTCTCCCCCTCTGTTTCTCGCCTTGTGTTTCAGCCCCTCTGTTTTTCGCCCTCTGTTTCAGCCCCTCTGTTTCTCACCCTCTGTTTCAGGCTCTCTGTTTCAGCCCGTCTGTTTCAGCCCCTCTGTTTCAGCCCCACTGTTTCTCGCCCTCTGTTTCTCGCCCGCTGTTTCAGCCCCTCTGTTTCTCGCCCACTGTTTCAGCCCCTCTGTTTCAGCCCCTCTGTATCTCGCCCACTGTTTCAGCCCCTCTGTTTCAGCCCCTCTGTTTCTCGCCCTCTGTTTCATCCCCTCTGTTTCTCGCCCTCTGTTTCAGCCCCTCTGTTTCACGCCCTCTGTTTCAGCCCCTCTGTTTCTCGCCCGCTGTTTCAGCCCCTCTGTTTCAGACCCTCTGTTTCAGCCCCTCTGTTTCAGCCACTCTGTTTCTCGCCCTCTGTTTCAGCACCTCTGTTTCTCATCCTCTGTTTCAGCCCCTCTGTTTCAGCCCCTCTGTTTCTCGCCCTCTGTTTCAGCCCCTCTGTTTCTCGCTCTCTGTTTCAGCCCCTCTGTTTCAGCCCCTCTGTTTCAGCCCCTCTGTTTCTCACCCTCTGTTTCAACCCCTCTGTTTCTCACCCTCTGTTTCAGCCCCTCTGTTTCTCGCCCTCTGTATCAGCCCCTCTGTTTCTCGCCCTCTGTTTCAGTCGCTCTGTTTCAGCCCCTCTGTTTCTCGTCCTCTGTTTCTGCCCCTCTGTTTCTCGCCCTCTGTTTCAGCCCCTCTGTTTCTCGCCCTCTGTTTCAGCCCCGCTGATTCAGCCCCTCTGTTTCAGCCCGTCTGAATCAGCCCCTCTGATTCAGCCCCTCTGTTTCAGCCCCTCTGATTCAGCCCCTCTGTTTCAGCCCCTCTGTTTCCCGCCCCCTGTTTCAGCCCCTCTGTTTCTCGCCCTCTGTTTCAGCCCCTCTGTTTCTCGCCCTGTGTTTCAGCCCCTCTGATTCAGCCCCTCTGTTTCAGCCCCTCTGATTCGGCCCCTCTGATTCAGCCCCTCTGATTCAGCCCCTCTGTTTATCGCCCTGTTTCAGCCCCTCTGGTTCAGCCCCTCTGTTTCAGCCCCTCTGTTTCACACCCTCTGTTTCAGCCCCTCTGATTCAGCCCCTCTGATTCAGCCCCTCTGATTCAGCCCCTCTGATTCAGCCCCTCTGTTTCCCGCCTCTCTGTTTCCCGCCCCTCTGTTTCCCTCCCCTCTGTTTCAGCCCCTCTGTTTCACGCCCCCTGTTTCAGCCCCTCTGTTTCTCACCCTCTGTTTCAGCCCCTCTGTTTCTCGCCCTCTGTTTCAGCCCCTGTGTTTCAGCCCCTCTGTTTCAGCCCCTCTGCATCTCGCCCACTGTTTCAGCCCCTCTGTTTCAGCCCCTCTGTTTCTCGCAGTCTGTTTCAGCCCCTCTGTTTCTCGCCCTTTTTTTCAGCCCCTCTGTTTCTCGTCCTCTGTTTCAGCCCCTCTGTTTCTCGCCCTCTGTTTCAGCCCCTCTGTTTCTCGCCCTCTGTTTCAGCCCCTCTGTTTCAGCCACTCTGTTTCTCACTCGCTGTTTCAGCCCCTCTGTTTCTCACCCTCTGTTTCAGCCCCTCTGTTTCAGCCCCTCTGTTTCTCACCCTCTGTTTCAGCCCCTCTGTTTCTCGCCCTCTGTTTCAGCCCCTCTGATTCAGCCCCTCGGTCTCTCGCCCTCTGTTTCAGCCCCTCTGTTTCTCGCCCTCTGTTTCAGCCCCTCTGTATCACGCCCTGTTTTTCAGCCCCTCTGTTTCAGCCCCTTTGTTTCAGCCCCTCTGTTTCAGCCCCACTGTTTCTCAACCTCTGTTTCAGCCCCTCTGTTTCTCGCCCTCTGTTTCAACCCCTCTGTTTCTCACCCTCTGTTTCAGCCCCTCTGTTTCTCGCCCTCTGTATCAGCCCCTCTGTTTCTCGCCCTCTGTTTCAGTCCCTCTGTTTCAGCCCCTCTGTTTCTCGTCCTCTGTTTCTGCCCCTCTGTTTCTCGCCCTCTGTTTCAGCCCCTCTGTTTCTCGCCCTCTGTTTCAGCCCCGCTGATTCAGCCCCTCTGTTTCAGCCCGTCTGAATCAGCCCCTCTGATTCAGCCCCTCTGTTTCAGCCCCTCTGATTCAGCCCCTCTGTTTCAGCCCCTCTGTTTCCCGCCCCCTGTTTCAGCCCCTCTGTTTCTCGCCCTCTGTTTCAGCCCCTCTGTTTCTCGCCCTGTGTTTCAGCCCCTCTGATTCAGCCCCTCTGTTTCAGCCCCTCTGTTTCAGCCCCTCTGTTTCTCGCCCTCTGTTTCAGCCCCTCTGTTTCTCGCCCTCTGTTTCAGACCCTCTGATTCAGCCCCTCTGTTTCAGCCCCTCTGTTTCTCGCCCTCTGTTTCAGCCCCTCTGTTTCAGCCCCTCTGATTCAGCCCCTCTGTTTCTCGCCCTCTGTTTCAGCCCCTCTGATTCGGCCCCTCTGATTCAGCCCCTCTGATTCAGCCCCTCTGTTTATCGCCCTGTTTCAGCCCCTCTGTTTCAGCCCCTCTGTTTCAGCCCCTCTGTTTCACACCCTCTGTTTCAGCCCCTCTGATTCAGCCCCTCTGATTCAGCCCCTCTGATTCAGCCCCTCTGATTCAGCCCCTCTGTTTCCCGCCTCTCTGTTTCCCGCCCCTCTGTTTCCCTCCCCTCTGTTTCAGCCCCTCTGTTTCACGCCCCCTGTTTCAGCCCCTCTGTTTCTCACCCTCTGTTTCAGCCCCTCTGTTTCTCGCCCTCTGTTTCAGCCCCTGTGTTTCAGCCCCTCTGTTTCAGCCCCTCTGCATCTCGCCCACTGTTTCAGCCCCTCTGTTTCAGCCCCTCTGTTTCTCGCAGTCTGTTTCAGCCCCTCTGTTTCTCGCCCTTTTTTTCAGCCCCTCTGTTTCTCGCCCTCTGTTTCAGCCCCTCTGTTTCTCGCCCTCTGTTTCAGCCCCTCTGTTTCTCGCCCTCTGTTTCAGCCCCTCTGTTTCAGCCACTCTGTTTCTCACCCGCTGTTTCAGCCCCTCTGTTTCTCACCCTCTGTTTCAGCCCCTCTGTTTCAGCCCCTCTGTTTCTCACCCTCTGTTTCAGCCCCTCTGTTTCTCGCCCTCTGTTTCAGCCCCTCTGATTCAGCCCCTCTGTCTCTCGCCCTCTGTTTCAGCCCCTCTGTTTCTCGCCCTCTGTTTCAGCCCCTCTGTATCACGCCCTGTTTTTCAGCCCCTCTGTTTCAGCCCCTTTGTTTCAGCCCCTCTGTTTCAGCCCCACTGTTTCTCAACCTCTGTTTCAGCCCCTCTGTTTCTCGCCCTCTGTTTCAGCCCCTCTGTTTCTCGCCCTTTGTTTCAGCCCCTCTGTTTCTCGCCCTCTGTTTCAGTCCCTCTGTTTCAGCCCCTCTGTTTCAGCCCCTCTGTTTCAGCCACTCTGTTTCAGTCCCTCTGTTTCTCGCCCTCTGTTTCTCGCCCTCTGTTTCAGCCCCTGTGTTTCTCGCCCTCTGTTTCAGACCCTCTGATTCAGCCCCTCTGATTCAGCCCCACTGTTTCTCACCCTCTGTTTCAGCCCCTCTGTTTCTCGCCCTCTGTTTCAGCCCCTCTGTTTCTCGCCCTCTGTTTCAGCCTCTCTGTTTCAGCGCCTCTGTTTCTCGCCCTCTGTTTCAGCCCCTCTGTTTCTCGCCCTCTGTTTCTCGCCCTCTGTTTCAGCCCCTCTGTCTCAGACCCTCTGTTTCTCTCCCTCTGTTTCAGCCCCTCTGTTTCAGCCCCTCTGTTTATCGCCCTCTGTTTCTCCCCCTCTGTTTCTCGCCCTGTGTTTCAGCCGCTCTGTTTTTCGCCCTCTGTTTCAGCCCCTCTGTTTCTCACCCTCTGTTTCAGGCTCTCTGTTTCAGCCCGTCTGTTTCAGCCCTTCTGTTTCAGCCCCACTGTTTCTCGACCTCTGTTTCTCGCCCGCTGTTTCAGACCCTCTGATTCTCGCCCACTGTTTCATCCCCTCTGTTTCAGCCCCTCTGTATCTCGCCCACTGTTTCAGCCCCTCTATTTCAGCCCCTCTGTTTCAGCCCCTCTGTTTATCGCCCTCTGTTTCTCCCCCTCTGTTTCTCGCCTTGTGTTTCAGCCCCTCTGTTTTTCGCCCTCTGTTTCAGCCCCTCTGTTTCTCACCCTCTGTTTCAGGCTCTCTGTTTCAGCCCGTCTGTTTCAGCCCCTCTGTTTCAGCCCCACTGTTTCTCGCCCTCTGTTTCTCGCCCGCTGTTTCAGCCCCTCTGTTTCTCGCCCACTGTTTCAGCCCCTCTGTTTCAGCCCCTCTGTATCTCGCCCACTGTTTCAGCCCCTCTGTTTCAGCCCCTCTGTTTCTCGCCCTCTGTTTCATCCCCTCTGTTTCTCGCCCTCTGTTTCAGCCCCTCTGTTTCACGCCCTCTGTTTCAGCCCCTCTGTTTCTCGCCCGCTGTTTCAGCCCCTCTGTTTCAGCCCCTCTGTTTCAGCCCCTCTGTTTCAGCCACTCTGTTTCTCGCCCTCTGTTTCAGCACCTCTGTTTCTCATCCTCTGTTTCAGCCCCTCTGTTTCAGCCCCTCTGTTTCTCGCCCTCTGTTTCAGCCCCTCTGTTTCTCGCTCTCTGTTTCAGCCCCTCTGTTTCAGCCACTCTGTTTCAGCCCCTCTGTTTCTCACCCTCTGTTTCAACCCCTCTGTTTCTCACCCTCTGTTTCAGCCCCTCTGTTTCTCGCCCTCTGTATCAGCCCCTCTGTTTCTCGCCCTCTGTTTCAGTCCCTCTGTTTCAGCCCCTCTGTTTCTCGTCCTCTGTTTCTGCCCCTCTGTTTCTCGCCCTCTGTTTCAGCCCCTCTGTTTCTCGCCCTCTGTTTCAGCCCCGCTGATTCAGCCCCTCTGTTTCAGCCCCTCTGAATCAGCCCCTCTGATTCAGCCCCTCTGTTTCAGCCCCTCTGATTCAGCCCCTCTGTTTCAGCCCCTCTGTTTCCCGCCCCCTGTTTCAGCCCCTCTGTTTCTCGCCCTCTGTTTCAGCCCCTCTGTTTCTCGCCCTCTGTTTCAGCCCCTCTGATTCAGCCCCTCTGTTTCAGCCCCTCTGATTCAGCCCCTCTGATTCAGCCCCTCTGTTTCAGCCCCTCTGTTTCTCGCCCTCTGTTTCAACCCCTCAGTTTCAGCCCCTCTGTTTCAGTCCCTCTGTTTCTCACCCTCTGTTTCAGCCCCTCTGATTCAGCCCCTCTGATTCAGCCCCTCTGATTCAGCCCCTCTGATTCAGCCCCTCTGTTTCCCGACCCTCTGTTTCCCGCCCCTCTGTTTTCCTCACCTCTGTTTCAGCACCTCTGTTTCACGCCCCCTGTTTCAGCCCCTCGGTTTCTCACCCTCTGTTTCAGCCCCTCTGTTTCTCGCCCTCTGATTCAGCCCCTCTGTTTCAGCCCCTCTGTTTCAGCCCCTCTGTATCTCGCCCACTGTTTCAGCCCCTCTGTTTCAGCCCCTCTGTTTCTCGCCCTCTGTTTCAGCCCCTCTGTTTCTCGCCCTCTGTTTCAGCCCCTCTGTTTCTCGCCCTCTGTTTCAGCCCCTCTGTTTCTCGCCCTCTGTTTCAGCCCCTCTGTTTCAGCCACTCTGTTTCTCGCCCTCTGTTTCAGCCCCTCTCTTTCTCACCCTCTGTTTCAGCCCCTCTGTTTCTCGCCCTCTGTTTCAGCCCCTCTGTTTCTCACCTTCGATTTCAGCCCCTCTGTTTCAGCCCCTCTGTTTCTCGCCCTCTGTTTCAGCCCCTCTGTTTTTCGCCCTCTGTTTCAGCCACTCTGTTCCTCGCCCTCTGTTTCAGCCCCTCTGTTTCAGCCACTCTGTTTCAGCCCCTCTGTTTCTCGCCCTCTGTTTCAGCCCCTCTGTTTCTCGCCCTCTGTTTCAGCCCCTCTGATTCAGCCCCTCTGTTTCAGCTGCTCTGAATCAGCCCCTCTGTTTCAGCCCCTCTGTTTCAGCCCCTCTGTTTCAGCCCCTCTGTTTCAGTCCCTCTGTTTCTCCCCCTCTTTTTCTCGCCCTCTGTTTCAGCCCCTCTGTTTTTCGCCCTCTGTTTCAGCGCCTCTGTTTCTCGCCCTCTGTTTCAGGCTCTCTCTTTCAGCCCCACTGTTTCTCGCCCTCTGTTTCTCGCCCGCTGTTTCAGCCCCTCTGTTTCTCGCCCACTGTTTCAGCCCCTCTGTTTCAGCCCCTCTGTATCTCGCCCACTGTTTCAGCCCCTCTGTTTCAGCCCCTCTGTTTCTCGCCCTCTGTTTCATCCCCTCTGTTTCTCGCCCTCTGTTTCAGCCCCTCTGTTTCACGCCCTCTGTTTCAGCCCCTCTGTTTCTCGCCCGCTGTTTCAGCCCCTCTGTTTCAGACCCTCTGTTTCAGCCCCTCTGTTTCAGCCACTCTGATTCTCGCCCTCTGTTTCAGCACCTCTGTTTCTCATCCTCTGTTTCAGCCCCTCTGTTTCAGCCCCTCTGTTTCTCGCCCTCTGTTTCAGCCCCTCTGTTTCTCGCTCTCTGTTTCAGCCCCTCTGTTTCAGCCCCTCTGTTTCAGCACCTCTGTTTCTCACCCTCTGTTTCAACCCCTCTGTTTCTCACCCTCTGTTTCAGCCCCCCTGTTTCTCGCCCTCTGTTTCTCGCCCTCTGTTTCAGCCCCTCTCTTTCTCGCCCTCTGTTTCAGCCCCGCTGATTCAGCCCCTCTGTTTCAGCCCCTCTGAATCAGCCCCTCTGATTCAGCCCCTCTATTTCAGCCCCTCTGATTCAGCCCCTCTGTTTCAGCCCCTCTGTTTCTCGCTCCCTGTTTCAGCCTATCTGTTTCTCGCCCTCTGTTTCAGCCCCTCTGTTTCTCGCCCTCTGTTTCAGCCCCTCTGATTCAGCCCCTCTGTTTCAGCCCCACTGATTCAGCCCCTCTGTTTCAGCCCCTCTGTTTCTCGCCCTCTGTTTCAACCCCTCAGTTTCAGCCCCTCTGTTTCAGTCCCTCTGTTTCTCACCCTCTGTTTCAGCCCCTCTGATTCAGCCCCTCTGATTCAGCCCCTCTGATTCAGCCCCTCTGATTCAGCCCCTCTGTTTCCCGACCCTCTGTTTCCCGCCCCTCTGTTTCCCTCACCTCTGTTTCAGCACCTCTGTTTCACGCCCCCTGTTTCAGCCCCTCTGTTTCTCACCCTCTGTTTCAGCCCCTCTGTTTCTCGCCCTCTGATTCAGCCCCTCTGTTTCAGCCCCTCTGTTTCTGCCCCTCTGTATCTCGCCCACTGTTTCACCCCCTCTGATTCAGCCCCTCTGTTTCCCGCCTCTCTGTTTCCCGCCCCTCTGTTTCCCTCCCCTCTGTTTCAGCCCCTCTGTTTCACGCCCCCTGTTTCAGCCCCTCTATTTCTCACCCTCTGTTTCAGCCCCTCTGTTTCTCGCCCTCTGTTTCAGCCCCTGTGTTTCAGCCCCTCTGTTTCAGCCCCTCTGCATCTCGCCCACTGTTTCAGCCCCTCCGTTTCAGCCCCTCTGTTTCTCGCAGTCTGTTTCAGCCCCTCTGTTTCTCGCCCTTTTTTTCAGCCCCTCTGTTTCTCGCCCTCTGTTTCAGCCCCTCTGTTTCTCGCCCTCTGTTTCAGCCCCTCTGTTTCTCGCCCTCTGTTTCAGCCCCTCTGTTTCAGCCACTCTGTTTCTCACCCGCTGTTTCAGCCCGTCTGTTTCTCACCCTCTGTTTCAGCCCCTCTGTTTCAGTCCCTCTGTTTCAGCCCCTCTGTTTCAGCCCCTCTGTTTCAGCCACTCTGTTTCAGTCCCTCTGTTTCTCGCCCTCTGTTTCAGCCACTGTGTTTCTCGCCCTCTGTTTCAGCCCCTCTGATTCAGCCCCTCTGATTCAGCCCAATGTTTCTCACCCTCTGTTTCAGCCCCTCTGTTTCTCGCTCTCTGTTTCAGCCCCTCTGTTTCTCGCCCCCTGTTCCAGCCTCTCTGTTTCAGCGCCTCTGTTTCTCGCCCTCTGTTTCAGCCCCTCTGTTTCTCGCCCTCTGTTTCAGCCACTCTGTTTCTCGCCCTCTGTTTCAGCCCCTCTGTTTCAGCCACTCTGTTTCAGCCCCTCTGTTTCTCGCCCTCTGTTTCAGCCCCTCTTTTTCTCGCCCTCTGTTTCAGCCCCTCTGATTCAGCCCCTCTGTTTCAGCCGCTCTGATTCAGCCCTTCTGTTTCAGCCACTCTGTTTCAGCCCCTCTGTTTCAGTACCTCTGTTTCTCCCCCTCTTTTTCTCGCCCTCTGTTTCAGTCCCTCTGTTTTTCGCCCTCTGTTTCAGCCCCTCTGTTTCTCACCCTCTGTTTCAGGCTCTCTGTTTCAGCCCGTCTGTTTCAGCCCCTCTGTTTCAGCCCCACTGTTTCAGCCCCTCTGTTTCAGCCCCTCTGATTCAGCCCCTCTGTTTCTCGCCCTCTGGTTCAGCCCCTCTGTTTCTCGCCCTCTGTTTCAGCCCCTCTGTTTCACGCCCCCTGTTTCAGCCCCTCTGTTTCTCACCCTCTGTTTCAGCCCCTCTGTTTCTCGCCCTCTGTTTCAGCCCCTGTGTTTCAGCCCCTCTGTTTCAGCCCCTCTGTTTCTCGCCCTCTGTTTCAGCCCCTCTGTTTCTTGCCCTCTGTTTCAGCCACTCTGTTTCTCGCCCTCTGTTTCAGCCCCTCTGTTTCAGTCCCTCTGTTTCTCCCCCTCTGTTTCTCGCCCTCTGTTTCAGCCCCTCTGTTTTTCGCCCTCTGTTTCAGCCCCTCTGTTTCTCACCCTCTGTTTCAGGCTCTCTGTTTCAGCCCGTCTGTTTCAGCCCCTCTGTTTCAGCCCCACTGTTTCTCGCCCTCTGTTTCTCGCCCGCTGTTTCAGCCCCTCTGTTTCAGCCCCTCTGTATCTCGCCCACTGTTTCAGCCCCTCTGTTTCAGCCCCTCTGTTTCTCGCCCTCTGTTTCATCCCCTCTGTTTCTCGCCCTCTGTTTCAGCCCCTCTGTTTCACGCCCTCTGTTTCAGCCCCTCTGTTTCTCGCCCGCTGTTTCAGCCCCTCTGTTTCAGCCCCTCTGTTTCAGCCCCTCTGTTTCAGCCACTCTGTTTCTCGCCCTCTGTTTCAGCACCTCTGTTTCTCATCCTCTGTTTCAGCCCCTCTGTTTCAGCCCCTCTGTTTCTCGCCCTCTGTTTCAGCCCCTCTGTTTCTCGCTCTCTGTTTCAGCCCCTCTGTTTCAGCCACTCTGTTTCAGCCCCTCTGTTTCTCACCCTCTGTTTCAACCCCTCTGTTTCTCACCCTCTGTTTCAGCCCCTCTGTTTCTCGCCCTCTGTATCAGCCCCTCTGTTTCTCGCCCTCTGTTTCAGTCCCTCTGTTTCAGCCCCTCTGTTTCTCGTCCTCTGTTTCTGCCCCTCTGTTTCTCGCCCTCTGTTTCAGCCCCTCTGTTTCTCGCCCTCTGTTTCAGCCCCGCTGATTCAGCCCCTCTGTTTCAGCCCCTCTGAATCAGCCCCTCTGATTCAGCCCCTCTGTTTCAGCCCCTCTGATTCAGCCCCTCTGTTTCAGCCCCTCTGTTTCCCGCCCCCTGTTTCAGCCCCTCTGTTTCTCGCCCTCTGTTTCAGCCCCTCTGTTTCTCGCCCTCTGTTTCAGGCTCTCTCTATCAGCCCCACTGTTTCTCGCCCTCTGTTTCTCGCCCGCTGTTTCAGCCCCTCTGTTTCTCGCCCACTGTTTCAGCCCCTCTGTTTCAGCCCCTCTGTATCTCGCCCACTGTTTCAGCCCCTCTGTTTCAGCCCCTCTGTTTCTCGCCCTCTGTTTCATCCCCTCTGTTTCTCGCCCTCTGTTTCAGCCCCTCTATTTCACGCCCTCTGTTTCAGCCCCTCTGTTTCTCGCCCGCTGTTTCAGCCCCTCTGTTTCAGACCCTCTGTTTCAGCCCCTCTGTTTCAGCCACTCTGATTCTCGCCCTCTGTTTCAGCACCTCTGTTTCTCATCCTCTGTTTCAGCCCCTCTGTTTCAGCCCCTCTGTTTCTCGCCCTCTGTTTCAGCCCCTCTGTTTCTCGCTCTCTGTTTCAGCCCCTCTGTTTCAGCCCCTCTGTTTCAGCACCTCTGTTTCTCACCCTCTGTTTCAACCCCTCTGTTTCTCACCCTCTGTTTCAGCCCCTCTGTTTCTCGCCCTCTGTTTCTCGCCCTCTGTTTCAGCCCCTCTCTTTCTCGCCCTCTGTTTCAGCCCCGCTGATTCAGCCCCTCTGTTTCAGCCCCTCTGAATCAGCCCCTCTGATTCAGCCCCTCTATTTCAGCCCCTCTGATTCAGCCCCTCTGTTTCAGCCCCTCTGTTTCTCGCCCCCTGTTTCAGCCCCTCTGTTTCTCGCCCTCTGTTTCAGCCCCTCTGTTTCTCGCCCTCTGTTTCAGCCCCTCTGATTCAGCCCCTCTGTTTCAGCCCCACTGATTCAGCCCCTCTGTTTCAGCCCCTCTGCTTCTCGCCCTCTGTTTCAACCCCTCAGTTTCAGCCCCTCTGTTTCAGTCCCTCTGTTTCTCACCCTCTGTTTCAGCCCCTCTGATTCAGCCCCTCTGATTCAGCCCCTCTGATTCAGCCCCTCTGATTCAGCCCCTCTGTTTCCCGACCCTCTGTTTCCCGCCCCTCTGTTTCCCTCACCTCTGTTTCAGCACCTCTGTTTCACGCCCCCTGTTTCAGCCCCTCTGTTTCTCACCCTCTGTTTCAGCCCCTCTGTTTCTCGCCCTCTGATTCAGCCCCTCTGTTTCAGCCCCTCTGTTTCAGCCCCTCTGTATCTCGCCCACTGTTTCAGCCCCTCTGATTCAGCCCCTCTGTTTCCCGCCTCTCTGTTTCCCGCCCATCTGTTTCCCTCCCCTCTGTTTCAGCCCCTCTGTTTCACGCCCCCTGTTTCAGCCCCTCTATTTCTCACCCTCTGTTTCAGCCCCTCTGTTTCTTGCCCTCTGTTTCAGCCCCTGTGTTTCAGCCCCTCTGTTTCAGCCCCTCTGCATCTCGCCCACTGTTTCAGCCCCTCCGTTTCAGCCCCTCTGTTTCTCGCAGTCTGTTTCAGCCCCTCTGTTTCTCGCCCTTTTTTTCAGCCCCTCTGTTTCTCGCCCTCTGTTTCAGCCCCTCTGTTTCTCGCCCTCTGTTTCAGCCCCTCTGTTTCTCGCCCTCTGTTTCAGCCCCTCTGTTTCAGCCACTCTGTTTCTCACCCGCTGTTTCAGCCCGTCTGTTTCTCACCCTCTGTTTCAGCCCCTCTGTTTCAGGCTCTCTGTTTCAGCCCGTCTGTTTCAGCCCGTCTGTTTCAGCCCCACTGTTTCAGCTCCTCTGTTTCAGCCCCTCTGATTCAGCCCCTCTGTTTCTCGCCCTCTGGTTCAGCCCCTCTGTTTCTCGCCCTCTGTTTCAGCCCCTCTGTTTCAGCCCCTCTGTTTCAGCCCCTCTGTTTCAGCCCCTCTGTTTCTCGCCCTCTGTTTCAGCCCCTCTGTTTCAGCCCCTCTGATTCAGCCCCTCTGTTTCTCGCCCTCTGTTTCAGCCCCTCTGATTCGGCCCCTCTGATTCAGCCCCTCTGATTCAGCCCCTCTGTTTCTCGCCCTGTTTCAGCCCCTCTGTTTCAGCCCCTCTGTTTCAGCCCCTCTGTTTCACACCCTCTGTTTCAGCCCCTCTGATTCAGCCCCTCTGATTCAGCCCCTCTGATTCAGCCCCTCTGATTCAGCCCCTCTGTTTCCCGCCTCTCTGTTTCAGCCCCACTGTTTCTCAACCTCTGTTTCAGCCCCTCTGTTTCTCGCCCACTGTTTCAGTCCCTCTGTTTCAGCCCCTCCCTTTCAGCCACTCTGTTTCAGCCACTCTGTTTCAGTCCCTCTGTTTCTCGCCCTCTGTTTCAGCCACTGTGTTTCTCGCCCTCTGTTTCAGCCCCTCTAATTCAGCCCCTCTGATTCAGCCCCACTGTTTCTCACCCTCTGTTTCAGCCCCTCTGTTTCTCGCTCTCTGTTTCAGCCCCTCTGTTTCTCGCCCCCTGTTTCAGCCTCTCTGTTTCAGCGCCTCTGTTTCTCGCCCTCTGTTTCAGCCCCTCTGTTTCTCGCCCTCTGTTTCAGCCACTCTGTTTCTCGCCCTCTGTTTCAGCCCCTCTGTTTCAGCCACTCTGTTTCAGCCCCTCTGTTTCTCGCCCTCTGTTTCAGCCCCTCTTTTTCTCGCCCTCTGTTTCAGCCCCTCTGATTCAGCCCCTCTGTTTCAGCCGCTCTGATTCAGCCCCTCTGTTTCAGCCACTCTGTTTCAGCCCCTCTGTTTCAGTCCCTCTGTTTCTCCCCCTCTTTTTCTCGCCCTCTGTTTCAGCCCCTCTGTTTTTCGCCCTCTGTTTCAGCCCCTCTGTTTCTCGCCCTCTGTTTCAGGCTCTCTGTTTCAGCCCGTCTGTTTCAGCCCCTCTGTTTCAGCCCCACTGTTTCAGCCCCTCTGTTTCAGCCCCTCTGATTCAACCCCTCTGTTTCTCGCCCTCTGGTTCAGCCCCTCTGTTTCTCGCCCTCTGTTTCAGCCCCTCTGTTTCACGCCCCCTGTTTCAGCCCCTCTGTTTCTCACCCTCTGTTTCAGCCCCTCTGTTTCTCGCCCTCTGTTTCAGCCCCTGTGTTTCAGCCCCTCTGTTTCAGCCCCTCTGTTTCTCGCCCTCTGTTTCAGCCCCTCTGTTTCTTGCCCTCTGTTTCAGCCACTCTGTTTCTCGCCCTCTGTTTCAGCCCCTCTGTTTCAGCCCCTCTGTTTCTTGCCCTCTGTTTCAGCCCCTCTGTTTCAGCCCCTCTGTTTCTCGCCCTCTGTTTCAGCCCCTCTGTTTCTCGCCCTCTGTTTCAGCCCCTCTGATTCAACCACTCTGTTTCAGCCGCTCTGATTCAGCCCCTCTGTTTCAGCCCCTCTGTTTCAGCCCCTCTGTTTCAGCCCCTCTGTTTCAGTCCCTCTGTTTCTCCCCCTCTGTTTCTCGCCCTCTGTTTCAGCCCCTCTGTTTTTCGCCCTCTGTTTCAGCCCCTCTGTTTCTCGCCCTCTGTTTCAGGCTCTCTGTTTCAGCCCGTCTGTTTCAGCCCGTCTGTTTCAGCCCCACTGTTTCAGCTCCTCTGTTTCAGCCCCTCTGATTCAGCCCCTCTGTTTCTCGCCCTCTGGTTCAGCCCCTCTGTTTCTCGCCCTCTGTTTCAGCCCCTCTGTTTCAGCCCCTCTGTTTCAGCCCCTCTGTTTCTCGCCCTCTGTTTCAGCCCCTCTGTTTCAGCCCCTCTGATTCAGCCCCTCTGTTTCTCGCCCTCTGTTTCAGCCCCTCTGATTCGGCCCCTCTGATTCAGCCCCTCTGATTCAGCCCCTCTGTTTATCGCCCTGTTTCAGCCCCTCTGTTTCAGCCCCTCTGTTTCAGCCCCTCTGTTTCACACCCTCTGTTTCAGCCCCTCTGATTCAGCCCCTCTGATTCAGCCCCTCTGATTCAGCCCCTCTGATTCAGCCCCTCTGTTTCCCGCCTCTCTGTTTCCCGCCCCTCTGTTTCCCTCCCCTCTGTTTCAGCCCCTCTGTTTCACGCCCCCTGTTTCAGCCCCTCTGTTTCTCACCCTCTGTTTCAGCCCCTCTGTTTCTCGCCCTCTGTTTCAGCCCCTGTGTTTCAGCCCCTCTGTTTCAGCCCCTCTGCATCTCGCCCACTGTTTCAGCCCCTCTGTTTCAGCCCCTCTGTTTCTCGCAGTCTGTTTCAGCCCCTCTGTTTCTCGCCCTTTTTTTCAGCCCCTCTGTTTCTCGCCCTCTGTTTCAGCCCCTCTGTTTCTCGCCCTCTGTTTCAGCCCCTCTGTTTCTCGCCCTCTGTTTCAGCCCCTCTGTTTCAGCCACTCTGTTTCTCACCCGCTGTTTCAGCCCCTCTGTTTCTCACCCTCTGTTTCAGCCCCTCTGTTTCAGCCCCTCTGTTTCTCACCCTCTGTTTCAGCCCCTCTGTTTCTCGCCCTCTGTTTCAGCCCCTCTGATTCAGCCCCTCTGTCTCTCGCCCTCTGTTTCAGCCCCTCTGTTTCTCGCCCTCTGTTTCAGCCCCTCTGTATCACGCCCTGTTTTTCAGCCCCTCTGTTTCAGCCCCTTTGTTTCAGCCCCTCTGTTTCAGCCCCACTGTTTCTCAACCTCTGTTTCAGCCCCTCTGTTTCTCGCCCTCTGTTTCAGCCCCTCTGTTTCTCGCCCTTTGTTTCAGCCCCTCTGTTTCTCGCCCTCTGTTTCAGTCCCTCTGTTTCAGCCCCTCTGTTTCAGCCCCTCTGTTTCAGCCACTCTGTTTCAGTCCCTCTGTTTCTCGCCCTCTGTTTCTCGCCCTCTGTTTCAACCCCTGTGTTTCTCGCCCTCTGTTTCAGACCCTCTGATTCAGCCCCTCTGATTCAGCCCCACTGTTTCTCACCCTCTGTTTCAGCCCCTCTGTTTCTCGCCCTCTGTTTCAGCCCCTCTGTTTCTCGCCCTCTGTTACAGCCTCTCTGTTTCAGCGCCTCTGTTTCTCGCCCTCTGTTTCAGCCCCTCTGTTTCTCGCCCTCTGTTTCTCGCCCTCTGTTTCAGCCCCTCTGTCTCAGACCCTCTGTTTCTCGTCCTCTGTTTCAGCCCCTCTGTTTCAGCCCCTCTGTTTATCGCCCTCTGTTTCTCCCCCTCTGTTTCTCGCCCTGTGTTTCAGCCCCTCTGTTTTTCGCCCTCTGTTTCAGCCCCTCAGTTTCTCACCCTCTGTTTCAGGCTCTCTGTTTCAGCCCGTCTGTTTCAGCCCTTCTGTTTCAGCCCCACTGTTTCTCGACCTCTGTTTCTCGCCCGCTGTTTCAGCCCCTCTGATTCTCGCCCTCTGTTTCAACCCCTCAGTTTCATCCCCTCTGTTTCAGCCCCTCTGTATCTCGCCCACTGTTTCAGCCCCTCTGTTTCAGCCCCTCTGTTTCAGCCCCTCTGTTTATCGCCCTCTGTTTCTCCCCCTCTGTTTCTCGCCTTGTGTTTCAGCCCCTCTGTTTTTCGCCCTCTGTTTCAGCCCCTCTGTTTCTCACCCTCTGTTTCAGGCTCTCTTTTTCAGCCCGTCTGTTTCAGCCCCTCTGTTTCAGCCCCACTGTTTCTCGCCCTCTGTTTCTCGCCCGCTGTTTCAGCCCCTCTGTTTCTCGCCCACTGTTTCAGCCCCTCTGTTTCAGCCCCTCTGTATCTCGCCCACTGTTTCAGCCCCTCTGTTTCAGCCCCTCTGTTTCTCGCCCTCTGTTTCATCCCCTCTGTTTCTCGCCCTCTGTTTCAGCCCCTCTGTTTCACGCCCTCTGTTTCAGCCCCTCTGTTTCTCGCCCGCTGTTTCAGCCCCTCTGTTTCAGCCCCTCTGTTTCAGCCCCTCTGTTTCAGCCACTCTGTTTCTCGCCCTCTGTTTCAGCACCTCTGTTTCTCATCCTCTGTTTCAGCCCCTCTGTTTCTCGCCCTCTGTTTCAGCCCCTCTGTTTCTCGCTCTCTGTTTCAGCCCCTCTGTTTCAGCCACTCTGTTTCAGCCCCTCTGTTTCTCACCCTCTGTTTCAACCCCTCTGTTTCTCGCCCTCTGTATCAGCCCCTCTGTTTCTCGCCCTCTGTTTCAGTCCCTCTGTTTCAGCCCCTCTGTTTCTCGTCCTCTGTTTCTGCCCCTCTGTTTCTCGCCCTCTGTTTCAGCCCCTCTGTTTCTCGCCCTCTGTTTCAGCCCCGCTGATTCAGCCCCTCTGTTTCAGCCCCTCTGAATCAGCCCCTCTGATTCAGCCCCTCTGTTTCAGCCCCTCTGATTCAGCCCCTCTGTTTCAGCCCCTCTGTTTCCCGCCCCCTGTTTCAGCCCCTCTGTTTCTCGCCCTCTGTTTCAGCCCCTCTGTTTCTCGCCCTCTGTTTCAGCCCCTCTGATTCAGCCCCTCTGTTTCAGCCCCTCTGATTCAGCCCCTCTGATTCAGCCCCTCTGTTTCAGCCCCTCTGTTTCTCGCCCTCTGTTTCAACCCCTCAGTTTCAGCCCCTCTGTTTCAGTCCCTCTGTTTCTCACCCTCTGTTTCAGCCCCTCTGATTCAGCCCCTCTGATTCAGCCCCTCTGATTCAGCCCCTCTGATTCAGCCCCTCTGTTTCCCGACCCTCTGTTTCCCGCCCCTCTGTTTTCCTCACCTCTGTTTCAGCACCTCTGTTTCACGCCCCCTGTTTCAGCCCCTCGGTTTCTCACCCTCTGTTTCAGCCCCTCTGTTTCTCGCCCTCTGATTCAGCCCCTCTGTTTCAGCCCCTCTGTTTCAGCCCCTCTGTATCTCGCCCACTGTTTCAGCCCCTCTGTTTCAGCCCCTCTGTTTCTCGCCCTCTGTTTCAGCCCCTCTGTTTCTCGCCCTCTGTTTCAGCCCCTCTGATTCAGCCCCTCTGTTTCAGCCCCTCTGTTTCTCGCCCTCTGTTTCAGCCCCTCTGTTTCAGCCCCTCTGATTCAGCCCCTCTGTTTCTCGCCCTCTGTTTCAGCCCCTCTGATTCGGCCCCTCTGATTCAGCCCCTCTGATTCAGCCCCTCTGTTTATCGCCCTGTTTCAGCCCCTCTGTTTCAGCCACTCTGTTTCAGCCCCTCTGTTTCACATCCTCTGTTTCAGCCCCTCTGATTCAGCCCCTCTGATTCAGCCCCTCTGATTCAGCCCCTCTGATTCAGCCCCTCTGTTTCCCGCCTCTCTGTTTCCCGCCCCTCTGTTTCCCTCCCCTCTGTTTCAGCCCCTCTGTTTCACGCCCCCTGTTTCAGCCCCTCTGTTTCTCACCCTCTGTTTCAGCCCCTCTGTTTCTCGCCCTCTGTTTCAGCCCCTGTGTTTCAGCCCCTCTGTTTCAGCCCCTCTGCATCTCGCCCACTGTTTCAGCCCCTCTGTTTCAGCCCCTCTGTTTCTCGCAGTCTGTTTCAGCCCCTCTGTTTCTCGCCCTTTTTTTCAGCCCCTCTGTTTCTCGCCCTCTGTTTCAGCCCCTCTGTTTCTCGCCCTCTGTTTCAGCCCCTCTGTTTCTCGCCCTCTGTTTCAGCCCCTCTGTTTCAGCCACTCTGTTTCTCACCCGCTGTTTCAGCCCCTCTGTTTCTCACCCTCTGTTTCAGCCCCTCTGTTTCAGCCCCTCTGTTTCTCACCCTCTGTTTCAGCCCCTCTGTTTCTCGCCCTCTGTTTCAGCCCCTCTGATTCAGCCCCTCTGTCTCTCGCCCTCTGTTTCTCCCCCTCTGTTTCTCGCCCTGTGTTTCAGCCCCTCTGTTTTTCGCCCTCTGTTTCAGCCCCTCTGTTTCTCACCCTCTGTTTCAGGCTCTCTGTTTCAGCCCGTCTGTTTCAGCCCTTCTGTTTCAGCCCCACTGTTTCTCGACCTCTGTTTCTCGCCCGCTGTTTCAGCCCCTCTGATTCTCGCCCTCTGTTTCAACCCCTCAGTTTCATCCCCTCTGTTTCAGCCCCTCTGTATCTCGCCCACTGTTTCAGCCCCTCTGTTTCAGCCCCTCTGTTTCAGCCCCTCTGTTTATCGCCCTCTGTTTCTCCCCCTCTGTTTCTCGCCTTGTGTTTCAGCCCCTCTGTTTTTCGCCCTCTGTTTCAGCCCCTCTGTTTCTCACCCTCTGTTTCAGGCTCTCTGTTTCAGCCCGTCTGTTTCAGCCCCTCTGTTTCAGCCCCACTGTTTCTCGCCCTCTGTTTCTCGCCCGCTGTTTCAGCCCCTCTGTTTCTCGCCCACTGTTTCAGCCCCTCTGTTTCAGCCCCTCTGTATCTCGCCCACTGTTTCAGCCCCTCTGTTTCTCGCCCTCTGTTTCATCCCCTCTGTTTCTCGCCCTCTGTTTCAGCCCCTCTGTTTCACGCCCTCTGTTTCAGCCCCTCTGTTTCTCGCCCGCTGTTTCAGCCCCTCTGTTTCAGCCCCTCTGTTTCAGCCCCTCTGTTTCAGCCACTCTGTTTCTCGCCCTCTGTTTCAGCACCTCTGTTTCTCATCCTCTGTTTCAGCCCCTCTGTTTCAGCCCCTCTGTTTCTCGCCCTCTGTTTCAGCCCCTCTGTTTCTCGCTCTCTGTTTCAGCCCCTCTGTTTCAGCCACTCTGTTTCAGCCCCTCTGTTTCTCACCCTCTGTTTCAACCCCTCTGTTTCTCGCCCTCTGTATCAGCCCCTCTGTTTCTCGCCCTCTGTTTCAGTCCCTCTGTTTCAGCCCCTCTGTTTCTCGTCCTCTGTTTCTGCCCCTCTGTTTCTCGCCCTCTGTTTCAGCCCCTCTGTTTCTCGCCCTCTGTTTCAGCCCCGCTGATTCAGCCCCTCTGTTTCAGCCCCTCTGAATCAGCCCCTCTGATTCAGCCCCTCTGTTTCAGCCCCTCTGATTCAGCCCCTCTGTTTCAGCCCCTCTGTTTCCCGCCCCCTGTTTCAGCCCCTCTGTTTCTCGCCCTCTGTTTCAGCCCCTCTGTTTCTCGCCCTCTGTTTCAGCCCCTCTGATTCAGCCCCTCTGTTTCAGCCCCTCTGATTCAGCCCCTCTGATTCAGCCCCTCTGTTTCAGCCCCTCTGTTTCTCGCCCTCTGTTTCAACCCCTCAGTTTCAGCCCCTCTGTTTCAGTCCCTCTGTTTCTCACCCTCTGTTTCAGCCCCTCTGATTCAGCCCCTCTGATTCAGCCCCTCTGATTCAGCCCCTCTGATTCAGCCCCTCTGTTTCCCGACCCTCTGTTTCCCGCCCCTCTGTTTTCCTCACCTCTGTTTCAGCACCTCTGTTTCACGCCCCCTGTTTCAGCCCCTCGGTTTCTCACCCTCTGTTTCAGCCCCTCTGTTTCTCGCCCTCTGATTCAGCCCCTCTGTTTCAGCCCCTCTGTTTCAGCCCCTCTGTGTCTCGCCCACTGTTTCAGCCCCTCTGTTTCAGCCCCTCTGTTTCTCGCCCTCTGTTTCAGCCCCTCTGTTTCTCGCCCTCTGTTTCAGCCCCTCTGATTCAGCCCCTCTGTTTCAGCCCCTCTGTTTCTCGCCCTCTGTTTCAGCCCCTCTGTTTCAGCCCCTCTGATTCAGCCCCTCTGTTTCTCGCCCTCTGTTTCAGCCCCTCTGATTCGGCCCCTCTGATTCAGCCCCTCTGATTCAGCCCCTCTGTTTATCGCCCTGTTTCAGCCCCTCTGTTTCAGCCCCTCTGTTTCAGCCCCTCTGTTTCACACCCTCTGTTTCAGCCCCTCTGATTCAGCATCTCTGATTCAGCCCCTCTGATTCAGCCCCTCTGATTCAGCCCCTCTGTTTCCCGCCTCTCTGTTTCCCGCCCCTCTGTTTCCCTCCCCTCTGTTTCAGCCCCTCTGTTTCACGCCCCCTGTTTCAGCCCCTCTGTTTCTCACCCTCTGTTTCAGCCCCTCTGTTTCTCGCCCTCTGTTTCAGCCCCTGTGTTTCAGCCCCTCTGTTTCAGCCCCTCTGCATCTCGCCCACTGTTTCAGCCCCTCTGTTTCAGCCCCTCTGTTTCTCGCAGTCTGTTTCAGCCCCTCTGTTTCTCGCCCTTTTTTTCAGCCCCTCTGTTTCTCGCCCTCTGTTTCAGCCCCTCTGTTTCTCGCCCTCTGTTTCAGCCCCTCTGTTTCTCGCCCTCTGTTTCAGCCCCTCTGTTTCAGCCACTCTGTTTCTCACCCGCTGTTTCAGCCCCTCTGTTTCTCACCCTCTGTTTCAGCCCCTCTGTTTCAGCCCCTCTGTTTCTCACCCTCTGTTTCAGCCCCTCTGTTTCTCGCCCTCTGTTTCAGCCCCTCTGATTCAGCCCCTCTGTCTCTCGCCCTCTGTTTCAGCCCCTCTGTTTCTCGCCCTCTGTTTCAGCCCCTCTGTATCACGCCCTGTTTTTCAGCCCCTCTGTTTCAGCCCCTTTGTTTCAGCCCCTCTGTTTCAGCCCCACTGTTTCTCAACCTCTGTTTCAGCCCCTCTGTTTCTCGCCCTCTGTTTCAGCCCCTCTGTTTCTCGCCCTTTGTTTCAGCCCCTCTGTTTCTCGCCCTCTGTTTCAGTCCCTCTGTTTCAGCCCCTCTGTTTCAGCCCCTCTGTTTCAGCCACTCTGTTTCAGTCCCTCTGTTTCTCGCCCTCTGTTTCTCGCCCTCTGTTTCAGCCCCTGTGTTTCTCGCCCTCTGTTTCAGACCCTCTGATTCAGCCCCTCTGATTCAGCCCCACTGTTTCTCACCCTCTGTTTCAGCCCCTCTGTTTCTCGCCCTCTGTTTCAGCCCCTCTGTTTCTCGCCCTCTGTTTCAGCCTCTCTGTTTCAGCGCCTCTGTTTCTCGCCCTCTGTTTCAGCCCCTCTGTTTCTCGCCCTCTGTTTCTCGCCCTCTGTTTCAGCCCCTCTGTCTCAGACCCTCTGTTTCTCGCCCTCTGTTTCAGCCCCTCTGTTTCAGCCCCTCTGTTTATCGCCCTCTGTTTCTCCCCCTCTGTTTCTCGCCCTGTGTTTCAGCCCCTCTGTTTTTCGCCCTCTGTTTCAGCCCCTCTGTTTCTCACCCTCTGTTTCAGGCTCTCTGTTTCAGCCCGTCTGTTTCAGCCCTTCTGTTTCAGCCCCACTGTTTCTCGACCTCTGTTTCTCGCCCGCTGTTTCAGCCCCTCTGATTCTCGCCCACTGTTTCATCCCCTCTGTTTCAGCCCCTCTGTATCTCGCCCACTGTTTCAGCCCCTCTGTTTCAGCCCCTCTGTTTCAGCCCCTCTGTTTATCGCACTCTGTTTCTCCCCCTCTGTTTCTCGCCTTGTGTTTCAGCCCCTCTGTTTTTCGCCCTCTGTTTCAGCCCCTCTGTTTCTCACCCTCTGTTTCAGGCTCTCTGTTTCAGCCCCACTGTTTCTCGCCCTCTGTCTCTCGCCCGCTGTTTCAGCCCCTCTGTTTCTCGCCCACTGTTTCAGCCCCTCTGTTTCAGCCCCTCTGTATCTCGCCCACTGTTTCAGCCCCTCTGTTTCAGCCCCTCTGTTTCTCGCCCTCTGTTTCATCCCCTCTGTTTCTCGCCCTCTGTTTCAGCCCCTCTGTTTCACGCCCTCTGTTTCAGCCCCTCTGTTTCTCGCCCACTGTTTCAGCCCCTCTGTTTCAGCCCCTCTGTTTCAGCCCCTCTGTTTCAGCCACTCTGTTTCTCGCCCTCTGTTTCAGCACCTCTGTTTCTCATCCTCTGTTTCAGCCCCTCTGTTTCAGCCCCTCTGTTTCTCGCCCTCTGTTTCAGCCCCTCTGTTTCTCGCTCTCTGTTTCAGCCCCTCTGTTTCAGCCACTCTGTTTCAGCCCCTCTGTTTCTCACCCTCTGTTTCAACCCCTCTGTTTCTCACCCTCTGTTTCAGCCCCTCTGTTTCTCGCCCTCTGTATCAGCCCCTCTGTTTCTCGCCCTCTGTTTCAGTCCCTCTGTTTCAGCCCCTCTGTTTCTCGTCCTCTGTTTCTGCCCCTCTGTTTCTCGCCCTCTGTTTCAGCCCCTCTGTTTCTCGCCCTCTGTTTCAGCCCCGCTGATTCAGCCCCTCTGTTTCAGCCCCTCTGAATCAGCCCCTCTGATTCAGCCCCTCTGTTTCAGCCCCTCTGATTCAGCCCCTCTGTTTCAGCCCCTCTGTTTCCCGCCCCCTGTTTCAGCCCCTCTGTTTCTCGCCCTCTGTTTCAGCCCCTCTGTTTCTCGCCCTCTGTTTCAGCCCCTCTGATTCAGCCCCTCTGTTTCAGCCCCTCTGATTCAGCCCCTCTGATTCAGCCCCTCTGTTTCCGCCCCTCTGTTTCTCGCCCTCTGTTTCAACCCCTCAGTTTCAGCCCCTCTGTTTCAGTCCCTCTGTTTCTCACCCTCTGTTTCAGCCCCTCTGATTCAGCCCCTCTGATTCAGCCCCTCTGATTCAGCCCCTCTGATTCAGCCCCTCTGTTTCCCGACCCTCTGTTTCCCGCCCCTCTGTTTTCCTCACCTCTGTTTCAGCACCTCTGTTTCACGCACCCTGTTTCAGCCCCTCGGTTTCTCACCCTCTATTTCAGCCCCTCTGTTTCTCGCCCTCTGATTCAGCCCCTCTGTTTCAGCCCCTCTGTTTCAGCCCCTCTGTATCTCGCCCACTGTTTCAGCCCCTCTGTTTCAGCCCCTCTGTTTCTCGCCCTCTGTTTCAGCCCCTCTGTTTCTCGCCCTCTGTTTCAGCCCCTCTGTTTCTCGCCCTCTGTTTCAGCCCCTCTGTTTCTCGCCCTCTGTTTCAGCCCCTCTGTTTCAGCCACTCTGTTTCTCGCCCTCTGTTTCAGCCCCTCTCTTTCTCACCCTCTGTTTCAGCCCCTCTGTTTCTCGCCCTCTGTTTCAGCCCCTCTGTTTCTCACCTTCGATTTCAGCCCCTCTGTTTCAGCCCCTCTGTTTCTCGCCCTCTGTTTCAGCCCCTCTGTTTCTCGCCCTCTGTTTCAGCCACTCTGTTCCTCGCCCTCTGTTTCAGCCCCTCTGTTTCAGCCACTCTGTTTCAGCCCCTCTGTTTCTCGCCCTCTGTTTCAGCCCCTCTGTTTCTCGCCCTCTGTTTCAGCCCCTCTGATTCAGCCCCTCTGTTTCAGCTGCTCTGATTCAGCCCCTCTGTTTCAGCCCCTCTGTTTCAGCCCCTCTGTTTCAGTCCCTCTGTTTCTCCCCCTCTTTTTCTCGCCCTCTGTTTCAGCCCCTCTGTTTTTCGCCCTCTGTTTCAGCCCCTCTGTTTCTCGCCCTCTGTTTCAGGCTCTCTCTTTCAGCCCCACTGTTTCTCGCCCTCTGTTTCTCGCCCGCTGTTTCAGCCCCTCTGTTTCTCGCCCACTGTTTCAGCCCCTCTGTTTCAGCCCCTCTGTATCTCGCCCACTGTTTCAGCCCCTCTGTTTCAGCCCCTCTGTTTCTCGCCCTCTGTTTCATCCCCTCTGTTTCTCGCCCTCTGTTTCAGCCCCTCTGTTTCACGCCCTCTGTTTCAGCCCCTCTGTTTCTCGCCCGCTGTTTCAGCCCCTCTGTTTCAGACCCTCTGTTTCAGCCCCTCTGTTTCAGCCACTCTGTTTCTCGCCCTCTGTTTCAGCACCTCTGTATCTCATCCTCTGTTTCAGCCCCACTGTTTCAGCCCCTCTGTTTCTCGCACTCTGTTTCAGCCCCTCTGTTTCTCGCTCTCTGTTTCAGCCCCTCTGTTTCAGCCCCTCTGTTTCAGCACCTCTGTTTCTCACCCTCTGTTTCAACCCCTCTGTTTCTCACCCTCTGTTGCAGCCCCTCTGTTTCTCGCCCTCTGTATCAGCCCCTCTGTTTCTCGCCCTCTGTTTCAGCCCCTCTGTTTGAGCCCCTCTGTTTCTCGCCCTCTGTTTCTGCCCCTCTGTTTCTCGCCCTCTGTTTCAGCCCCTCTGTTTCTCGCCCTCTGTTTCAGCTCCGCTGATTCAGCCCCTCTGTTTCAGCCCCTCTGAATCAGCCCCTCTGATTCAGCCCCTCTATTTCAGCCCCTCTGATTCAGCCCCTCTGTTTCAGCCCCTCTGTTTCTCGCCCCCTGTTTCAGCCCCTCTGTTTCTCGCCCTCTGTTTCAGCCCCTCTGTTTCTCGCCCTCTGTTTCAGCCCCTCTGATTCAGCCCCTCTGTTTCAGCCCCACTGATTCAGCCCCTCTGTTTCAGCCCCTCTGTTTCTCGCCCTCTGTTTCAACCCCTCAGTTTCAGCCCCTCTGTTTCAGTCCCTCTGTTTCTCACCCTCTGTTTCAGCACCTCTGATTCAGCCCCTCTGATTCAGCCCTTCTGATTCAGCCCCTCTGATTCAGCCCCTCTGTTTCCCGACCCTCTGTTTCCCGCCCCTCTGTTTCCCTCACCTCTGTTTGAGCACCTCTGTTTCACGCCCCCTGTTTCAGCCCCTCTGTTTCTCACCCTCTGTTTCAGCCCCTCTGTTTCTCGCCCTCTGATTCAGCCCCTCTGTTTCAGCCCCTCTGTTTCAGCCCCTCTGTATCTCGCCCACTGTTTCAGCCCCTCTGTTTCAGCCCCTCTGTTTCTCGCCCTCTGTTTCCCGGCCTCTGTTTCAGCCCCTCTGTTTCTCGCCCGCTGTTTAAGCCCCTCTGTTTCAGCCTTTCTGTTTCAGCCCCTCTGTTTCAGCCACTCTGTTTCTCGCCCTCTGTTTCAGCACCTCTGTTTCTCATCCTCTGTTTCAGCCCCTCTGTTTCAGCCCCTCTGTTTCTCGCCCTCTGTTTCAGCCCCTCTGTTTCTCGCTCTCTGTTTCAGCCCCTCTGTTTCAGCCACTCTGTTTCAGCCCCTCTGTTTCTCACCCTCTGTTTCAACCCCTCTGTTACTCACCCTCTGTTTCAGACCCTCTGTTTCTCGCCCTCTGTATCAGCCCCTCTGTCTCTCGCCCTCTGTTTCAGTCCCTCTGTTTCAGCCCCTCTGTTTCTCGCCCTCTGTTTCTGCCCCGCTGTTTCTCGCCCTCTGTTTCAGCCCCTCTGTTTCTCGCCCTCTGTTTCAGCCCCGCTGATTCAGCACCTCTGTTTCAGCCCCTCTGTTTCAGCCCCTCTGTATCTCGCCCACTGTTTCAGCCCCTCTGTTTCAGCCCCTCTGTTTCTCGCCCTCTGTTTCAGCCCCTCTGTTTCTCGCCCTCTGTTTCAGCCCCTCTGTTTCTCGCCCTCTGTTTCAGCCCCTCTGTTTCTCGCCCTCTGTTTCAGCCCCTCTGTTTCAGCCACTCTGTTTCTCTCCCTCTGTTTCAGCCCCTCTGTTTCTCACCCTCTGTTTCAGCCCCTCTGTTTCAGCCCCTCTGTTTCTCGCCCTCTGTTTCAGCCCCTCTGTTTCTCACCCTCTGTTTCAGCCCCACTGTTTCAGCCCCTCTGTTTCTCGCCCTCTGTTTCAGCCCCTCTGTTTCTCGCCCTCTGTTTCAGCCACTCTGTTTCTCGCCCTCTGTTTCAGCCCCTCTGTTTCAGCCACTCTGTTTCAGCCCCTCTGTTTCAGCCCCTCTCTTTCTCACCCTTTGTTTCAGCCCCTCTGTTTCTCGCCCTCTGTTTCAGCCACTCTGTTTCTCACCCTCGTTTTCAGCCCCTCTGTTTCAGCCCCTCTGTTTCTCACCCTCTGTTTCAGCCCCTCTGTTTCTCGCCCTCTGTTTCAGCCACTCTGTTCCTCGCCCTCTGTTTCAGCCCCTCTGTTTCAGCCACTCTGTTTCAGCCCCTCTGTTTCTCGCCCTCTGTTTCAGATCCTCTGTTTCTCGCCCTCTGTTTCAGCCCCTCTGATTCAGCCCCTCTGTTTCAGCTGCTCTGATTCAGCCCCTCTGTTTCAGCCCCTCTGTTTCAGCCCCTCTGTTTCAGCCCCTCTGTTTCAGTCCCGCTGTTTCTCCCCCTCTTTTTCTCGCCCTCTGTTTCAGCCCCTCTGTTTTTCGCCCTCTGTTTCAGCCCCTCTGTTTCTCGCCCTCTGTTTCAGGCTCTCTGTTTCAGCCCCACTGTTTCTCGCCCTCTGTTTCTCGCCCGCTGTTTCAGCCCCTCTGTTTCTCGCCCACTGTTTCAGCCCCTCTGTTTCAGCCCCTCTGTATCTCGCCCACTGTTTCAGCCCCTCTGTTTCTCGCCCTCTGTTTCATCCCCTCTGTTTCTCGCCCTCTGTTTCAGCCCCTCTGTTTCACGCCCTCTGTTTCAGCCCCTCTGTTTCTCGCCCGCAGTTTCAGCCCCTCTGTTTCAGCCCCTCTGTTTCAGCCCCTCTGTTTCAGCCACTCTGTTTCTCGCCCTCTGTTTCAGCACCTCTGTTTCTCATCCTCTGTTTCAGCCCCTCTGTTTCAGCCCCTCTGTTTCTCGCCCTCTGTTTCAGCCCCTCTGTTTCTCGCTCTCTGTTTCAGCCCCTCTGTTTCAGCCCCTCTGTTTCAGCACCTCTGTTTCTCACCCTCTGTTTCAACCCCTCTGTTTCTCACCCTCTGTTTCAGCCCCTCTGTTTCTCGCCCTCTGTATCAGCCCCTCTGTTTCTCGCCCTCTGTTTCAGCCCCTCTGTTTCAGCCCCTCTGTTTCTCGCCCTCTGTTTCTGCCCCTCTGTTTCTCGCCCTCTGTTTCAGCCCCTCTGTTTCTCGCCCTCTGTTTCAGCCCCGCTGATTCAGCCCCTCTTTTTCAGCCCCTCTGAATCAGCCCCTCTGATTCAGCCCCTCTATTTCAGCCCCTCTGATTCAGCCCCTCTGTTTCAGCCCCTCTGTTTCTCGCCCCACGTTTCAGCCCCTCTGTTTCTCGCCCTCTGTTTCAGCCCCTCTGTTTCTCGCCCTCTGTTTCAGCCCCTCTGATTCAGCCCCTCTGTTTCAGCCCCACTGATTCAGCCACTCTGTTTCAGCCCCTATGTTTCTCGCCCTCTGTTTCAACCCCTCAGTTTCAGCCCCTCTGTTTCAGTCCCTCTGTTTCTCACCCTCTGTTTCAGCCCCTCTGATTCAGCCCCTCTGATTCAGCCCCTCTGATTCAGCCCCTCTGTTTCCCGACCCTCTGTTTCCCGCCCCTTTGTTTTCCTCACCTCTGTTTCAGCACCTCTGTTTCACGCCCCCTGTTTCAGCCCCTCTGTTTCTCACCCTCTGTTTCAGCCCCTCTGTTTCTCGCCCTCTGATTCAGCCCCTCTGTTTCAGCCCCTCTGTTTCAGCCCCTCTGTATCTCGCCCACTGTTTCAGCCCCTCTGTTTCAGCCCCTCTGTTTCTCGCCCTCTGTTTCAGCCCCTCTGTTTCTCGCCCTCTGTTTCAGCCCCTCTGTTTCTCGCCCTCTGTTTCAGCCCCTCTGTTTCTCGCCCTCTGTTTCAGCCCCTCTGTTTCAGCCACTCTGTTTCTCTCCCTCTGTTTCAGCCCCTCTGTTTCTCACCCTCTGTTTCAGCCCCTCTGTTTCAGCCCCTCTGTTTCTCGCCCTCTGTTTC